>NW_026734448.1:0-300000 GCF_949786415.1 Peromyscus eremicus | reverse complement strand
TTTCTGGTAATAAGAGTCACTATTGCGCTCCCATTGTCATACTCAGGGCAAATAGCACCGGCCTCTGTTCCCAGCATGTACAGTGTATTGGACTCAAGAGGATCTACTGTTCTTGTCAGGTTCCTAAGCAGAGTTGAACTAGATATCACCTGTGTGTGTAGGAAGCACAATTCTTTTGTTCTGAGCAAGCTCACTGTTTGGACCCCAATGGAAACACGGTAGAGTAGATGTGTGCCTTATTCTCAAAAGCAGAGCGTGTTTCTTGTAAGGCGAGCTAGCGTTTATTTTCCAGTCCTAAGTGGATTGAATCAAATGCAGTTTCTGGTCCTACGAGCAAGAGTTGTTTTCTTGTAAGAAGAGTCACTATTGTGCTCCCATTGCAGTACACAGTGCAAATAGCACTCGCGTCTGTTCCCAGTAAGTACAGTGTATTGGACTGAAGAGGATCTACTGTTCTAGTCAGTTTCCTAAGCAGAGTTGAACTAGATATGGCCCGTGTGTGTAAGAAGCACAGTTCTTTTGTTCTGAGCAAGCTCACTGTTTGGATCCCAAAGGAAACACAGTAGAGTAGAAGAGTGCTCTTTTCTCAAAAGCAGAGTGTGTTTCTTGTAAGGCGAGCTAGCGTTTGTTTCCCAGTCCTACATGGAGTTGAATCACAGGCAGTTTCTGGTCCTACGAGCAAGGGATGTTTTCTGGTAGGAAGAGTCACTATTGCGCTCCCATTGCCATACACAGTGCAAAGAGCACTGGCGTCTGTACACAGCATGTACAGTGTATTGGACTGAACAGGATCTACTGTTCTTGTCAGTTTCCTAAGCAGAATTGAACTAGATATGGCCTGTGTGTGTAGGAAGCACAGTTTTTTTGTTCTGAGCAAGGTCACTGTTTGGACCCCATAGGAAACACAGTAGAGTAGAAGAGTGCTCTTTTCTCAAAAGCAGAGTGTGTTTCTTGTAAGGCGAGCTAGCATTTGCTTCCCAATCCTAAATGGAGTTGAATCACATGCAGTGTCTGGTAATACGAGCAAGAGTTGTTTTCTGGTAAGAAGAGTCACTATTGCACTCCCATTGTCACACACAGGGCAAATAGCACTGGTTTCTCTTCCCAGCATGTACAGTCTATTGGACTGAAGAGGAGCTACTGTTCTTGTCAGTTTCCTAAGCAGAGTTGAACTAGATATGGCCTGTGTGTGTAGGAAGCACAGTTCTTTTGTACTCAGAAAGCTCACTGTTCGGACCCCATAGAAAACACAGTAGAGTAGAAGAGTGCTCTTTTCTCAAAAGCAGAGTGTGTTTCTTGTAAGGTGAGCTAGCGTTTGTTTCCCAGTCCTAAATGGAGTTGAAATACACATGCAGTTTCTGGTCCTACGAGCAAGAGTTGTTTTCTGGTTAGAAGAGTCACTATTGGGCTCCCTTTGCCATACACAATGCAAATAGCCCTCGCGTCTGTTCCCAGCAAGTACAGTGTATTGGACTGAAGAGGAGCCTCTGTTCTTGTCAGTTTCCTAAGCAGAGTTGAACTAGATATGGCCCATGTGTGCAGGAAGCTCAGTTCTTTTGTACTCAGCAAGCTCACTGTTCTGGCCTTATAAAAAACACAGTAGAGTAGAAGAGTGCTCTTTCCTCAAAAACAGAGTGTGTTTTTTGTAAGGGGAGCTAGCCTTTGTTTCGCAGTCCTAAATGGAGTTGAATCACATGCAGTTGCCGTTCCTATGAGCAAGACTTTTTTTCTGGTAAGGAAAGTCACTATTGCGCTCCCATTGCCATACACAGTGCAAATAGCACTCGCATCTGTTCCCAGCAAGTACAGTGTATTGGACTGAAGAGGAGCTACTGTTCTTGTTAGTTTCCTAAGCAGAATTGAACTAGATATGGCCCGTGTGTGTAGGAAGCACAGTTCTTTTGTTCTGAGAAAGCTCACTGTTTGGACCCCATAGGAAACACAGTAGAGTAGATGAGTGCTCTTTTCTTAAAAGCAGAGTGTGTTTCTTGTAAGGCGAGCTAGCGTTTGTTTCCCAGTCCTAAATGGAGTTGAATCACATGCAGTTTCTGGTCTTACGAGCAAGAGTTGTTTTCTGGTAAGAAGAGTCACTATTGCGCTCCCATTGCCATACACTGTGCAAATAGCACTGGCGTCTGTACCCAGCATGTACAGTGTATTGGCCTGAAGAGGATCTACTGTTCTTGTCAGTTTCCTAAGCAGAATTGAACTTGATATGGCCCATGTATGTAGGAAGCACAGTTCTTTTGTTCTGAGCAAGCCCACTGTTTGAACCCCATAGGAAACACAGTAGAGTAGAAGAGTGCTCTTTTCTCAAAAGCAGAGTGTGTTTCTTGTAAGGCGAGCTAGCGTTTGTTTCCCAGTCCTACATGGAGTTGAATCACATGCAGTTTCTGGTCCTACGAGCAAGGGATGTTTTCTGGTAGGAAGAGTCACTATTGCGCTCCCATTGCCATACACAGTGCAAAGAGCACTGGCGTCTGTACACAGCATGTACAGTGTATTGGACTGAAGAGGATCTACTGTTCTTGTCAGTTTCCTAAGCAGAATTGAACTAGATATGACCCAAGTGTGTGTAGGAAGCACAGTTCTTTTGTTCGGAGCAAGCTCACTGTTCTGGCCCTATAAGAAACACAGTAGAGTAGAAGAGTGCTCTTTTCTCAAAAGCAGAGTGTGTTTCTTGTAAGGCGAGCTAGCGTTTGTTTCCCAGTCCTAAATGGAGTTGAATCACATGCACTTTCTGGTCCTACGAGCAAGAGTTTTTTCTGGTAATAAGAGTCACTATTGCGCTCCCATTGTCATACTCAGGGCAAATAGCACCGGCCTCTGTTCCCAGCATGTACAGTGTATTGGACTCAAGAGGATCTACTGTTCTTGTCAGGTTCCTAAGCAGAGTTGAACTAGATATCACCTGTGTGTGTAGGAAGCACAATTCTTTTGTTCTGAGCAAGCTCACTGTTTGGACCCCAATGGAAACACGGTAGAGTAGATGTGTGCCTTATTCTCAAAAGCAGAGCGTGTTTCTTGTAAGGCGAGCTAGCGTTTATTTTCCAGTCCTAAGTGGATTGAATCAAATGCAGTTTCTGGTCCTACGAGCAAGAGTTGTTTTCTTGTAAGAAGAGTCACTATTGTGCTCCCATTGCCGTACACAGTGCAAATAGCACTCGCGTCTGTTCCCAGTAAGTACAGTGTATTGGACTGAAGAGGATCTACTGTTCTAGTCAGTTTCCTAAGCAGAGTTGAACTAGATATGGCCCGTGTGTGTAAGAAGCACAGTTCTTTTGTTCTGAGCAAGCTCACTGTTTGGATCCCAAAGGAAACACAGTAGAGTAGAAGAGTGCTCTTTTCTCAAAAGCAGAGTGTGTTTCTTGTAAGGCGAGCTAGCATTTGTTTCCCAGTCCTAAATGGAGTTGAATCACAGGCAGTTTCTGGTCCTACGAGCAAGAGTTTTTTCTGGTAATAAGAGTCACTATTGCGCTCCCATTGTCATACTCAGGGCAAATAGCACCGGCCTCTGTTCCCAGCATGTACAGTGTATTGGACTCAAGAGGATCTACTGTTCTTGTCAGGTTCCTAAGCAGAGTTGAACTAGATATGACCTGTGTGTGTAGGAAGCACAATTCTTTGTTCTGAGCAAGCTCACTGTTTGGACCCCATAGGAAACACAGTAGAGTAGATGTGTGCCTTATTCTCAAAAGCAGAGCGTGTTTCTTGTAAGGCGAGCTAGCGTTTGTTTCCCAGTCCTAAGTGGATTGAATCAAATGCAGTTTCTGGTCCTACGAGCAAGAGTTGTTTTCTTGTAAGAAGAGTCACTATTGTGCTCCCATTGCCGTACACAGTGCAAATTGCACTCGCGTCTGTTCCCTGTAAGTACAGTGAATTGGACTGAAGAGGAGCTACTGTTCTCGTCAGTTTCCTAAGCAGAGTTGAACTAGATATGGCCTGTGTGTGTAAGAAGCACAGTTCTTTTGTTCTGAGCAAGCTCACTGTTCGGACCCCATAGGAAACACAGTAGAGTAGATGAGTGCTCTTTTATCAAAAGCCGAGTGTGTTTAGTGTAAGGCGACCTAGCGTTTGCTTCCCTGTCCTAAATGGAGTTGAATCACATGCAGTTTCTGGTCGTAAGAGCAAGAGTTGTTTTCTGGTAAGAAGAGTCACTCTTGCGCTCCCATTGCCATACACAGTGCAAATAGCACTCGCGTCTGCTCTCAGCAAGTACAGTGTATTTGATTGAAGAGGAGCTACTGTTCTTGTCAGTTTCCTAAGCAGACTTGAACTAGATATGGCCCGTGTGTGTAGGAAGCACAGTTCATTTGTTCTGAGCAAGCTCACTGTTCGGACCCCATAGGAAACACAGTAGAGTAGAAGAGTACTCTTTTCTCAAAAGCAGAGTGTGTTTCTTGTAAGGCGAGCTAGCTTTTGTTTCCCAGTCATAAATGAAATTGAATCACATGCAGTTTCTGTTCCTACGAGTAGAGTTGTTTTTTGGTGAGAAGAGTCACTATTGCGCTCCCATTGCATACACAGTGCAAATAGCACTTGCGTCTGTTCCAATCAAGTACAGTGTATTGGACTGAAGAGTAGATACTGTTCTTGTCAGTTTCCTGAGCAGAGTTGAACTAGATATGGCCCGTGTGTATAGGAAGCACAGTTCTTTTGTTCTGAGCAAACAAACTTTCTGGCCCTATAGGAAACACCTTAGAGTAGATGAGTGCTCTTTTCTCAAAAGCAGAGTGTGTTTCTTGTAAGGTGAGATAGCGTTTGTTTCCCAGTCCTAAATGTAGTTGAAATACACATGCAGTTTCTGGTCGTACGACCAAAGTTGTTTTCTGGTAAGAAGAGTCACTATTGTGCTCCCTTTGACATACACAGTGCAAATAGCCAACGCGTCTGTTCCCAGCAGTACAGTGTATTGGACTGAAGAGGAGCTAATGTTCTTGTCAGTTTCCTAAGCAGAGTTGAACTAGATATGGCCCATGTGTGTAGGAAGCACAGTTCTTTTGTACTCAGTAAGCTCACTGTTCTGGCCCTATAGGAAACACAGTAGAGTAGAAGGGTGCTCTTTCCTCAAAAGCAGAGTGTGTATTTGGTAAGGCAAGCTAGCGTTTGTTTCACAGTCTTAAATGGATTTGAATCACATGCAGTTTTCGTTCCTACGAGCAATAGTTGTTTTCTGGTAAGGAAAGTCACTATTGCGCTCCCTTTGCCATACACAGCGCAAATAGCACTCGTGTCTGTTCCCAGCAAGTACAGTGTATTGGACTGAAGAGGAGATACCATTCTTGTCAGTTTCCTAAGCAGAATTGAACTAGATATGGCCTGTGTGTGTAGGAAGCACAGTTTTTTTGTTCTGAGCAAGGTCACTGTTTGGACCCCATAGGAAACACAGTAGAGTAGAAGAGTGCTCTTTTCTCAAAAGCAGAGTGTGTTTCTTGTAAGGCGAGCTAGCATTTGCTTCCCAATCCTAAATGGAGTTGAATCACATGCAGTGTCTGGTAATACGAGCAAGAGTTGTTTTCTGGTAAGAAGAGTCACTATTGCACTCCCATTGTCACACACTGGGCAAATAGCACTGGCTTCTCTTCCCAGCATGTACAGTCTATTGGACTGAAGAGGAGCTACTGTTCTTGTCAGTTTCCTAAGCAGAGTTGAACTAGATATGGCCTGTGTGTGTAGGAAGCACAGTTCTTTTGTACTTAGAAAGCTCACTGTTCGGACCCCATAGAAAACACAGTAGAGTAGAAGAGTGCTCTTTTCTCAAAAGCAGAGTGTGTTTCTTGTAAGGTGAGCTAGCGTTTGTTTCCCAGTCCTAAATGGAGTTGAAATACACATGCAGTTTCTGGTCCTACGAGCAAGAGTTGTTTTCTGGTTAGAAGAGTCACTATTGGGCTCCCTTTGCCATACACAATGCAAATAGCCCTCGCGTCTGTTCCCAGCAAGTACAGTGTATTGGACTGAAGAGGAGCCTCTGTTCTTGTCAGTTTCCTAAGCAGAGTTGAACTAGATATGGCCCATGTGTGCAGGAAGCTCAGTTCTTTTGTACTCAGCAAGCTCACTGTTCTGGCCTTATAAAAAACACAGTAGAGTAGAAGAGTGCTCTTTCCTCAAAAACAGAGTGTGTTTTTTGTAAGGGGAGCTAGCCTTTGTTTCGCAGTCCTAAATGGAGTTGAATCACATGCAGTTGCCGTTCCTATGAGCAAGACTTTTTTTCTTGTAAGGAAAGTCACTATTGCGCTCCCATTGCCATACACAGTGCAAATAGCACTCGCATCTGTTCCCAGCAAGTACAGTGTATTGGACTGAAGAGGAGCTACTGTTCTTGTTAGTTTCCTAAGCAGAATTGAACTAGATATGGCCCGTGTGTGTAGGAAGCACAGTTCTTTTGTTCTGAGAAAGCTCACTGTTTGGACCCCATAGGAAACACAGTAGAGTAGATGAGTGCTCTTTTCTTAAAAGCAGAGTGTGTTTCTTGTAAGGCGAGCTAGCGTTTGTTTCCCAGTCCTAAATGGAGTTGAATCACATGCAGTTTCAGGTCTTACGAGCAAGAGTTGTTTTCTGGTAAGAAGAGTCACTATTGCGCTCCCATTGCCATACACTGTGCAAATAGCACTGGCGTCTGTACCCAGCATGTACAGTGTATTGGCCTGAAGAGGATCTACTGTTCTTGTCAGTTTCCTAAGCAGAATTGAACTTGATATGGCCCATGTATGTAGGAAGCACAGTTCTTTTGTTCTGAGCAAGCCCACTGTTTGAACCCCATAGGAAACACAGTAGAGTAGAAGAGTGCTCTTTTCTCAAAAGCAGAGTGTGTTTCTTGTAAGGCGAGCTAGCGTTTGTTTCCCAGTCCTACATGGAGTTGAATCACATGCAGTTTCTGGTCCTACGAGCAAGGGATGTTTTCTGGTAGGAAGAGTCACTATTGCGCTCCCATTGCCATACACAGTGCAAAGAGCACTGGCGTCTGTACACAGCATGTACAGTGTATTGGACTGAAGAGGATCTACTGTTCTTGTCAGTTTCCTAAGCAGAATTGAACTAGATATGACCCGTGTGTGTAGGAAGCACAGTTCTTTTGTTCGGAGCAAGCTCACTGTTCTGGCCCTATAAGAAACACAGTAGAGTAGAAGAGTGCTCTTTTCTCAAAAGCAGAGTGTGTTTCTTGTAAGGCGAGCTAGTGTTTGTTTCCCAGTCCTAAATGGAGTTGAATCACATGCAGTTTCTGGTCCTACGAGCAAGAGTTTTTTCTGGTAATAAGAGTCACTATTGCGCTCCCATTGTCATACTCAGGGCAAATAGCACCGGCCTCTGTTCCCAGCATGTACAGTGTATTGGACTCAAGAGGATCTACTGTTCTTGTCAGGTTCCTAAGCAGAGTTGAACTAGATATCACCTGTGTGTGTAGGAAGCACAATTCTTTTGTTCTGAGCAAGCTCACTGTTTGGACCCCAATGGAAACACGGTAGAGTAGATGTGTGCCTTATTCTCAAAAGCAGAGCGTGTTTCTTGTAAGGCGAGCTAGCGTTTATTTTCCAGTCCTAAGTGGATTGAATCAAATGCAGTTTCTGGTCCTACGAGCAAGAGTTGTTTTCTTGTAAGAAGAGTCACTATTGTGCTCCCATTGCAGTACACAGTGCAAATAGCACTCGCGTCTGTTCCCAGTAAGTACAGTGTATTGGACTGAAGAGGATCTACTGTTCTAGTCAGTTTCCTAAGCAGAGTTGAACTAGATATGGCCCGTGTGTGTAAGAAGCACAGTTCTTTTGTTCTGAGCAAGCTCACTGTTTGGATCCCAAAGGAAACACAGTAGAGTAGAAGAGTGCTCTTTTCTCAAAAGCAGAATGTGTTTCTTGTAAGGCGAGCTAGCGTTTGTTTCCCAGTCCTACATGGAGTTGAATCACAGGCAGTTTCTGGTCCTACGAGCAAGGGATGTTTTCTGGTAGGAAGAGTCACTATTGCGCTCCCATTGCCATACACAGTGCAAAGAGCACTGGCGTCTGTACACAGCATGTACAGTGTATTGGACTGAACAGGATCTACTGTTCTTGTCAGTTTCCTAAGCAGAATTGAACTAGATATGGCCTGTGTGTGTAGGAAGCACAGTTTTTTTGTTCTGAGCAAGGTCACTGTTTGGACCCCATAGGAAACACAGTAGAGTAGAAGAGTGCTCTTTTCTCAAAAGCAGAGTGTGTTTCTTGTAAGGCGAGCTAGCATTTGCTTCCCAATCCTAAATGGAGTTGAATCACATGCAGTGTCTGGTAATACGAGCAAGAGTTGTTTTCTGGTAAGAAGAGTCACTATTGCACTCCCATTGTCACACACAGGGCAAATAGCACTGGTTTCTCTTCCCAGCATGTACAGTCTATTGGACTGAAGAGGAGCTACTGTTCTTGTCAGTTTCCTAAGCAGAGTTGAACTAGATATGGCCTGTGTGTGTAGGAAGCACAGTTCTTTTGTACTCAGAAAGCTCACTGTTCGGACCTCATAGAAAACACAGTAGAGTAGAAGAGTGCTCTTTTCTCAAAAGCAGAGTGTGTTTCTTGTAAGGTGAGCTAGCGTTTGTTTCCCAGTCCTAAATGGAGTTGAAATACACATGCAGTTTCTGGTCCTACGAGCAAGAGTTGTTTTCTGGTTAGAAGAGTCACTATTGGGCTCCCTTTGCCATACACAATGCAAATAGCCCTCGCGTCTGTTCCCAGCAAGTACAGTGTATTGGACTGAAGAGGAGCCTCTGTTCTTGTCAGTTTCCTAAGCAGAGTTGAACTAGATATGGCCCATGTGTGCAGGAAGCTCAGTTCTTTTGTACTCAGCAAGCTCACTGTTCTGGCCTTATAAAAAACACAGTAGAGTAGAAGAGTGCTCTTTCCTCAAAAACAGAGTGTGTTTTTTGTAAGGGGAGCTAGCCTTTGTTTCGCAGTCCTAAATGGAGTTGAATCACATGCAGTTGCCGTTCCTATGAGCAAGACTTTTTTTCTGGTAAGGAAAGTCACTATTGTGCTCCCATTGCCATACACAGTGCAAATAGCACTCGCATCTGTTCCCAGCAAGTACAGTGTATTGGACTGAAGAGGAGCTACTGTTCTTGTTAGTTTCCTAAGCAGAATTGAACTAGATATGGCCCGTGTGTGTAGGAAGCACAGTTCTTTTGTTCTGAGAAAGCTCACTGTTTGGACCCCATAGGAAACACAGTAGAGTAGATGAGTGCTCTTTTCTTAAAAGCAGAGTGTGTTTCTTGTAAGGCGAGCTAGCGTTTGTTTCCCAGTCCTAAATGGAGTTGAATCACATGCAGTTTCTGGTCTTACGAGCAAGAGTTGTTTTCTGGTAAGAAGAGTCACTATTGCGCTCCCATTGCCATACACTGTGCAAATAGCACTGGCGTCTGTACCCAGCATGTACAGTGTATTGGCCTGAAGAGGATCTACTGTTCTTGTCAGTTTCCTAAGCAGAATTGAACTTGATATGGCCCATGTATGTAGGAAGCACAGTTCTTTTGTTCTGAGCAAGCCCACTGTTTGAACCCCATAGGAAACACAGTAGAGTAGAAGAGTGCTCTTTTCTCAAAAGCAGAGTGTGTTTCTTGTAAGGCGAGCTAGCGTTTGTTTCCCAGTCCTACATGGAGTTGAATCACATGCAGTTTCTGGTCCTACGAGCAAGGGATGTTTTCTGGTAGGAAGAGTCACTATTGCGCTCCCATTGCCATACACAGTGCAAAGAGCACTGGCGTCTGTACACAGCATGTACAGTGTATTGGACTGAAGAGGATCTACTGTTCTTGTCAGTTTCCTAAGCAGAATTGAACTAGATATGACCCGTGTGTGTAGGAAGCACAGTTCTTTTGTTCGGAGCAAGCTCACTGTTCTGGCCCTATAAGAAACACAGTAGAGTAGAAGAGTGCTCTTTTCTCAAAAGCAGAGTGTGTTTCTTGTAAGGCGAGCTAGCGTTTGTTTCCCAGTCCTAAATGGAGTTGAATCACATGCACTTTCTGGTCCTACGAGCAAGAGTTTTTTCTGGTAATAAGAGTCACTATTGCGCTCCCATTGTCATACTCAGGGCAAATAGCACCGGCCTCTGTTCCCAGCATGTACAGTGTATTGGACTCAAGAGGATCTACTGTTCTTGTCAGGTTCCTAAGCAGAGTTGAACTAGATATCACCTGTGTGTGTAGGAAGCACAATTCTTTTGTTCTGAGCAAGCTCACTGTTTGGACCCCAATGGAAACACGGTAGAGTAGATGTGTGCCTTATTCTCAAAAGCAGAGCGTGTTTCTTGTAAGGCGAGCTAGCGTTTATTTTCCAGTCCTAAGTGGATTGAATCAAATGCAGTTTCTGGTCCTACGAGCAAGAGTTGTTTTCTTGTAAGAAGAGTCACTATTGTGCTCCCATTGCCGTACACAGTGCAAATAGCACTCGCGTCTGTTCCCAGTAAGTACAGTGTATTGGACTGAAGAGGATCTACTGTTCTAGTCAGTTTCCTAAGCAGAGTTGAACTAGATATGGCCCGTGTGTGTAAGAAGCACAGTTCTTTTGTTCTGAGCAAGCTCACTGTTTGGATCCCAAAGGAAACACAGTAGAGTAGAAGAGTGCTCTTTTCTCAAAAGCAGAGTGTGTTTCTTGTAAGGCGAGCTAGCATTTGTTTCCCAGTCCTAAATGGAGTTGAATCACATGCAGTTTCTGGTCCTACGAGCAAGAGTTTTTTCTGGTAATAAGAGTCACTATTGCGCTCCCATTGTCATACTCAGGGCAAATAGCACCGGCCTCTGTTCCCAGCATGTACAGTGTATTGGACTCAAGAGGATCTACTGTTCTTGTCAGGTTCCTAAGCAGAGTTGAACTAGATATGACCTGTGTGTGTAGGAAGCACAATTCTTTGTTCTGAGCAAGCTCACTGTTTGTACCCCATAGGAAACACAGTAGAGTAGATGTGTGCCTTATTCTCAAAAGCAGAGCGTGTTTCTTGTAAGGCGAGCTAGCGTTTGTTTCCCAGTCCTAAGTGGATTGAATCAAATGCAGTTTCTGGTCCTACGAGCAAGAGTTGTTTTCTTGTAAGAAGAGTCACTATTGTGCTCCCATTGCCGTACACAGTGCAAATTGCACTCGCGTCTGTTCCCTGTAAGTACAGTGAATTGGACTGAAGAGGAGCTACTGTTCTCGTCAGTTTCCTAAGCAGAGTTGAACTAGATATGGCCTGTGTGTGTAAGAAGCACAGTTCTTTTGTTCTGAGCAAGCTCACTGTTCGGACCCCATAGGAAACACAGTAGAGTAGATGAGTGCTCTTTTATCAAAAGCCGAGTGTGTTTAGTGTAAGGCGACCTAGCGTTTGCTTCCCTGTCCTAAATGGAGTTGAATCACATGCAGTTTCTGGTCCTAAGAGCAAGAGTTGTTTTCTGGTAAGAAGAGTCACTCTTGCGCTCCCATTGCCATACACAGTGCAAATAGCACTCGCGTCTGCTCTCAGCAAGTACAGTGTATTTGATTGAAGAGGAGCTACTGTTCTTGTCAGTTTCCTAAGCAGACTTGAACTAGATATGGCCCGTGTGTGTAGGAAGCACAGTTCATTTGTTCTGAGCAAGCTCACTGTTCGGACCCCATAGGAAACACAGTAGAGTAGAAGAGTACTCTTTTCTCAAAAGCAGAGTGTGTTTCTTGTAAGGCGAGCTAGCTTTTGTTTCCCAGTCATAAATGAAATTGAATCACATGCAGTTTCTGTTCCTACAAGTAGAGTTGTTTTTTGGTGAGAAGAGTCACTATTGCGCTCCCATTGCATACACAGTGCAAATAGCACTTGCGTCTGTTCCAATCAAGTACAGTGTATTGGACTGAAGAGTAGATACTGTTCTTGTCAGTTTCCTGAGCAGAGTTGAACTAGATATGGCCCGTGTGTATAGGAAGCACAGTTCTTTTGTTCTGAGCAAACAAACTTTCTGGCCCTATAGGAAACACCGTAGAGTAGATGAGTGCTCTTTTCTCAAAAGCAGAGTGTGTTTCTTGTAAGGTGAGATAGCGTTTGTTTCCCAGTCCTAAATGTAGTTGAAATACACATGCAGTTTCTGGTCGTACGACCAAAGTTGTTTTCTGGTAAGAAGAGTCACTATTGTGCTCCCTTTGACATACACAGTGCAAATAGCCAACGCGTCTGTTCCCAGCAGTACAGTGTATTGGACTGAAGAGGAGCTAATGTTCTTGTCAGTTTCCTAAGCAGAGTTGAACTAGATATGGCCCATGTGTGTAGGAAGCACAGTTCTTTTGTACTCAGTAAGCTCACTGTTCTGGCCCTATAGGAAACACAGTAGAGTAGAAGAGTGCTCTTTCCTCAAAAGCAGAGTGTGTATTTGGTAAGGCAAGCTAGCGTTTGTTTCGCAGTCCTAAATGGATTTGAATCACATGCAGTTTTCGTTCCTACGAGCAATAGTTGTTTTCTGGTAAGGAAAGTCACTATTGCGCTCCCTTTGCCATACACAGCGCAAATAGCACTCGTGTCTGTTCCCAGCAAGTACAGTGTATTGGACTGAAGAGGAGATACCATTCTTGTCAGTTTCCTAAGCAGAATTGAACTAGATATGGCCTGTGTGTGTAGGAAGCACAGTTTTTTTGTTCTGAGCAAGGTCACTGTTTGGACCCCATAGGAAACACAGTAGAGTAGAAGAGTGCTCTTTTCTCAAAAGCAGAGTGTGTTTCTTGTAAGGCGAGCTAGCATTTGCTTCCCAATCCTAAATGGAGTTGAATCACATGCAGTGTCTGGTAATACGAGCAAGAGTTGTTTTCTGGTAAGAAGAGTCACTATTGCACTCCCATTGTCACACACTGGGCAAATAGCACTGGCTTCTCTTCCCAGCATGTACAGTCTATTGGACTGAAGAGGAGCTACTGTTCTTGTCAGTTTCCTAAGCAGAGTTGAACTAGATATGGCCTGTGTGTGTAGGAAGCACAGTTCTTTTGTACTCAGAAAGCTCACTGTTCGGACCCCATAGAAAACACAGTAGAGTAGAAGAGTGCTCTTTTCTCAAAAGCAGAGTGTGTTTCTTGTAAGGTGAGCTAGCGTTTGTTTCCCAGTCCTAAATGGAGTTGAAATACACATGCAGTTTCTGGTCCTACGAGCAAGAGTTGTTTTCTGGTTAGAAGAGTCACTATTGGGCTCCCTTTGCCATACACAATGCAAATAGCCCTCGCGTCTGTTCCCAGCAAGTACAGTGTATTGGACTGAAGAGGAGCCTCTGTTCTTGTCAGTTTCCTAAGCAGAGTTGAACTAGATATGGCCCATGTGTGCAGGAAGCTCAGTTCTTTTGTACTCAGCAAGCTCACTGTTCTGGCCTTATAAAAAACACAGTAGAGTAGAAGAGTGCTCTTTCCTCAAAAACAGAGTGTGTTTTTTGTAAGGGGAGCTAGCCTTTGTTTCGCAGTCCTAAATGGAGTTGAATCACATGCAGTTGCCGTTCCTATGAGCAAGACTTTTTTTCTTGTAAGGAAAGTCACTATTGCGCTCCCATTGCCATACACAGTGCAAATAGCACTCGCATCTGTTCCCAGCAAGTACAGTGTATTGGACTGAAGAGGAGCTACTGTTCTTGTTAGTTTCCTAAGCAGAATTGAACTAGATATGGCCCGTGTGTGTAGGAAGCACAGTTCTTTTGTTCTGAGAAAGCTCACTGTTTGGACCCCATAGGAAACACAGTAGAGTAGATGAGTGCTCTTTTCTTAAAAGCAGAGTGTGTTTCTTGTAAGGCGAGCTAGCGTTTGTTTCCCAGTCCTAAATGGAGTTGAATCACATGCAGTTTCAGGTCTTACGAGCAAGAGTTGTTTTCTGGTAAGAAGAGTCACTATTGCGCTCCCATTGCCATACACTGTGCAAATAGCACTGGCGTCTGTACCCAGCATGTACAGTGTATTGGCCTGAAGAGGATCTACTGTTCTTGTCAGTTTCCTAAGCAGAATTGAACTTGATATGGCCCATGTATGTAGGAAGCACAGTTCTTTTGTTCTGAGCAAGCCCACTGTTTGAACCCCATAGGAAACACAGTAGAGTAGAAGAGTGCTCTTTTCTCAAAAGCAGAGTGTGTTTCTTGTAAGGCGAGCTAGCGTTTGTTTCCCAGTCCTACATGGAGTTGAATCACATGCAGTTTCTGGTCCTACGAGCAAGGGATGTTTTCTGGTAGGAAGAGTCACTATTGCGCTCCCATTGCCATACACAGTGCAAAGAGCACTGGCGTCTGTACACAGCATGTACAGTGTATTGGACTGAAGAGGATCTACTGTTCTTGTCAGTTTCCTAAGCAGAATTGAACTAGATATGACCCGTGTGTGTAGGAAGCACAGTTCTTTTGTTCGGAGCAAGCTCACTGTTCTGGCCCTATAAGAAACACAGTAGAGTAGAAGAGTGCTCTTTTCTCAAAAGCAGAGTGTGTTTCTTGTAAGGCGAGCTAGCGTTTGTTTCCCAGTCCTAAATGGAGTTGAATCACATGCAGTTTCTGGTCCTACGAGCAAGAGTTTTTTCTGGTAATAAGAGTCACTATTGCGCTCCCATTGTCATACTCAGGGCAAATAGCACCGGCCTCTGTTCCCAGCATGTACAGTGTATTGGACTCAAGAGGATCTACTGTTCTTGTCAGGTTCCTAAGCAGAGTTGAACTAGATATCACCTGTGTGTGTAGGAAGCACAATTCTTTTGTTCTGAGCAAGCTCACTGTTTGGACCCCAATGGAAACACGGTAGAGTAGATGTGTGCCTTATTCTCAAAAGCAGAGCGTGTTTCTTGTAAGGCGAGCTAGCGTTTATTTTCCAGTCCTAAGTGGATTGAATCAAATGCAGTTTCTGGTCCTACGAGCAAGAGTTGTTTTCTTGTAAGAAGAGTCACTATTGTGCTCCCATTGCAGTACACAGTGCAAATAGCACTCGCGTCTGTTCCCAGTAAGTACAGTGTATTGGACTGAAGAGGATCTACTGTTCTAGTCAGTTTCCTAAGCAGAGTTGAACTAGATATGGCCCGTGTGTGTAAGAAGCACAGTTCTTTTGTTCTGAGCAAGCTCACTGTTTGGATCCCAAAGGAAACACAGTAGAGTAGAAGAGTGCTCTTTTCTCAAAAGCAGAGTGTGTTTCTTGTAAGGCGAGCTAGCGTTTGTTTCCCAGTCCTACATGGAGTTGAATCACAGGCAGTTTCTGGTCCTACGAGCAAGGGATGTTTTCTGGTAGGAAGAGTCACTATTGCGCTCCCATTGCCATACACAGTGCAAAGAGCACTGGCGTCTGTACACAGCATGTACAGTGTATTGGACTGAACAGGATCTACTGTTCTTGTCAGTTTCCTAAGCAGAATTGAACTAGATATGGCCTGTGTGCGTAGGAAGCACAGTTTTTTTGTTCTGAGCAAGGTCACTGTTTGGACCCCATAGGAAACACAGTAGAGTAGAAGAGTGCTCTTTTCTCAAAAGCAGAGTGTGTTTCTTGTAAGGCGAGCTAGCATTTGCTTCCCAATCCTAAATGGAGTTGAATCACATGCAGTGTCTGGTAATACGAGCAAGAGTTGTTTTCTGGTAAGAAGAGTCACTATTGCACTCCCATTGTCACACACAGGGCAAATAGCACTGGTTTCTCTTCCCAGCATGTACAGTCTATTGGACTGAAGAGGAGCTACTGTTCTTGTCAGTTTCCTAAGCAGAGTTGAACTAGATATGGCCTGTGTGTGTAGGAAGCACAGTTCTTTTGTACTCAGAAAGCTCACTGTTCGGACCCCATAGAAAACACAGTAGAGTAGAAGAGTGCTCTTTTCTCAAAAGCAGAGTGTGTTTCTTGTAAGGTGAGCTAGCGTTTGTTTCCCAGTCCTAAATGGAGTTGAAATACACATGCAGTTTCTGGTCCTACGAGCAAGAGTTGTTTTCTGGTTAGAAGAGTCACTATTGGGCTCCCTTTGCCATACACAATGCAAATAGCCCTCGCGTCTGTTCCCAGCAAGTACAGTGTATTGGACTGAAGAGGAGCCTCTGTTCTTGTCAGTTTCCTCAGCAGAGTTGAACTAGATATGGCCCATGTGTGCAGGAAGCTCAGTTCTTTTGTACTCAGCAAGCTCACTGTTCTGGCCTTATAAAAAACACAGTAGAGTAGAAGAGTGCTCTTTCCTCAAAAACAGAGTGTGTTTTTTGTAAGGGGAGCTAGCCTTTGTTTCGCAGTCCTAAATGGAGTTGAATCACATGCAGTTGCCGTTCCTATGAGCAAGACTTTTTTTCTGGTAAGGAAAGTCACTATTGCGCTCCCATTGCCATACACAGTGCAAATAGCACTCGCATCTGTTCCCAGCAAGTACAGTGTATTGGACTGAAGAGGAGCTACTGTTCTTGTTAGTTTCCTAAGCAGAATTGAACTAGATATGGCCCGTGTGTGTAGGAAGCACAGTTCTTTTGTTCTGAGAAAGCTCACTGTTTGGACCCCGTAGGAAACACAGTAGAGTAGATGAGTGCTCTTTTCTTAAAAGCAGAGTGTGTTTCTTGTAAGGCGAGCTAGCGTTTGTTTCCCAGTCCTAAATGGAGTTGAATCACATGCAGTTTCTGGTCTTACGAGCAAGAGTTGTTTTCTGGTAAGAAGAGTCACTATTGCGCTCCCATTGCCATACACTGTGCAAATAGCACTGGCGTCTGTACCCAGCATGTACAGTGTATTGGCCTGAAGAGGATCTACTGTTCTTGTCAGTTTTCTAAGCAGAATTGAACTTGATATGGCCCATGTATGTAGGAAGCACAGTTCTTTTGTTCTGAGCAAGCCCACTGTTTGAACCCCATAGGAAACACAGTAGAGTAGAAGAGTGCTCTTTTCTCAAAAGCAGAGTGTGTTTCTTGTAAGGCGAGCTAGCGTTTGTTTCCCAGTCCTACATGGAGTTGAATCACATGCAGTTTCTGGTCCTACGAGCAAGGGATGTTTTCTGGTAGGAAGAGTCACTATTGCGCTCCCATTGCCATACACAGTGCAAAGAGCACTGGCGTCTGTACACAGCATGTACAGTGTATTGGACTGAAGAGGATCTACTGTTCTTGTCAGTTTCCTAAGCAGAATTGAACTAGATATGACCCGTGTGTGTAGGAAGCACAGTTCGTTTGTTCGGAGCAAGCTCACTGTTCTGGCCCTATAAGAAACACAGTAGAGTAGAAGAGTGCTCTTTTCTCAAAAGCAGAGTGTGTTTCTTGTAAGGCGAGCTAGTGTTTGTTTCCCAGTCCTAAATGGAGTTGAATCACATGCACTTTCTGGTCCTACGAGCAAGAGTTTTTTCTGGTAATAAGAGTCACTATTGCGCTCCCATTGTCATACTCAGGGCAAATAGCACCGGCCTCTGTTCCCAGCATGTACAGTGTATTGGACTCAAGAGGATCTACTGTTCTTGTCAGGTTCCTAAGCAGAGTTGAACTAGATATCACCTGTGTGTGTAGGAAGCACAATTCTTTTGTTCTGAGCAAGCTCACTGTTTGGACCCCAATGGAAACACGGTAGAGTAGATGTGTGCCTTATTCTCAAAAGCAGAGCGTGTTTCTTGTAAGGCGAGCTAGCGTTTATTTTCCAGTCCTAAGTGGATTGAATCAAATGCAGTTTCTGGTCCTACGAGCAAGAGTTGTTTTCTTGTAAGAAGAGTCACTATTGTGCTCCCATTGCCGTACACAGTGCAAATAGCACTCGCGTCTGTTCCCAGTAAGTACAGTGTATTGGACTGAAGAGGATCTACTGTTCTAGTCAGTTTCCTAAGCAGAGTTGAACTAGATATGGCCCGTGTGTGTAAGAAGCACAGTTCTTTTGTTCTGAGCAAGCTCACTGTTTGGATCCCAAAGGAAACACAGTAGAGTAGAAGAGTGCTCTTTTCTCAAAAGCAGAGTGTGTTTCTTGTAAGGCGAGCTAGCGTTTGTTTCCCAGTCCTACATGGAGTTGAATCACAGGCAGTTTCTGGTCCTACGAGCAAGGGATGTTTTCTGGTAGGAAGAGTCACTATTGCGCTCCCATTGCCATACACAGTGCAAAGAGCACTGGCGTCTGTACACAGCATGTACAGTGTATTGGACTGAACAGGATCTACTGTTCTTGTCAGTTTCCTAAGCAGAATTGAACTAGATATGACCCGTGTGTGTAGGAAGCACAGTTCTTTTGTTCGGTGCAATCTCACTGTTCTGGCCCTTTAGGAAACACAGTAGAGTAGAAGAGTGCTCTTTTCTCAAAAGCAGAGTGTGTTTCTTGTAAGGCGAGCTAGCGTTTGTTTCCCAGTCCTAAATGGAGTTGAATCACATGCAGTTTCTGGTCCTACGAGCAAGAGTTTTTTCTGGTAATAAGAGTCACTATTGCGCTCCCATTGTCATACTCAGGGCAAATAGCACCGGCCTCTGTTCCCAGCATGTACAGTGTATTGGACTCAAGAGGATCTACTATTCTTGTCAGGTTCCTAAGCAGAGTTGAACTAGATATGACCTGTGTGTGTAGGAAGCACAATTCTTTGTTCTGAGCAAGCTCACTGTTTGGACCCCATAGGAAACACAGTAGAGTAGATGTGTGCCTTATTCTCAAAAGCAGAGCGTGTTTCTTGTAAGGCGAGCTAGCGTTTGTTTCCCAGTCCTAAGTGGATTGAATCAAATGCAGTTTCTGGTCCTACGAGCAAGAGTTGTTTTCTTGTAAGAAGAGTCACTATTGTGCTCCCATTGCCGTACACAGTGCAAATAGCACTCGCGTCTGTTCCCTGTAAGTACAGTGAATTGGACTGAAGAGGAGCTACTGTTCTCGTCAGTTTCCTAAGCAGAGTTGAACTAGATATGGCCTGTGTGTGTAAGAAGCACAGTTCTTTTGTTCTGAGCAAGCTCACTGTTCGGACCCCATAGGAAACACAGTAGAGTAGATGAGTGCTCTTTTATCAAAAGCCGAGTGTGTTTAGTGTAAGGCGACCTAGCGTTTGCTTCCCTGTCCTAAATGGAGTTGAATCACATGCAGTTTCTGGTCCTAAGAGCAAGAGTTGTTTTCTGGTAAGAAGAGTCACTATTGCGCTCCCATTGCCATACACAGTGCAAATAGCACTCGCGTCTGCTCTCAGCAAGTACAGTGTATTTGATTGAAGAGGAGCTACTGTTCTTGTCAGTTTCCTAAGCAGACTTGAACTAGATATGGCCCGTGTGTGTAGGAAGCACAGTTCATTTGTTCTGAGCAAGCTCACTGTTCGGACCCCATAGGAAACACAGTAGAGTAGAAGAGTACTCTTTTCTCAAAAGCAGAGTGTGTTTCTTGTAAGGCGAGCTAGCTTTTGTTTCCCAGTCGTAAATGAAATTGAATCACATGCAGTTTCTGTTCCTACGAGTAGAGTTGGTTTTTGGTGAGAAGAGTCACTATTGCGCTCCCATTGCCATACACAGTGCAAATAGCACTTGCGTCTGTTCCAATCAAGTACAGTGTATTGGACTGAAGAGTAGATACTGTTCTTGTCAGTTTCCTGAGCAGAGTTGAACTAGATATGGCCCGTGTGTATAGGAAGCACAGTTCTTTTGTTCTGAGCAAACAAACTTTCTGGCCCTATAGGAAACACCGTAGAGTAGATGAGTGCTCTTTTCTCAAAAGCAGAGTGTGTTTCTTGTAAGGTGAGATAGCGTTTGTTTCCCAGTCCTAAATGTAGTTGAAATACACATGCAGTTTCTGGTCGTACGACCAAAGTTGTTTTCTGGTAAGAAGAGTCACTATTGTGCTCCCTTTTACATACACAGTGCAAATAGCCAACGCGTCTGTTCCCAGCAAGTACAGTGTATTGGACTGAAGAGGAGCTAATGTTCTTGTCAGTTTCCTAAGCAGAGTTGAACTAGATATGGCCCATGTGTGTAGGAAGCACAGTTCTTTTGTACTCAGTAAGCTCACTGTTCTGGCCCTATAGGAAACACAGTAGAGTAGAAGAGTGCTCTTTCCTCAAAAGCAGAGTGTGTATTTGGTAAGGCAAGCTAGCGTTTGTTTCGCAGTCCTAAATGGATTTGAATCACATGCAGTTTTCGTTCCTACGAGCAATAGTTGTTTTCTGGTAAGGAAAGTCACTATTGCGCTCCCTTTGCCATACACAGCGCAAATAGCACTCGTGTCTGTTCCCAGCAAGTACAGTGTATTGGACTGAAGAGGAGATACCATTCTTGTCAGTTTCCTAAGCAGAATTGAACTAGATATGGCCTGTGTGTGTAGGAAGCACAGTTTTTTTGTTCTGAGCAAGCTCACTGTTTGGACCCGTAGAAAACACAGTAGAGTAGAAGAGTGCTCTTTTCTCAAAAGCAGAGTGTGTTTCTTGTAAGGCGAGCTAGCATTTGCTTCCCAATCCTAAATGGAGTTGAATCACATGCAGTGTCTGGTAATACGAGCAAGAGTTGTTTTCTGGTAAGAACAGTCACTATTGCACTCCCATTGTCACACACAGGGCAAATAGCACTGGCTTCTCTTCCCAGCATGTACAGTCAATTGGACTGAAGAGGAGCTACTGTTCTTGTCAGTTTCCTAAGCAGAGTTGAACTAGATATGGCCTGTGTGTGTAGGAAGCACAGTTCTTTTGTACTCAGAAAGCTCACTGTTCGGACCCCATAGAAAACCCAGTAGAGTAGAAGAGTGCTCTTTTCTCAAAAGCAGAGTGTGTTTCTTGTAAGGTGAGCTAGCGTTTGTTTCCCAGTCCTAAATGGAGTTGAAATACACATGCAGTTTCTGGTCCTACGAGCAAGAGTTGTTTTCTGGTTAGAAGAGTCACTATTGGGCTCCCTTTGCCATACACAATGCAAATAGCCCTCGCGTCTGTTCCCAGCAAGTACAGTGTATTGGACTGAAGAGGAGCCTCTGTTCTTGTCAGTTTCCTAAGCAGAGTTGAACTAGATATGGCCCATGTGTGCAGGAAGCTCAGTTCTTTTGTACTCAGCAAGCTCACTGTTCTGGCCTTATAAAAAACACAGTAGAGTAGAAGAGTGCTCATTCCTCAAAAACAGAGTGTGTTTTTTGTAAGGGGAGCTAGCCTTTGTTTCGCAGTCCTAAATGGAGTTGAATCACATGCAGTTCCCGTTCCTATGAGCAAGACTTTTTTTCTGGTAAGGAAAGTCACTATTGCGCTCCCATTGCCATACACAGTGCAAATAGCACTCGCATCTGTTCCCAGCAAGTACAGTGTATTGGACTGAAGAGGAGCTACTGTTCTTGTTAGTTTCCTAAGCAGAATTGAACTAGATATGGCCCGTGTGTGTAGGAAGCACAGTTCTTTTGTTCTGAGAAAGCTCACTGTTTGGAGCCCATAGGAAACACAGTAGAGTAGATGAGTGCTCTTTTCTTAAAAGCAGAGTGTGTTTCTTGTAAGGCGAGCTAGCGTTTGTTTCCCAGTCCTAAATGGAGTTGAATCACATGCAGTTTCTGGTCCTACGAGCAAGAGTTGTTTTCTGGTAAGAAGAGTCACTATTGCGCTCCCATTGCCATACACTGTGCAAATAGCACTGGCGTCTGTACCCAGCATGTACAGTGTATTGGCCTGAAGAGGATCTACTGTTCTTGTCAGTTTCCTAAGCAGAATTGAACTTGATATGGCCCATGTATGTAGGAAGCACAGTTCTTTTGTTCTGAGCAAGCCCACTGTTTGAACCCCATAGGAAACACAGTAGAGTAGAAGAGTGCTCTTTTCTCAAAAGCAGAGTGTGTTTCTTGTAAGGCGAGCTAGCGTTTGTTTCCCAGTCCTACATGGAGTTGAATCACATGCAGTTTCTGGTCCTACGAGCAAGGGATGTTTTCTGGTAGGAAGAGTCACTATTGCGCTCCCATTGCCATACACAGTGCAAAGAGCACTGGCGTCTGTACACAGCATGTACAGTGTATTGGACTGAAGAGGATCTACTGTTCTTGTCAGTTTCCTAAGCAGAATTGAACTAGATATGACCCGTGTGTGTAGGAAGCACAGTTCTTTTGTTCGGAGCAAGCTCACTGTTCTGGCCCTATAGGAAACACAGTAGAGTAGAAGAGTGCTCTTTTCTCAAAAGCAGAGTGTGTTTCTTGTAAGGCGAGCTAGTGTTTGTTTCCCAGTCCTAAATGGAGTTGAATCACATGCAGTTTCTGGTCCTACGAGCAAGAGTTTTTTCTGGTAATAAGAGTCACTATTGCGCTCCCATTGTCATACTCAGGGCAAATAGCACCGGCCTCTGTTCCCAGCATGTACAGTGTATTGGACTCAAGAGGATCTACTGTTCTTGTCAGGTTCCTAAGCAGAGTTGAACTAGATATGACCTGTGTGTGTAGGAAGCACAATTCTTTGTTCTGAGCAAGCTCACTGTTTGGACCCCATAGGAAACACAGTAGAGTAGATGTGTGCCTTATTCTCAAAAGCAGAGCATGTTTCTTGTAAGGCCAGCTAGCGTTTGTTTCCCAGTCCTAAGTGGATTGAATCAAATGCAGTTTCTGGTCCTATGAGCAAGAGTTGTTTTCTTGTAAGAAGAGTCACTATTGTGCTCCCATTGCCGTACACAGTGCAAATAGCACTCGCGTTTGTTCCCTGTAAGTGCAGTGTATTGGACTGAAGAGGAGCTACTGTTCTCGTCAGTTTCCTAAGCAGAGTTGAACTAGATATGGCCTGTGTGTGTAAGAAGCACAGTTCTTTTGTTCTGAGCAAGCTCACTGTTCGGACCCCATAATTAACACAGTAGAGTAGATGAGTGCTCTTTTCTCAAAAGCCGAGTGTGTTTAGTGTAAGGCGACCTAGCGTTTGCTTCCCTGTCCTAAATGGAGTTGAATCACATGCAGTTTCTGGTCCTAAGAGCAAGAGTTGTTTTCTGGTAAGAAGAGTCACTATTGTGCTCCCATTGCCATACACAGTGCAAATAGCACTCGCGTCTGCTCTCAGCAAGTACAGTGTATTTGATTGAAGAGGAGCTACTGCTCTTGTCAGTTTCCTAAGCAGAGTTGAACTAGATATGGCCCGTGTGTGTAGGAAGCACAGTTCATTTGTTCTGAGCAAGCTCACTGTTCGAACCCCATAGGAAACACAGTAGAGTAGAAGAGTACTCTTTTCTCAAAAGCAGAGTGTGTTTCTTGTAAGGCGAGCTAGCTTTTGTTTCCCAGTCGTAAATGAAGTTGAATCACATGCAGTTTCTGTTCCTACGAGTAGAGTTGTTTTTTGGTGAGAAGAGTCACTATTGTGCTCCCATTGCCATACACAGTGCAAATAGCACTTGCGTCTGTTCCAATCAAGTACAGTGTATTGGATTGAAGAGCAAATACTGTTCTTGTCAGTTTCCTGAGCAGAGTTGAACGAGATATGGCCCGTGTGTATAGGAAGCACAGTTCTTTTGTTCTGAGCAAACTAACTTTCTGGCCCTATAGGAAACACAGTAGAGTAGATGAGTGCTCTTTTCTCAAAAGCAGAGTGTGTTTCTTGTAAGGCGAGATAGCGTTTGTTTCCCAATCCTAAATGGAGTTGAATCACATGCAGTTTCTGGACATACGAGCAAGAGTTGTTTTCTGGTAAGGAAAGTCACAATTGCGCTCCCATTGTCATACACAGGGCAAATAGCACTGGCGTCTGTTCCCAGCATGTACAGTGTATTGGACAGAAGAGGATCTACTGTTCTTGTCAGTTTCCTAAGCACAATTGAACTAGATACGGCCATGTGTGTAAGAAGCACAGTTCTTTTGTTCTGAGCAAGCTCACTGTTCTGGCCCTATAGGAAACACAGTAGTGTAGAAGAGTGCTCTTTTCTCAAAAGCAGAGTGTGTTTCTTGTAAGGCAAGATAGCGTTTGCGTCCCAGACCTAAATGGAGTTGGATCACATGCAGTTTCTGGTCCTACAAGCAAGAGTTGTTTTCTGGTAAGAAGAGTCACTATTGCGCTCGAATTGTCATACACAGGGCAAATAGCACTGGCGTCTGTTCCTAGCCTGTACAGTGTATTGGACTGAAGAGGATCTACTGTTCTTGTCAGTTTCCTCCACAGAGTTGAACTCGATATGGCCCGTGTGTGTAGGAAGCACAGTTCTTTTGTTCTGAGCAAGCTCACTGTTCTGGCACTATAGGAAACACAGAAGAGTAGAAGAGTGCTCTTTTCTCAAAAGCAGAGTGTGTTTCTTGCAAGGCGAGCTAGCGTTTATTTCCCAGTCTTAAATGGAGTTGAATCACTTGCAGTTTCTGGTCCTATGAGCAATAGTTTTTTCTGGTAATAAGAGTCACTATTGCCCTCCCATTGTCATACTCAGGGCAATTAGCACTGGCCTCTGTTCCCAGCATGTACAGTGTATTGGACTGAAGAGGATCTACTGTTCTTGTCAGGTTCCTAAGCAGAGTTGAACTAGATATGGCCCATGTGTGTAGGAAGCACAGTTCTTTTGTACTCAGGAAGCTCACTGTTCTGGCCCTATAGGAAACACAGTAGAGTAGAAGCGTGCTCTTTCCTCAAAAGGAGAGTGTGTTTCTTGTAAGGCGAGCTAGAGTTTGTTTCCCAGTCCTAAATGGAGTTGAATCACATGCAGTTTCCGTTCCTACGAGCAAGAGTTGTTTTCTGCTAAGGAAAGTCACTATTGCGCTCCCATTGCCATACACCGTGCAAATAGCACTCGCGTCTGTTCCAAGCAAGTACAGTGTATTGGACTGAAGAGGAGCTACTGTTCTCGTCAGTTTCCTAAGCAGAGTTGAACTAGATATGGCCCGTGTGTGTAAGAAGCACAGTTCTTTTGTTCTGAGCAAGCTCACTGTTCGGACCCCATAGGAAACACAGTAGAGTAGATGAGTGCTCTTTTCTCAAAAGCCGAGTGTGTTTAGTGTAAGGCGACCCAGCATTTGCTTCCCAGTCCTAAATGGAGTTGAATCACATGCAGTTTCTGGTCCTAAGAGCAAGAGTTGTTTTCTGGTAAGAAGAGTCACTATTGCGCTCCCATTGCCATACACAGTGCAAATAGCACTCTCGTCTGCTCTCAGCAAGTACAGTGTATTTGATTGAAGTGGAGCTATGGTTCTTGTCAGTTTCCTAAGCAGACTTGAACTAGATATGGCCCGTGTGTGTATAAGCACAGTTCATTTGTTCTGAGCAAGCTCACTGTTCGGACCCCATAGGAAACACAGTAGAGTAGAAGAGTACTCTTTTCTCAAAAGCAGAGTGTGTTTCTTGTAAGGCGAGCTAGCTTTTGTTTCCCAGTCGTAAATGAAGTTGAATCACATGCAGTTTCTGTTCCTACGAGTAGAGTTGTTTTTTGGTAAGAAGAGTCACTATTGCGCTCCCATTGCCATACACAGTACAAATAGCACTTGCGTCTCTTCCAATCAAGTAGAGTGTATTGGACTGAAGAGGAGATACCCTTCTTGTCAGTTTCCTGAGCAGAGTTGAACTAGATATGGCCCGTGTGTGTAGGAAGCACAGTTCTTTTGTTCTGAGCAAACTCACTGTTCGGACCACATAGGAAACACAGTAGAGTAGAAGAGTGCTCTTTTCTCTAAAGCAGAGTGTGTTTCTTGTAAGGCGAGCTAGAGTTTGTTTCCCAGTCCTAAATGGAGTTGAGTCACATGCAGTTTCTAGTCCTACGAGCAAGAGTTGTTTTCTGGTAAGAAGAGTAACTTGGGCTCCCATTGTTACACACAGGGCAAATAGCACTGGCGTGTCTTTCCAGCATGTACAATCTATTGGACTGAAGAGGTTCTACTGTTCTTGTCAGTTTCCTGAGCAGAATTGAACAAGATATGGCCCGTGTGTGTAGGAAGCACAGTTCTTTTGTTCTGAGCAAGCTCACATTTCGAACCCCATAGGAAACACTGTAGAGTAGAAGATTGCATTTTTCTCAAAAGCATAGTGTGTTTCTTGAAAGGCGAGCTAGAGTTTGTTTCCCAGTCCTAAATGGAGATGAAATACAAATGCAGTTTCTGGTCCTACGAGCAAGAGTTGTTTTCTGGTAAGAAGAGTCACTATTGCGCTCCCTTTTCCATACACAGTGTAAATAGCCCTCGCGTCTGTTCCCAGCAAGTACAGTGTATTGGACTGAAGAGGATCTACTGTTCTTGTCAGTTTCCTAAGCAGAGTTGAACTAGATATGGCCCGTGTGTGTAGGAAGCACAGTTCTTTTGTTCTCAGCAAGCTCACTGTTCAGACCCCATAGAAAATACAGTAGAGTAGACGAGTGCTCTTTTCTCAAAAGCAGAGTGAGTTTCTTGTAAGGCGAGCTAGCATTTGTTTCCCAGTCCTAAATGGAGTTGAAATACACATGCAGTTTCTGGTCCTACGAGCAAGAGCTGTTTTCTGGTTAGAAGAGTCACTATTGCGCTCCCTTTGCCATACACAATGCAAATAGCCCTCGCGTCTGTTCCCAGCAAGTACAGTGTATTGGATTGAAGAGGAGCTACTGTTGTTGTCAGTTTCCTAAGCAGAGTTGAACTAGATATGGCCCATGTGTGTAGGAAGCACAGTTCTTTTGTACTCAACAAGCTCACTGTTCTGGCCATACAAGAAACACAATGGAGTAGAAGAGTGCTCTTTCCTCAAAAACAGAGTGTGTTTTTTGTAAGGCGAGCTAGCTTTTGTTTCGCAGACTTAAATGGAGTTGAATCACATGCAGTTTCTGGTCCTACGAGCAAGAGTTGTTTTCTGGTAAGAAGAGTCACTATTGCGCTCCAATTGCCATACACTGTGCAAATAGCACTGGCGTCTGTACCCGGCATGTACAGTGTATTGGACTGAAGAGGATCTACGGTTCCTGTCAGTTTCCTAAGCAGAATTGAACTAGATATGGCCCGTGTACGTAGGAAGCACAGTTCTTTTGTTATGAGCAAACTCACTGTTTGGACCCCATAGGAAACACAGTAGAGTAGAAGAGTGCTCTTTTCTCAAAAGCAGAGTGTGTTTCTTGTAAGGCGAGCTAGCGTTTGTTTCCCAATCCTAAATGGAGTTGAATCACATCCAGTTTCTGGTCCTACGAGCAAGAGTAGTTTTCTGTTAAGAAGAGTCAATATTGTGCTCCCATTGTTATACACAGGACAAATAGCACTGGCGTCTGTTCCCAGCATGTACAGTGTATTGGACTGAAGAGGAGCTATTGTTCTAGTCAGGTTCCTAAGCAGAGTTGAACTAGATATGGCCTGTGTGTGTAGGAAGCACAGTTCTTTTGTTCTCAGCAAGCTCACTGTTCGGACCCCATAAAATACACAGTAGAGCAGAAGAGTGCTCTTTTCTCAAAAGCAGAGTGTGTTTCTTGTAAGGAGAGCTAGCGTTTGTTTCCCAGTCCTAAATGGAGTTGAATCACATGCAGTTTCTGGTCCTACGAGCAAGAGTTGTTTTCTGGTAAGAAGAGTCACTATTGTGCTCCCATTGTTATTCACAGTGCAAATAGCCCTTGCGTCTATTCCCAGCAATTACAGTGTATTGGACTGAAGAGGAGCTACTGTTTTTGTCAGTTTCCTAAGCAGAGTTGAACTAGATATGACCTGTGTGTGTAGGAAGCACAATTCTTTGTTCTGAGCAAGCTCACTGTTTGGACCCCATAGGAAACACAGTAGAGTAGATGTGTGCCTTATTCTCAAAAGCAGAGCGTGTTTATTGTAAGGCGAGCTGGCGTTTGTTTCCCAGTCCTAAGTGGATTGACGCAAATGCAGTTTCTGGTCCTACGAGCAAGAGTTGTTTTCTTGTAAGAAGAGTCACTATTGTGCTCCCATTGCCGTACACAGTGCAAATAGCACTCGCGTCTGTTCCCAGTAATACAGTGTATTGGACTGAAGAGGAGCTACTGTTCTCGTCAGTTTCCTAAGCAGAGTTGAACTAGATATGGCCCGTGTGTGTAAGAAGCACAGTTCTTTTGTTCTGAGCAAGCTGACTGTTCGGACCCCATAGGAAACTCAGTAGAGTAGATGAGTGCTCTTTTCTCAAAAGCCGAGTGTGTTTAGTGTAAGGCGACATAGCGTTTGCTTCCCAGTCCTAAGTTGATTGAATCACATGCAGTTTCTGGTCCTATGAGCAAGAGTTGTTTTCTGGTAAGAAGAGTCACTATTGCGCTCCCATTGCCATACACAGTGCAAATAGCACTCGCGTCTGCTCTCAGCAAATACAGTGTATTTGATTGAAGAGGAGCTACTGTTCTTGTCAGTTTCCTAAGCAGACTTGAACTAGATATGGCCTGTGTGTGTAGGAAACACAGTTCATTTGTTCTGAGCAAGCTCACTGTTCGGACCCCATAGGAAACACAGTAGAGTAGAAGTGTACTCTTTTCTCAAAAGCAGAGTGTGTTTCTTGTAAGGCGAGCTAGCTTTTGTTTCCCAGTCGTAAATGAAATTGAATCACATGCAGTTTCTGTTCCTACGAGTAGAGTTGTTTTTTGGTGAGAAGAGTCACTATTGCACTCCCATTGCCATACACAGTGCAAATAGCACTTGCGTCTGTTCCAATCAAGTACAGTGTATTGGACTGAAGAGTAGATACTGTTCTTGTCAGTTTCCTGAGCAGAGTTGAATTAGATATGGCCCGTGTGTATAGGAAGCACAGTTCTTTTGTTCTGAGCAAACTAACTTTCTGGCCCTATAGGAAACACAGTAGAGTAGATGAGTGCTCTTTTCTCAAAAGCAGAGTGTGTTTCTTGTAAGGTGAGATAGCGTTTGTTTCCCAGTCCTAAATGGAGTTGAATCACATGCAGTTTCTGGACGTACAAGCAAGAGTTGTTTTCTGGTAAGGAAAGTCAAAATTGTGCTCCCATTGTCATACACAGGGCAAATAGCACTGGCGTCTGTTCCCAGCATGTACAGTGTATTGGACTGAAGCGGATCTACTGTTCTGTCAGTTTCCTAAGCACAATTGAACTAGATACGGCCATGTGTGTAGGAAGCACAGTTCTTTTGTTCTGAGCAAGCTCACTGTTCTGGCCCTATAGGAAACACAGAAGAGTAGAAGAGTGCTCTTTTCTCAAAAGCAGAGTGTGTTTCTTGCAAGGCGAGCTAGCGTTTGTTTCCCAGTCCTAAATGGAGTTGAATCACATGCAGTTTCTGGTCCTATGAGCAAGAGTTTTTTATGGTAATAAGAGTCACTATTGCCCTCCCATTGTCATACTCAGGGCAAATAGCACTGTCCTCTGTTCCCAGCATGAACTGTGTATTGGACTGAAGAGGATCTACTGTTCTTGTCAGGTTCCTAAGCAGAGTTGAACTAGATATGGCCCATGTGTGTAGGAAGCACAGTTCTTTTGTACTCAGCAAGCTCACTGTTCTGGCCCTATAGGAAACACAGTAGAGTAGAAGCGTGCTCTTTCCTCAAAAGCAGAGTGTGTTTCTTGTAAGGCGAGCTAGAGTTTGTTTCCCAGTCCTAAATGGAGTTGAATCACATGCAGTTTCCATTCCTACGAGCAAGAGTTGTTTTCTGCTAAGGAAAGTCACTATTGTGCTCCCATTGCCATACACCGTGCAAATAGCACTCGCGTCTGTTCCAAGCAAGTACAGTGTATTTGATTGAAGAGGAGCTACGGTTCTTGTCAGTTTCCTAAGCAGACTTGAACTAGATATGGCCCGTGTTTGTATAAGCACAGTTCATTTGTTCTGAGCAAGCTCACTGTTCGGACCCCATAGGAAACACAGTAGAGTAGAAGAGTACTCTTTTCTCAAAAGCAGAGTGTGTTTCTTGTAAGGCGAGCTAGCTTTTGTTTCCCAGTCGTAAATGAAGTTGAATCACATGCAGTTTCTGTTCCTACGAGTAGAGTTGTTTTTTGGTAAGAAGAGTCACTATTGCGCTCCCATTGCCATACACAGTACAAATAGCACTTGCGTCTCTTCCAATCAAGTACAGTGTATTGGATTGAAGAGGAGATACCCTTCTTGTCAGTTTCCTGAGCATAGTTGAACTAGATATGGCCCGTGTGTGTAGGAAGCACAGTTCTTTTGTTCTGAGCAAACTCACTGTTCGGACCACATAGGAAACACAGTAGAGTAGAAGAGTGCTCTTTTCTCAAAAGCAGAGTGTGTTTCTTGTAAGGCGAGCTAGAGTTTGTTTCCCAGTCCTAAATGGAGTTGAGTCACATGCAGTTTCTGGTCCTACGAGCAAGAGTTGTTTTCTGGTAAGAAGAGTAACTATTGGGCTCCCATTGTTACACACAGGGCAAATAGCACTGGCGTTTCTTCCCAGCATGTACAGTCTATTGGACTGAAGAGGTTCTACTGTTCTTGTCAGTTTCCTAAGCAGAATTGAACAAGATATGGCCCGTGTGTGTAGGAAGCACAGTTCTTTTGTTCTGAGCAAGCTCACATTTCGAACCCCATAAGAAACACTGTAGAGTAGAAGATTGCATTTTTCTCAAAAGAAGAGTGTGTTTCTTGAAAGGCGAGCTAGAGTTTGTTTCCCAGTCCTAAATGGAGATGAAATACAAATGCAGTTTCTGGTCCTACGAGCAAGAGTTTTTTTCTGGTAAGAAGAGTCACTATTGTGCTCCCTTTTCCATACACAGTGCAAATAGCCTTCGCGTCTGTTCCCAGCAAGTACAGTGTATTGGACTGAAGAGGATCTACTGTTCTTGTCAGTTTCCTAAGCAGAGTTGAACTAGATATGGCCCGTGTGTAGGAAGCACAGTTCTTTTGTTCTCAGCAAGCACACTGTTCGGACCCCATAGAAAACACAGTAGAGTAGATGAGTGCTCTTTTCTCAAAAGCAGAGTGTGTTTCTTGTAAGGCGAGTGAGCGTTTGTTTGCCAGTCCTAAATGGAGTTGAAATGCACATGCAGTTTCTGGTCCTACGAGCAAGAGCTGTTTTCTGGTTAGAAGAGTCACTATTGAGCTCCTTTTGCCATACACAATGCAAATAGCCCTCGCGTCTGTTCCCAGCAAGTACAGTGTATTGGATTGAAGAGGAGCTACTGTTGTTGTCAGTTTCCTAAGCAGAGTTGAACTAGATATGGCCCATGTGTGTAGGAAGCACAGTTCTTTTGTACTCAGCAAGCTCACTGTTCTGGCCATACAAGAAACACAATGGAGTAGAAGAGTGCTCTTTCCTCAAAAACAGAGTGTGTTTTTTGTAATGCGAGCTAGCTTTTGTTTCGCAGTCCTAAATGGAGTTGAATCACATGCAGTTTCCGTTCCTACGAGCAAGAGTTGTTTCCTGGTAAGGAAAGTCACTATTGCGCTCCCATTGCCATACACAGTGCAAATAGCACTCGCGTCTGTTCCCAGCAAGTACAGTGTATTGGACTGAAGATGAGCTACTGTTCTTGTAAGTTTCCTAAGCAGAATTGAACTAGATATGGCCCGTGTGTGTAGGAAGCACAGTTCTTTTGTTCTGAGCAAGCTCACTGTTTGGACCCCATAGGAAACACAGTAGAGTAGAAGAGTGCTCTTTTCTCAAAAGCAGAGTGTGTTTCTTGTAAGGCGAGCTAGCGTTTGTTTCCTAGTCCTAAATGCAGTTGAATCACATGCAGTTTCTGGTCCTACGAGCAAGAGTTGTTTTCTGGTAAGAAGAGTCACTATTGCGCTCCCATTGCCATACACTGTGCAAATAGCACTGGCGTCTGTAGCCGGCATGTACAGTGTATTGGACTGAAAAGGATCTACTGTTCCTGTCAGTTTCCTAAGCAGAATTGAACTAGATATGGCCCGTGTACGTAGGAAGCACAGTTCTTTTGTTCTGAGCAAACTCACTGTTTGGACCCCATAGGAAACACAGTAGAGTAGAAGAGTGCTCTTTTCTCTAAAGCAGAGGGTGTTTCTTTTAAGGCAAGCTAGCGTTTTTTTCCCAGTCCTAAATGGAGTTGAATCACATGCAGTTTCTGGTCATACGAGCAAGAGTTGTTTACTGGTAAGAATAGTCACTATTGCGCTCCCATTGTCACACACAGGGCAAATAGCACTGGCGTCTGTTCCCAGCATGTACAGTCTATTGGACTGAAGAGGTTCTACTGTTCTTGTCAGTTTCTTAAGCAGAATTGAACAAGATATGGCCCGTGTGTATAGGAAGCACAGCTCTTTTGTTCTGAGCAAGCTCACTGTGTGGACCCCATAGGAAACTCAGTGCTCTTTTCTCAAAAGCAGAGGGTGTTTCTTGTAAGGCTAGATAGCGTTTGCTTCCCAGACCTAAATGGAGTTGAATCACATGCAGTTTCTGGTCCTACAAGCAAGAGTGGTTTTCTGGTAAGAAGAGTCACTATTGTGCTCGCATTGTCATACACAGGGCAAATAGCACTGGCGTCTTTTCTCAGCATGTACAGTGTATTGGACTGAAGAGGATCTACTGTTCTTGTCAGTTTCCTATGCAGAGTTGAACTGGATATAGCCCGTGTGTGTAGGAAGCACAGTTCTTTTGTTCTGAGCAAGCTCACTGTTCTGGCCCTATAGGAAACACAGTAGAGTAGCAGAGTGCTCTTTTCTCAAAAGCAGAGTGTGTTTCTTGTAAGGCGAGCTAGTGTTTGTTTCAAAGTACTAAATGGAGTTGAATCACATGCAGTTTCTGTTCCTACGAGCAAGAGATGATTTCTGGTAAGAAGAGTCACTATTGTGCTCCCATTGTCATACACAGGGCAAATAGCACTGGCTTCTTTTCCCAGCATGTACAGTGTATTGCACTGAAGAGGATCTACTGTTCTTGTCAGTTTCCCAAGCAGAATTGAACTAGATATGGCCATGTGTGCAGGAAGTACATTTCTTTTGTTCTGAGCAAGCTCACTGTTCGGACCCATTAGGAAATACAGTAGAGTAGAAGAGTGCTCTTTTCTCAAAAGCAGAGTGTGTTTCTTGTAAGTCGAGCTAGTGTTTTTTTTCCCAGTCCTAAATGGAGTTGAATCAAATGCAGTTACTGGTCCTAAGAGCAAGAGTTGTTTTCTGGTAAGAAGAGTCACTATTGCGCTCCCATTGCCGTACAAAGTGCAAATTGCACTCCCATCTGTTCCCATTAAGTACAGTGTATTGGACTGAAGATGAGCTACTGTTCTTGTCAGTTTCCTAATCAGAGTTGAACTAGATATGGCCCGTGTGTGTAGGAAGCACAGATCTTTTGTTCTGAGCAAGCTCTCTGTTCTGACCCTATAAGAAACACAGTAGAGTAGTAGAGTGCTCTTTTCTCAAAAGCACAGTGTGTTTCTTGTAAGGCAAGCTAGCGTTTGTTTCCCAGTCCTAAATGGAGTTGAATCACATGCAGTTTCTGGTCCTACGCGCAAGAGCTGTTTTCTGGTAAGGAAAGTCACTATTGCGCTCCCATTGCCAAACACAGTGCAAATAGCACTCGCATCTCTTCCCAGCAAGTACAGTGTATTGGACTGAAGAGAAGCTACTGTTCTTGTCAGTTTCCTAAGCAGAATTGAACTGGATATAGCCATTTGTGTAGGAAGTACAGTTCTTTTGTTCTGAGCAAGCTCACTGTACTGGCCCTATAGGAAACACAGTAGAGTAGAAGACAGCTCTTTTCTCAAAAGCAGAGTGTGTTTCTTGTAAGGCAAGCCAGCGTTTGTTTCCCTGTCCTAAATGGATTTGAATCACATGCAGTTTCTGGTCCTACGAGCAAGAGTTTTTTCTGGTAAGAAGAGTCACTATTGTGCTCCCATTGCTGTACACAGTGCAAATAGCACTCGCGTCTGTTCTCAGCAAGTACAGTGTATTGGACTGAAGAGGAGCTACTGTTCTTGTCAGTTTCCTAAGCAGAATTGAACTGGATATAGCCATTTGTGTAGGAAGCACAGTTCTTTTGTTCTAAGCAAGCTCACTGTTCTGGCCCTATAGGAAACACAGTAGAGTAGAAGTGTGCCCTTTTCTCAAAAGCAGAGCTTGTTTCTTGTAAGGCAAGCTAGCGTTTGTTTCCCAGTCCTAAGTGGAGTTGAATCACATGCAGTTTCTGGTCCTACGAGCAAGAGTTGTTTTCTGGTAAAAAGAGTCACTATTCCGCTGCCAATGCCGTACACAGTGCAAATAGCACTCGCGTCTATTCCCAGCAAGTACAGTGTATTGGACTGAAGGGGATCTACTGTTCTTGTCAGTTTCCTAAGCAGAGTTGAACTAGATATGGCCCGTGTTTATAGGAAGCACAGTTCTTTTGTTCTGAGCATGCTCACTGTTCGGACCCCATAGGAAACACAGTAGAGTAGAAGAGTGCTCTTTTCTCAAAAGCAGAGTGTGTTTCTTGTAAGGCGAGCTAGCGTTTGCTTCCCAGTCCTAAATGGATTTGAATCACATACAGTTTATGGTCCTAGAAGCAAGAGTTTTTTCTGGTAAGAAAAGTCACTATTGGGCTCCCATTGTCATACAAAGTGCAAATAGCACTGGCGTCTGATCCCAGCAAGTACAGTGTATTGGACTGAAGAGATCTACTGTTCTTGTCAGTTTCCTAAGCAGAATTGAACAAGATATGGCCCGTGTGTGTAGGAAGCACAGTTCTTTTGTTCTGAGCAAGCTCACTGTTTGGACCCCATAGGAAACACAGTAGAGTAGATGTGTGCCCTATTCTCAAAAGCAGAGTGTGTTTCTTGTAAGGCGAGCTAGCGTTTGCTTCCCAGTCCTAAATGGATTTGAATCACATGCAGTATCTGGTCCTACAAGCAAAAGTTTTTTCTGGTAAGAAAAGTGACTATTGCGCTCCCATTGTCATACACAGTGCAAATAGCACTTGTGTCTGTTCCCAGCAAGTATAGTGTATTGGACTGAAGAGGAGCTACTGTTCTTGTCAGTTTCCTAATCAGAGTTGAACTAGATATGACCCGTGTGTGTAGGAAGCACATTTCATTTGTTCTGAGCAAGCTCACTGTTTGGACCCCATAGGAAACACAGTAGAGTAGGTGTGTGCCCTATTCTCAAAAGCAGAGTGTGTTTCTTGTAAGGCGAGTTGGCATTTGTTTCCCTATTTTAAATGGAGTTGAATCACATGCAGTTTCTGGTCTTACGAGCAAGAGTTGTTTTGTGGTAAGAAGAGTCACTATTGTGCTCCCATTGCCATACTCAGTACAAATAACACTCGTGTCTGTTTCCAGCAAGTACAGTATATTGGTCTGAAGAGGAGCTACTGTTCTTGTCAGTTTCCTAAGCAGAGTTGAACTAGATATGACCCATGTGTAGGAAGCACAGTTCTTTTGTTCTGAGCAAGCTCACTGTTTGGAACCCACAGGAAACACAGTAGAGGAGATGTGTGCCCTATTCTCAAAAGCAGAGTGTGTTTCTTGTAAGGCGAGCTGGCGTTTGTTTCCCAATCCTAAATGGAGTTGAATCACATGCAGTTTCTGGTCCTACGAGCATGAGTTGTTTTCTGGTAAAAAGAGTCACTATTGCGCTCCCATTGCCATACACAGTACAAATAGCACTCGCGTATGTTTCCAGCAAGTACAGTTTATTGGTCTGAAGAGGAGCTACAGTTCTTGTCAGTTTCCTAAGCAGAGTTAAACTAGATATGGCCCGTGTGTGTAGGAAGCACAGTTCTTTTGTTCTCAGCAAGCTCACTGTTCGGACCACATAGAAAACACAGTAGAGTAGTAGAGTGCTCTTTTCTCAAAAGCAGAGTGTGTTTCTTGTAAGGCAAGCTAGCGTTTGTTTCCCAGTCCTAAATGGAGTTGAATCACATGCAGTTTCTGGTCCTACGCGCAAGAGCTGTTTTCTGGTAAGGAAAGTCACTATTGCGCTCCCATTGCCAAACACAGTGCAAATAGCACTCGCATCTCTTCCCAGCAAGTACAGTGTATTGGACTGAAGAGAAGCTACTGTTCTTGTCAGTTTCCTAAGCAGAATTGAACTGGATATAGCCATTTGTGTAGGAAGTACAGTTCTTTTGTTCTGAGCAAGCTCACTGTACTGGCCCTATAGGAAACACAGTAGAGTAGAAGACAGCTCCTTTCTCAAAAGCAGAGTGTGTTTCTTGTAAGGCAAGCTAGCGTTTGTTTCCCTGTCCTAAATGGATTTGAATCACATGCAGTTTCTGGTCCTACGAGCAAGAGTTTTTTCTGGTAAGAAGAGTCACTATTGTGCTCCCATTGCTGTACACAGTGCAAATAGCACTCGCGTCTGTTCTCAGCAAGTACAGTGTATTGGACTGAAGAGGAGCTACTGTTCTTGTCAGTTTCCTAAGCAGAATTGAACTGGATATAGCCATTTGTGTAGGAAGCACAGTTCTTTTGTTCTAAGCAAGCTCACTGTTCTGGCCCTATAGGAAACACAGTAGAGTAGAAGTGTGCCCTTTTCTCAAAAGCAGAGCTTGTTTCTTGTAAGGCAAGCTAGCGTTTGTTTCCCAGTCCTAAGTGGAGTTGAATCACATGCAGTTTCTGGTCCTACGAGCAAGAGTTGTTTTCTGGTAAAAAGAGTCACTATTCCGCTGCCAATGCCGTACACAGTGCAAATAGCACTCGCGTCTATTCCCAGCAAGTACAGTGTATTGGACTGAAGGGGATCTACTGTTCTTGTCAGTTTCCTAAGCAGAGTTGAACTAGATATGGCCCGTGTTTATAGGAAGCACAGTTCTTTTGTTCTGAGCATGCTCACTGTTCGGACCCCATAGGAAACACAGTAGAGTAGAAGAGTGCTCTTTTCTCAAAAGCAGAGTGTGTTTCTTGTAAGGCGAGCTAGCGTTTGCTTCCCAGTCCTAAATGGATTTGAATCACATACAGTTTATGGTCCTAGAAGCAAGAGTTTTTTCTGGTAAGAAAAGTCACTATTGGGCTCCCATTGTCATACAAAGTGCAAATAGCACTGGCGTCTGATCCCAGCAAGTACAGTGTATTGGACTGAAGAGATCTACTGTTCTTGTCAGTTTCCTAAGCAGAATTGAACAAGATATGGCCCGTGTGTGTAGGAAGCACAGTTCTTTTGTTCTGAGCAAGCTCACTGTTTGGACCCCATAGGAAACACAGTAGAGTAGATGTGTGCCCTATTCTCAAAAGCAGAGTGTGTTTCTTGTAAGGCGAGCTAGCGTTTGCTTCCCAGTCCTAAATGGATTTGAATCACATGCAGTATCTGGTCCTACAAGCAAAAGTTTTTTCTGGTAAGAAAAGTGACTATTGCGCTCCCATTGTCATACACAGTGCAAATAGCACTTGTGTCTGTTCCCAGCAAGTATAGTGTATTGGACTGAAGAGGAGCTACTGTTCTTGTCAGTTTCCTAATCAGAGTTGAACTAGATATGACCCGTGTGTGTAGGAAGCACATTTCATTTGTTCTGAGCAAGCTCACTGTTTGGACCCCATAGGAAACACAGTAGAGTAGGTGTGTGCCCTATTCTCAAAAGCAGAGTGTGTTTCTTGTAAGGCGAGTTGGCATTTGTTTCCCTATTTTAAATGGAGTTGAATCACATGCAGTTTCTGATCTTATGAGCAAGAGTTGTTTTGTGGTAAGAAGAGTCACTATTGTGCTCCCATTGCCATACTCAGTACAAATAACACTCGTGTCTGTTTCCAGCAAGTACAGTATATTGGTCTGAAGAGGAGCTACTGTTCTTGTCAGTTTCCTAAGCAGAGTTGAACTAGATATGACCCATGTGTAGGAAGCACAGTTCTTTTGTTCTGAGCAAGCTCACTGTTTGGAACCCACAGGAAACACAGTAGAGGAGATGTGTGCCCTATTCTTAAAAGCAGAGTGTGTTTCTTGTAAGGCGAGCTGGCGTTTGTTTCCCAATCCTAAATGGAGTTGAATCACATGCAGTTTGTGGTCCTACGAGCATGAGTTGTTTTCTGGTAAAAAGAGTCACTATTGCGCTCCCATTGCCATACACAGTACAAATAGCACTCGCGTATGTTTCCAGCAAGTACAGTTTATTGGTCTGAAGAGGAGCTACAGTTCTTGTCAGTTTCCTAAGCAGAGTTAAACTAGATATGGCCCGTGTGTGTAGGAAGCACAGTTCTTTTGTTCTCAGCAAGCTCACTGTTCGGACCACATAGAAAACACAGTAGAGTAGTAGAGTGCTCTTTTCTCAAAAGCAGAGTGTGTTTCTTGTAAGGCAAGCTAGCATTTGTTTCCCAATCCTAAATGGAGTTGAATCACATGCAGATTCTGGTCCTACGAGCAAGAGTTTTTTTCTGGTAAGAAGAGTCACTATTGCGCTCCCATTGCCATACACAGTGCAAATAGCCCTCGCGTCTGTTCCCAGCAAGTACAGTGTATTTGACTGAAGAGGAGCTACTGTTTTTGTCAGTCTCCTAAGCAGAGTTGAACTACATATGGCCCATGTGTGTAGGAAGCACAGTTCTTTTGTACTCAGCAAGCTCACTGTTCGGACCACATAGAAAACACAGTAGAGTAATAGAGTGCTCTTTTCTCAAAAGCAGAGTGTGTTTCTTGTAAGGCGAGCTAGCGTTTGTTTCCCAGTCCTAAATGGAGTTGAATCACATGCAGTTTCAGGTCCTACGAGCAAGAGTTGTTTTTTGGTAAGGAAAGTCACTATTGCGCTCCCATTGCCAAACACAGTGCAAATAGCACTCGCGTCTGTTCCCAGCAAGTACAGTGTATTGGACTGAAGAGGAGCTACTGTTCTTGTCAGTTTCCTAAGCAGAATTAAACTGGATATAGCCATTTGTGTAGGAAGCACAGTTCTTTTGTTCTGAGCAAGCTCACTGTACTGGCCCTATAGGAAACACAGTAGAGTAGAAGAGAGCTCTTTTCTCAAAAGCAGAGTGTGTTTCTTGTAAGGCGAGCTAGCGTTTGTTTCCCAGTGCTAAATGGAGTTGAATCACATGCAGTTTTTGGTCCTACGAGGAAGAGTTGTTTTCTGGTAAGGAAAGTCACTATTTCGCTCCCATTGACATACACAGTACAAATAGCACTTGCGTCTGTTCCCAGCAAGTACAGTGTATTGGACTGAAGAGGAGCTACTGTTCTTGACAGTTTCCTAAGCAGAGTTGAACTAGATATGGCCCGTGTGCGTAGGAAGCACAGTTCTTTTGTTCTGAGCAAGCTCACTGTTCGGAACCCATAGGACACATAGTAGAGAAGAAGAGTGCTCTTTTCTCAAAAGCAGAGTGTGTTTCTTGTAAGGCTGGCTATTGTTTGTTTCCCAGTCAGAAACGGAGTTGAATCTCATGCAGTTTCTGGTCCTACGAGCAAGAGTTGTTTTCTGGTAAGGAAAGTCACTATTGGGCTCCCATTGTCATACACAGGGCAAATAGCACTGGCATTTGTTCCCAGCATGTACAGTGTATTGGACTGAAGAGGATCTACTGTTCTTGTCAGGTTCCTAAGCAGAGTTGAACTAGATATGGCCCGTGTGTGTATGAAGCACATTTCTTCTGTTCTGAGCAAGCTCACTGTTCTGGCCCTATAGGAAACACAGTAGAGTAGGAGAGTACTTTTTTCTCAAAACAGAGCGTGTTTCTTGTAAGGCGAGCTAGCGTTTGTTTCCCCGTTCTAAATGGATTTGAATCACATGCAGTTTCTGGTCCTACGAGCAAAAGTTTTTTCTGGTAAGAAGAGTCACTATTGGGCTCCCATTGTCATACACAGGGCAAATAGCACTGGTATTTGTTCCCAGCATGTACAGTGTATGGGACTGAAGATGAGCTACTGTTCTTGTCAGGTTCCTAATCAGAGTTGAACTAGATATGGCCCGTGTGTGTATGAAGCACATTTCTTCTGTTCTGAGCAAGCTCACTGTTCTGGAACTATAGGAAACACCGTAGAGTAGATGTGTGCCCTATTCTCAAAAGCAGAGTGTGTTTCTTGTAAGGCGAGCTGGCGTTTGTTTCCCAATCCTAAATGGAGTTGAATCACATGCAGTTTCTGGTCCTACGAGCAAGAGTTGTTTTCTGGTAAGAAGAGTCACTATTGTGCTCCCATTGCTGTACACAGTGCAAATAGCACTCGCGTCTGTTCCCAGCAAGTACAGTGTATTGGACTGAAGAGGAGCTACTGTTTTTGTCAGTTTCTTAAGCAGAGTTGAACTAGATATGGCCCGTGTGTGTAGGAAGCACAGTTCTTTTGGTCTGAGCAAGCTCATTGTTCTGGCCCTATAGGAAACACAGTAGAGTAGAAGTGTGCCCTTTTCTCAAAAGCAGAGCTTGTTTCTTGTAAGGCAAGCTAGCGTTTGTTTCCCAGTCCTAAGTGGAGTTGAATCACATGCAGTTTCTGGTCCTACGAGCAAGTGTTGTTTTCTGGTAAAAAGAGTCACTATTGCGCTCCCAATGCCGTACACAGTGCAAATAGCACTCGCGTCTATTCCCAGCAAGTACAGTGTATTGGACTGAAGAGGAGCTACTGTTCTTGTCAGTTTCCTAAGCAGAGTTGAACTAGATATGGCACATATGTGTAGGAAGCACAGTACTTTTGTTCTGAGCAAGCTCACTGTTCTGGCCCTATGCGAAACACAGTAGAGTAGAAGAGTGCTCTTTTCTCAAAAGCAGAATGTGTTTCTTGTAAGGCGAGCTAGCGTTTGTTTCCCAGTTCTAAATGGAGTTGAATCACATGCAGTTTCTGGTCCTACGAGCAAGAGTTGTTTTCTGGTAAGGAAAGTCACTATTGCGCTCCAATTGCAATACACAGTGCAAATAGCACTCGCGTCTGTTCTCAGCAAGTACAGTTTATTGGACTGAATAGGTGCTACTGTTCTTGTCAGTTTCCTAAGCAGAATTGAACTAGATATGGTCCGTGTGTGTAGGAAGCACAGTTCTTTTGTTCTGAGCAAGCTCACTGTTTGGACCCCATAGGAAACACAGTAGAGTAGAAGAGTGCTCTTTTCTCTAAAGCAGAGTGTGTTTCTTGTAAGGCGAGCTAGCGTTTGTTTCGCAAGTCCTAAATGGAGTTGAATCCCATGCAGTTTCTGGTACTACGAGCAAGAGTTGTTTTCTGGTAAGAAGAGTCACTATTGCGCTGCCATTGCCATACACAAGACAAAAAGCACTGGCGTCTGTTTACAGCAAGTACAGTGTATTGGACTGAAGAGGATATACTGTTCTTGTCAGGTTCCTAAGCAGACTTGAATTAGATATGGCCGTGTGTGTAGGAAGCACAGTTCTTTTTTTCTGAGCAAGCTCACTGTTCGGACCCCATAGGAAACACAGTAGAGTAGAAGAGTGCTCTTTTCTCAAAAGCAGAGTGTGTTTCTTGTAAGGCGAGCTAGCGTTTGTTTCCCAGTCCTAAATGGAGTTGAATCACATGCAGTTTCTGGTGCTACGAGCAAGATTTGTTTTCTGTTAAGGAAAGTCACTATTGCGCTCCCATTGCCATACAGAGTGCAAATAGAACTCCTGTCTGTTCCCAGCAAGTACAGTGTATCGGACTGAAGAGGAGCTGCTGTTCTTGTCAGTTTCCTAAGCAGAGTTGAACTAGATATGGCCCGTGTGTGTAGGAAGCACAGTTCTCATGTTCTGAGCAAGCTCACTGTTCTAGCCCTATAGGAAACACAGTAGAGTAGAAGAGTGCTCTTTTCTCAAAAGCAGAGTGTGTTTCTTGTAAGGCGAGCTCGCATTTGTTTCCTAGTCCTAAATGGAGATGAATCACATGCAGTTTCTGGTCCTACGAGCAAGAGTTGTTTTCTCGTAAGGAAAGTCACTATTGCGCTCCCATTGCCATACACAGGGCAAATAGCACTCGCGTCTTTTCACCGCAACTACAGTGTATTGGACTGAAGAGGATCTACTGTTCTTGTAAGGTCCCTAAGCAGACTTGAACTGGATATGGCCGTGTGTGTAGGAAGCACAGTTTTTTTGTTCTGAGCAAGCTCACTGTTCGGACCCCATAGGAAACACAGTAGAGTAGAAGAGTGCTCTTTTCTCAAAAGAAGAGTGTGTTTCTTGTAAGGCGAGCAAGCATTTGTTTCCCAGTCCTAAATGGAGTTGAATCACATGCAGTTTCAGGTCCTACGAGCAAGAGTTGTTTTCTGGTAAGGAAAGTCATTATTGCGCTCCCATTGCCATACACAGTGCAAATAGCCCTCCCGTCTGTTCCCAGCAAGTACAGTGTATTGGACTGAAGAGGAGCTACTCTTCTTCTCAGTTTCCTAACAGACTTGAACTAGTTATGGCCCGTGTGTGTAGGAAGCACAGTTCTTTTTTTCTGAGCAAGCTCACTGTTCTGGCCCTATAGGAAACACAGTAGAGTAGAAGAGTGCTCTTTTCTCCAAAGCAGAGTGTGTTTCTTGTAAAGCGAGCTAGAGTTTGTTTCCCAGTCCTAAAAGGAGTTGAATCACATGCAGTTTCTGTTCCTACGAGCAAGAGTTGTTTTCTGGTAAGAAGAGTCACTATTGCGCTGCCATTGCCATATACAGGACAAATAGCACTGGCGTGTTTTCCCAGCAAGTACAGTGAATGAAGAGGATCTACTGTTCTTGTCAGGTTCCTAAGCAGAGTTGAACTAGATATAGCCGTGTGTGTAGGAAGCACAGTTTTTTTTTTCTGAGCAACTCACTGTTCGGAACACGTAGGAAACACAGTAGAGTAGAAGAGTGCTTTTTTCTCAAAAGCAGAGTGTGTTTCTTGGAAGGAGAGCTAGCATTTGTTTCCCAGTCCTAAAGGGAGTTGAGTCACATGCAGTTTTTTGTCCTACGAGCAAGAGTTGTTTTTTGGTAAGAAAGGTCACTATTGCGCTGCCGTTGCCATTCACAGGACAAATAGCACTGGCGTGTTTTCCCCGCAAGTACAGTGTATTGGACTGAAGAGGAGCTACTGTTCTTGTCAGTTTCCTAAGCAGAGTTGAACTAGATATGGCCCGTGTGTGTAGGAAGCACAGTTCTTTTGTTCTGAGCAAGCTCACTGTTTGGACCCCATAGGAAACACAGTAGAGTAGAAGAGTGCAATTTTCTCTAAAGCAGAGTGTGTTTCTTGTAAGGCGAGCTAGCGTTTGATTCCCAGTCCTAAATGGAAGGAATCACATGCAGTTTCTGGTCCTACGAGGAAGTGTTGTTTTATGGTAAGAATAGTCACTACTGCACTGCCATTGCCGTACACAGGACAAATAGCACTGGCGTCTGTTCCGAGCAAGTACAGTGTATTGGACTGAAGAGGATCTACTGTTCTTGTCAGGTTCCTAAGCAGAATTGAACTGGATATGGCCGTGTGTGTAGGAAGCACAATTCTTTTGTTCTGAGCAAGCTCACTGTTCGGACCCCATAGGAAACACAGTAGAGTAGAAGAGTGCTCTTTTCTCAACAGCAGAGTGTGTTTCTTGTAAGGCGAGATAGCGTTTGTTTCCCAGTCCTAAATGGAGATGAATCACATGCAGTTTCTGGTCCTATGAGCAAGAGTTGTTTTCTGGTAAGGATAGTCACTATTGCGCTCCCATTGCCATACACAGTGCAAATAGCACTCGCGTCTGTTCCCAGAAAGTACAGTGTATTGTACTGAATAGGTGATACTGTTCTTGTCAGTTTCCTAAGCAGAGTTGAACTAGATAAGATCCGTGTGTGTAGGAAGCACAGTTCTTTTGTTCTGAGCAAGCTCACTGTTTGGACCCCATAGGAAACACAGTAGAGAAGAAGAGTGCTCTTTTCTCTAAAGCAGAGTGTGTTTCTTGTAAGGCGAGCTAGCGTTTGTTTCCCAGTCCTAAATGGAATGGAATCACATGCAGTTTCTGGTCCTATGAGGAAGAGTTGTTTTATGGTAAGAATAGTCACTACTGTACTGCCATTCCTGTATCCAGGACAAATAGCACTGGCGTCTGTTCCAAGCAAGTACAGTGTATTGGACTGAAGAGGATTTACTGTTCTTGTCAGGTTCCTAAGCAGAATTGAACTGGATAAGGCCCGTTTGTTTAGGAAGCACAGTTCTTATGTTCTGAGCACGCTCACTCTTCTGGCCCTACAGGAAACACAGTAGAGTAGAAGAGTGCTCTTTTCTCTAAAGCAGAGTGTGTTTCTTGTAAGGCGAGCTAGCGTTTGTTTCCTAGTCCTAAATGGAGTTGAATCACATGCAGTTTCTGGTCCTACAAACAAGAGTTGTTTTCTGGTAAGGAAAGTCACTATTGCGCTCCCATTGAAATACACAGTGCAAATAGCACTCGCGTCTGTTCTCAGCAAGTACAGTGTATTGGACAGAATAGGTGCTACTGTTCTTGTCAGTTTCCTAAGCAGAATTGAACTAGATATGGCCGTGTGTGTAGGAAGCACAGTTCTTTTGTTCTGAGCAAGCTCACTGTTTGGACCCCATAGGAAACACAGTAGAGTAGAAGAGTGCTCTTTTCTCTAAAGCAGAGTGTGTTTCTTGTAAGGCGAGCTAGCGTTTGTTTCGCAGTCCTAAATGGAGTTGAATCCCATGCAGTTTCTGGTACTACGAGCAAGAGTTGTTTTCTGGTAAGAAGAGTCACTGTTGCGCTGCCATTGCCATACACAGGACAAATAGCACTGGCGTCTGTTCGCAGCAAGTACAGTGTATTGGACTGAAGAGGATATACTGTTCTTGTCAGGTTCCTAAGCAGACTTGAATTAAATATGGCCGTGTTTGTAGGAAGCACAGTTCTTTTGTTCTGAGCAAGCTCACTGTTCGGACCCCATAGGAAACACAGTAGAGTAGAAGAGTGCTCTTTTCTCAAAAGCAGAGTGTGTTTCTTGTAAGGCGAACTAGCGTTTGTTTCCCAGTCCTAAATGGAGATGAATCACATGCAGTTTCTGGTCCTATGAGCAAGAGTTGTTTTCTGGTAAGGAAAGTCAGTATTGCGCTCCCATTGCCATACACAGGGCAAATAGCACTCGCATCTGTGCCCAGAAAGTACAGTGTATTGTACTGAATAGGTGCTACTGTTCTTGTCAGTTTCCTAAACAGAGTTGAACTAGATATGATCCGTGTGTGTAGGAAGCACAGTTCTTTTGTTCTGAGCAAGCTCACTCTTTGGACCCCATAGGAAACACAGTAGAGTAGAAGAGTGCTCTTTTCTCAAAAGCAGAGTGTGTTTCTTGTAAGGCGAGCTAGCATTTGTTTCCCAGTCCTAAATGGAGTTGAATCACATGCAGTTTCTGGTCCTATGAGCAAGAGTTGTTTTCTGGTAAGGAAAGTCACTATTGCGCACTAAATGCCATACACAGTGCAAATAGCCCTGGCGTCTGTACCCAGCATGTACAGCGTATCGGACTGAAAAGGAGCTACTGTTCTTGTCAGTTTCCTAAGCAGAGTTGAACTAGATATGGACCGTGTGTAGGAAGCACAATTCTTTTGTTCTGAGCAAGCTCACTGTTCTGGCCCTATAGGAAACACAGTAGAGTAGAAGAGTGCTCTTTTCTCTAAAGCAGAGTGTGTTTCTTGTAAGGCGAGCTAGCGTTTGTTTCCCAGTCCTAAATTGAGTTGAGTCATATGCAGTTTCTAGTCCTACGAGCAAGAGTTGTTTTATGGTAAGAAGAGTCACTATTGCGCTGCCATTGCCATACACAGGACAAATAGCACTGGCGTCTGTTCCCAGCAAGTACAGTGTATTGGACTGAAGAGGATCTACTGTTCTTGTCAGGTTCCTAAGCAGAATTGAACTAGATATGACCGTGTGTGTAGGAAGCACAGTGCTTTTGTTCTGAGCAAGCTCACTCTTCTGGCCCTATTGGAAACACAGTAGAGTAGAAGAGTGCTCTTTTCTCAAAAGCAGAGTGTGTTTCTTGTAAGGCGAGCTAGCGTTTGTTTCCCAGTCCTAAATGGAGTTGAATCCCATGAAGTTTCTGGTCCTATGAACAAGAGTTGTTTTCTGGTAAGGAAAGTCACTATTGCGCTCCCATTGCCATACACAGTGCAAAGAGCACTCCTGTTGTTCCCAGCAAGTACAGTGTATCGGACTGAAGAGTAGCTGCTGTTCTTGTCAGTTTCCTAAGCAGAGTTGAACTAGATATGGCCCGTGTGTGTAGGAAGCACAGTTCTTATGTTCTGAGCAAGCTCACTGCTTTGGCCCTATAGGAAACACAGTAGAGTAGAAGAGTGCTCTTTTCTCAAAAGCAGAGTGTGTTTTTTGTAAGGCGAGCTCACATTTGTTTCCTAGTCCTAAATGGAGTTGAATCACATGCAGTTTCTGGTCCTACGAGCAAGAGTTGTTTTCTCGTGAGGAAAGTCACTATTGCGCTCCCATTGCCATACACAGGGCAAATAGCACTCGCGTCTTTTCACCGCAAGTACAGTGTATTGGACTGAAGAGGATCTACTGTTCTTGTAAGGTTCCTAAGCAGACTTGAACAAGATATGGCCGTGTGTAGGAAGCACAGTTTTTTTGTTCTGAGCAAGCTCACTGTTCGGACCCCATAGGAAACACAGTAGAGTAGAAGAGTGCTCTTTTCTCAAAAGCAGAGTGTGTTTCTTGTAAACCGAGCTAGAGTTTGTTTCCCAGTCCTAAAAGGAGTTGAATCACATGCAGATTCTGTTCCTACGAGCAAGAGTTGTTTTCTGGTAAGAAGAGTCACTATTGCGCTGCCATTGCCATACACAGGACAAATAGCACTGGCGTCTTTTCACAGCAAGTACAGTGTATTGGACTGAAGAGGATCTACTGTTCTTGTCAGGTTCCTAAGCAGAGTTGAACTAGATATGGCCGTGTGTGTAGGAAGCACAGTTTTTTTGTTCTGAGCAAGCTCACTGTTCGGAACACATAGGAAACACAGTAGAGTAGAAGAGTGCTTTTTTCTCAAAAGCAGAGTGTGTTTATTGGAAGGCGAGCTAGCATTTGTTTCCCAGTCCTAAATGGATTTGAGTCACATGCAGTTTTTTGTCCTACGAGCAAGAGTTGTTTTTTGGTAAGAAAGGTCACTATTGCGCTGCCATTGCCATTCACAGGACAAATAGCACTGGCGTCTTTTCCCCGCAAGTACAGTGTATTGGACTGAAGAGGAGCTACTGTTCTTGTCAGTTTCCTAAGCAGAGTTGAACTAGATATGGCCCGTTTGTGTAGGAAGCACAGTTCTTTTGTTCTGAGCAAGCTCACTGTTTGGACCCTATAGGAAAAACTGTAGAGTAGAAGATGCTCTTTTCTCAAAAGCAGAGTGTGTTTCATGTAAGGCGAGATAGCATTTGTTTCCCAGTCCTAAATGGAGTTCAATCACATGCAGTTTCTGGTCCTACGAGCAAGAGTTGTTTTCTGGTAAGGAAAGTCACTATTGCGCTCCCATTGCCACACACAGTGCAAATAGCACTCGCGTCTGTTCCCAGCAAGTACAGTGTATCGGACTGAAGAGGAGCAACTGTTCTTCTCAGTTTCCTAAGCAGAGTTGAACTAGATATGGCCCGTGTGTAGGAAGCACACTTCTTTTGTTCTGAGCAAGCTCACTGTTCTGGCCCTATAGGAAACACAGTAGAGTAGAAGAGTGCTCTTTTCTCTAAAACACAGTGTGTTTCTTGTAAGGCGAGCTAGCGTTTGTTTCTCAGTCCTAAATGGAGTTGAATCACATGCAGTTTCTGGTCCTACGAGCAAGAGTTGTTTTATGGTAAGAAGAGTCACTATTGTGCTGCCATTGCCATACACTGGACAAATAGCACTGGCGTCTGTTCCCAGCAAGTACAGTGTATTGGACTGAAGAGGATCTACTGTTCTTGTCAGTTTCCTAAGCAGAGTTGAACTAGATATGGCCGTGTGTGTAGGAAGCACAGTTCTTTTGTTCTGAGCAAGCTCACTGTTCGGACCCCATAGGAAACACAGTAGAGTAGAAGAGTGCTCTTTTCTCAAAAGCAGAGTGTGTTTCTTGTAAGGCGAGCTAGCGTTTGTTTCCCAGTCCTAAATGGAGTTGAGTCACAGGCAGTTTCTTGTCCTACGAGCAAGAGTTGTTTTCTGGTAAGGAAAGTCACTATTGCGCTCCCATTGCCATACACAGTGCAAATAGCACTCACGTGTGTTCCCAGCAAGTACAGTGTATCAGACTGAAGAGGAGCTACTGTTCTTGTCAGTTTCCTAAGCAGAGTTGAACTAGATATGGCCCGTGTGTGTAGGAAGCACAGTTCTTATGTTCTGAGCAAGCTCACTGTTCTGGCACTATAGGAAACACAGTAGAGTAGAAGAGTGCTCTTTTGTCAAAAGCAGAGTGTGTTACTGTAAGTCGAGCTAGAGTTTGTTTCCTAGTCCTAAATGGAGTTGAATCACATGCAGTTTCTGGTCCTACGAGCAAGAGTTGTTTTCTGGTAAGGAAAGTCACTATTGCGCTCCCATTGCCATACACAGGTCAAATAGCACTCGCGTCTTCTCCCAGCAAGTACAGTGTATTCGACTGAATAGGAGCTCCTGTTCTTGTCAGTTTCCTAAGCAGAGTTGATCTACATATGGTCCGTGTATGTAGGAAGCACAGTTCTTTTGTTCTGAGCAAGCTCACTGTTTGGACCCCATAGGAAACACAGAAGAGTAAAAGAGTGCTCTTTTCTCTAAAGCAGAGTGTGTTTCTTGTAAGGCGAGCTAGGGTTTGTTTCCCAGTCCTAAATGGAGTGGAATCACATGCAGTTTCTGGTCCTATGAGCAAGAGATGTTTTATGGTAAGAATAGTCACTATTGCCCTGCCATTTCCATACACAGGGCAAATAGCGCTGGCGTCTGTTCCCAGCAAGTACAGTGTATTGGACTGAATAGGAGCTACTGTTCTTGTCTGGTTCCTAAGCAGAATTGAACTAGATATGGCCGTGTGTGTAGGAAGCACAGTTCTTTTGTTCTGAGCAAGATCACTGTTCGGACCCCATAGGAAACATAGTAGAGTAGAAGAGTGCTCTTTTCTCAAAAGCAGAGTGTGTTTCTTGTAAGGCGAGCTAGCGTTTGTTTCCCAGTCCTAAATGGAGTTGAATCACATGCAGTTTCTGGTCCTACGAGCAAGAGTTGTTTTCTGGTAAGGAAAGTCACTATTGTGCTCCTATTGCCATACACAGTGCAAATAGCACTCGCATCTGTTCCCAGCAAGTACAGTGTATTGCACTGAATAGGTGCTACTGTTCTTGTCAGTTTCCTAAGCAGAGTTGAACTAGATATGATCCGTGTGTGTAGGAAGCACAGTTCTTTTGTTCTGAGCAAGCTCACTGTTTGGACCCCATAGGAAACATAGTAGAGTCGAAGAGTGCGCTTTTCCCTAAAGAAGAGTGTGTTTCTTGTAAGGCGAGCTAGCGTTTGTTTCCCAGTCCTAAATGGTGTGGAATCACATGCAGTTTCTGGTCCTATGAGCAAGAGTTGTTTTCTGGTAAGGAAAGTTGTTGCTGGAGAATTTCTCTCCAGCTACCGCCACCAAGTCCCGCCAGTCCCAGAGCCCACTTATAAAATAAACACACAGACTCTTAAATTATTTAAACTGCTTGGCCATTAGCTCAGGCCTGTTATTGTCTAGCTCTTACTCTTATATTTAGCCCATTTCTATTAATCTTTACTTTGCCACATGGCTCGTGGCTTACCGGGACCTTCCCACGTGGCTTGTCATGGTGGCGCCTGGCAGTGTCTCTCTGACTCAGCCTTCCACTTCCCAGAATTCTTCTCCTTGTCCCGCCTATACTTACTGCCTAGCCAATGGCCAATCAGTGATTTATTTACTGACCAATCAACAACACATTTGACATACAGACCATCCCACAGCACTTCCCCTTTTCTTTTCTTAAAAAGGAAGGTTTTAACCTTTACACATCTCCAAAGTCAGCTTGGTATATTTGGGAATTTGGGCGTAGCTTCTCTTACTACTTCCTGCTGGATGGGGGCGCTGTATCTTATGGGGATACAAAGAAAATTTTTAGGATTATGGAATAGTCCATGAGAGTGTATCGTCTGAGCCAGTTGCCTTCAAACCATTCTGGATGTTGGATCATCTCAGCCATGGGGTCATCAGAGACCTTTCAGGGGGTCTTGGCTGGTCAAACTGGATGTATCTTAATCTGGAACAAATCCATAGCCTCTGGCTTTCTGTGGAAACAAAAGAGACTCTTTTCCAAAGCAACATATCCTTACATCCAAACTTTGAAGTCAAGGTACCTTTAAAATATACATTTTGGCATAACTCAACAGCTTTTGTAATCAAATGTTTTTCTTCAATTACGAATATCAAAGAAAACATAATCCAGATTCTCTGTGTGGTAGCCATCTTTACGTGGTTTTTTTTTATATTAGCTTGAGCCTATTGCTTTAAACTGCAGCCTCCTAAGCCTGAAATGGCACTGGCACTGTGGCTGCTGGCTCCGCCCACCTCAGCTTTCCAAAATGGAGGCAGTACGTTTTCCGCCAGCTCTGGGAGCCATCAACTCTCAGAAATAGTGGGTCTATGTTTCTATCAAAGCAGCGTGTAGCCCAGAAACCTTTTTTTTGTTTTGTTTTGTTTTGTACCAGCAAAGGCTAAATCCACCACACAGCTTAATGTGCCACTTGCAGAGGCCTCATTCCCGCCATACTGCAGATTGAGCATGCACGCCAGGAACCCGCCATAGTAGCTCAAACACGCAGGCTGCCGCTAGCTTGAAAGAGACAACTTTGAGCTGTTTTTAGCTCTGTTTTAGAATCTTTTTTCTAAGTTTTTAGGTGGAAACTCTTGCCACCTAGTTGGACGCAATTTGTTTCTGGAGAATTTCTGTCCAGCTCCCGCCATCTAGTCCCGCCAGTCCCAGAGCCCACTTATAAAATAAACACACAGACTCTTACATTATTTAAACTGCTTGGCCATTAGCTCAGGCCTGTTATTGTCTAGCTCTTACTCTTATATTTAGCCCATTTCTATTAATCTTTACTTTGCCACATGGCTCGTGGCTTACCGGGACCTTCCCACGCGGCTTGTCATGGTGGCGGCTGGCAGTGTCTCTCTGACTCAGCCTTCCACTTCCCAGAATTCTTCTCCTTGTCCCGCCTATACTTTCTGCCTAGCCAATGGCCAATCAGTGATTTATTTACTGACCAATCAACAACACACTTGACATACAGACCATCCAAGAGCAGAAAGTCACTATTGCGCTCCCATTGACATACACAGTGCAAATAGCACATGCGTCTCTTCCCAGCAAGTACAGTGTATTGGACTGAAGAGGAGCTACTGTTCTTGTCAGTTTCCTAAGCAGAGTTGAACTAGATATGGCCCGTGTGTGTAGGAAGCACAGTTCTTTTGTTCTGAGCAAGCTCACTGTTTGGACCCCATAGGAAACACAGTAGAGTAGAAGAGTGCTCTTTTCTCTAAAGCAGAGTGTGTTTCTTGTAAGAAGAGCTAGCGTTTTTTTCCCAGTCCTAAATGGAGTTGAATCCCATGCAGTTTCTGGTACTATGAGCAAGAGTTGTTTTCTGGTAAGAAGAGTCACTATTTCGCTGCCATTGCCATACACAGGACAAATAGCACTGGCGTCTGTTCGCAGCAAGTGCAGTGTATTGGACTGAAGAGGATATACTGTTCTTGTCAGGTTCCTAAGCAGACTTGAACTAGATATGGCCGTGTGTGTAGGAAGCACAGTTTTTGTGTTCTGAGCATGCTCACTGTTCGGACCCCATAGGAAACACAGTAGAGTAGAAGAGTGCTCTTTTCTCAAAAGCAGAGTGTGTTTCTTGTAAGGCGAGCTAGAGTTTGTTTCCCAGTCCTAAATGGAGTTGAATCACATGCAGTTTCTGTTCCTACGAGCAAGAATTGTTTTCTGGTAAGGAAAGTCACTATTGCGCTCCCATTGCCATACACAGTACAAATAGCCCTCCTGTCTGTTCCCAGCAAGTACAGTGTATTGGACTGAAGAGGAGCTACTGTTCTTCTAAGTTTCCTAAGCAGTCTTGAACTAGTTATGGCCCGTGTGTGTAGGAAGCACAGTTCTTTTTTTCTGAGCAAGCTCAAGGTTCTGGCCCTATAGGAAACACAGTAGAGTAGAAGAGTGCTCTTTTCTCAAAAGCAGAGTGTGTTTCTTGTAAAGTGAGCTAGCGTTTGTTTCCCAGTCCTAAATGGAGTTGAATCACATGCAGTTTCTGTTCCTACGAGCAAGAGTTGTTTTCTGGTAAGAAGAGTCACTATTGCGCTGCCATTGCCATACACAGGACAAATAGCACTGGCGTCTTTTCCCAGCAAGTACAGTGTATTGGACTGAAGAGGAGCTACTGTTCTTGTCAGTTTCCTAGGCAGAGTTGAAATAGATATGGCCCGTGTGTGTAGGAAGCACAGTTTTTTGTTCTGAGTAAGCTCACTGTTTGGACCCCATAGGAAACACAGTAGAGTAGAAGAGTGCTCTTTTCTCAAAAGCAGGGTGTGTTTCATGTAAGGCAAGCTAGCATTTGTTTCCCAGTCCTAAAAGGAGTTCAATCCCATGCAGTTTCTGGTCCTACGAGCAAGAGTTGTTTTCTGGTAAGGAAAGTCACTATTGCGCTCCCATTGCCATACAGAGTGCAAATAGCCCTCCCGTCTGTTCCCAGCAAGTACAGTGTATCGGACTGAAGAGGAGCAACTGTTCTTCTCAGTTTCCTAAGCAGAGTTGAACTAGATATGGCCCGTGTGTAGGAAGCACAGTTGTTTTGTTCTGAGCAAGCTCAATGTTCTGGCCCTATAGGAAACACAGTAGAGTAGAAGAGTGCTCTTTTCTCTAAAGCAGAGTGTGTTTCTTGTAAGGCGAGCTAGCATTCGTTTCCCAGTCCTAAATGGAGTTGAATCAAATGCAGTTTCTGGTCCTACAAGCAAGAGTTGTTTTACGGTAAGAAGAGTCACTATCACGCTGCCATTGCCATACACAGGACAAATAGCACTGGCGTCTGTTCCCAGCAAGTACAGTGTATTGGACTGAAGAGGATCTACTGTTCTTGTCAGGTTCCTAAGCAAAATTGAACTAGATATGGCTGTGTGTGTAGGAAGCACAGTTCTTTTGTTCTGAGCAAGCTCACTTTTCGGACCCCATAGGAAACACAGTAGAGTAGAAGAGTGCTCTTTTCTCAAAAGCAGAGTGTGTTTCTTGTAAGGCGAGCTAGCGTTTGTTTCCCAGTCCTAAATGGAGTTGAGTCACAGGCAGTTTCTTGTCCTACGAGCAAGAGTTGTTTTCTGGTAAGGAAAGTCACTATTGCGCTCCCATTGCCATACACAGTGCAAATAGCACTCACGTCTGTTCCCAGCAAGTACAGTGTATCAGACTGAAGAGGAGCTACTGTTCTTGTCAGTTTCCTAAGCAGAGTTGAACTAGATATGGCCCGTGTGTGTAGGAAGCACAGTTCTTATGTTCTGAGCAAGCTCACTATTCTGGCACTATAGGAATCACAGTAGAGTAGAAGAGTGCTCTTTTGTCAAAAGCAGAGTGTGTTTCTTGTAAGGCGAGCTAGCATTTGTTTCCTAGTCCTAAATGGAGTTGAATCACATGCAGTTTCTGGTTCTACGAGCAAGAGTTGTTTTCTGGTAAGGAAAGTCACTATTGTGCTCCCATTGCCATACACAGGGCAAATAGCACTCGCGTCTTTTCCCAGCAAGTACAGTGTATTGAACTGAATAAGAGCTACTGTTCTTGTCAGTTTCCTAAGCAGAGTTGAACTACATATGATCCGTGTGTGTAGGAAGCACAGTTCATTTGTTCTGAGTAAGCTCACTGTTCTGGCCATATAGGAAACACAGTAGAGTTGAAGAGTGCTCTTTTCTCAAAAGCAGAGTGTGTTTCTTGTAAAGCGAGCTAGAGTTTGTTTTTCAGTCCAAAATGGAGTTGAGTCACATGCAGTTTTTTGTCCTACGAGCAAGAGTTGTTTTCTGGTAAGACGACTCACTATTGTGCTCCAATTGCCATACACAGTGCAAATAGCACTGGCGTCTGTTCCTAGCACGTACAGTGTATTGGACTGAAGAGGAGCTACTGGTCTTGTCAGGTTCCTAAGCAGAATTGAACTAGATATGGCCGTGTGTGTAGGAAGCACAGTTCTTTTGTTCTGAGCAAGCTCACATTTCGAGCACATAGGAAACACAGTAGAGTAGAAGAGTGCTCTTTTCTCAAAAGAAGAGTGTGTTTTTTGTAAGGCAAGCTAGCGTTTGTTTCCCAGTCCTAAATGGAGTTGAATCACGTGCAGTTTCTGTTCCTATGAGCAAGAGTTGTTTTCTGGTAAGGAAAGTCACTATTGCGCTCCCTTTTTCATACACAGTGCAAATAGCAATCGCGTCTTTTCCCAACAAGTACAGTGTATCGGACTGAAGAGGAGCTACTGTTCTTGTCAGTTTCCTAAGCAGAGTTGAACTAGATATGGCCCGTGTGTTTAGGAAGCACAGTTATTTTGTTCTGAGCAAGCTCACTGTTCTGGCCCTATAGGAAACACAGTAGAGTAAAAGAGTACTCTTTTCTCTAAAGCAGAGTGTGTTTCTTGTAAGGCGAGCTCGGGTTTGTTTCGCAGTCTTAAATGGAGTTGAGTCACATGCAGTTTTTGGTCCTACGAGCAAGAGTTGTTTTCTGGTAAGAAGAGTCAGTATTGTGCTCCAAATGCCATACACAGAGCAAATAGCACTCCCGTCTGTTCCCAGCAAGTACAGTGTATTGGACTGAATAGGAGCTACTGTTCTTGGCAGTTTCCTAAGCAGAGTTGAACTAGATATGGTCCATGTGTGTAGGAAGCACATTTCTTTTGTTCTGAGCAAGCTCACTGTTTGGACAGCATAGGAAACACCGTAGAGTAGAAGAGTGCTCTTTTCTCAAAAGCAGAGGGTGTTTCTTGTAAGGCGAGCTAGCATTTGTTTCCCAGTTCTAAATGGCGTTGAATCACATGCAGTTTCTGGTCCTATGAGCAAGAGTTGTTTTCTGGTAAGGAAAGTCACTATTGCGCTCCCATTGCCATACACAGGGCAAATAGCACTCGCGTCTTTTCCCAGCAAGTACAGTGTATTGAACTGAATAAGAGCTACTGTTCTTGTCAGTTTCCTAAGCAGAGTTGAACTACATATGGTCCGTGTGTGTAGGAAGCACAGTTCTTTTTTTCTGAGCAAGCTCACTGTTTGGACCCCATAGGAAACACAGTAGAGTAGAAGAGTGCTCTTTTCTCAAAAGCAGAGTTTGTTTCTTGTAAGGCGAGCTAGCGTTTGTTTCCCAGTCCTAAATGGAGTGGAATCACATGCAGTTTCTGGTCCTACGAGCAAGAGTTGTTTTATGGTAAGAATAGTCACTATTGCACTGCCATTGCCATACACAGGACAAATATCACTCGCGTTTTTTCACAGCAAGTACATTGTATTGGACTGAATAGGAGCTACTGTTCTTGTCAGTTTCCTAAGCAGAGTTGAACTAGATATGGCCCGTGTGTGTAGGAAGCACAGTTCTTTTGTTCTGAGCAAGTTCATTGTTTGGATCGCATAGGAAACACAGTAGAGTAGAAGAGTGCTCTTTTCCCTAAAGAAGAGTGTGTTTCTTGTAAGGCGAGCTAGCGTTTGTTTCCCAGTCCTAAATGGTGTGGAATCACATGCAGTTTCTGGTCCTGCGAGCAAGAGTTGTATTCTGGTAAGGAAAGTGACTATTGTGCTCCCATTGACATACACAGTGCAAATAGCACATGCGTCTGTTCCCAGCAAGTACAGTGTATTGGACTGAAGAGGAGCTACTGTTCTTGTCAGTTTCCTAAGCAGAGTTGAACTAGATATGGCACGTTTTGTAGGAAGCACAGTTCTTATGTTCTGAGCAAGCTCACTGTTCTGGCCCTATAGGAAACACAGTAGAGTAGGAGAGTGCTCTTTTCTCTAAAGCAGAGTGTGTTTCTTGTAAGGCGAGCTAGCGTTTGTTTCCTAGTTCTAAATGGAGTGAATCACATGCAGTTTTTGGTCCTACGAGCAAGAGTTGTTTTCTGGTAAGGAAAGTCACTATTGTGCTCCCATTGCCATACACAGTGCAAATAGCACTCACGTCTGTTCCCAGCAAGTAAAGTGTATTGGACTGAATAGGTGCTACTGTTCTTGTCAGTTTCCTAAGCAGAGTTGAACTAGATATGGTCCGTGTGTGTAGGAAGCACAGTTCTTTTGTTCTGAGCAAGCTCACTGTTTGGACCCCATAGGAAACAGTAGAGTAGAAGAGTGCTCTTTTCTCAAAAGCAGAGTGTATTTCTTGTAAGGAGAGCTAGCGTTTGTTTCCCAGTCCTAAATGGAGTTGAATCCCATGCAGTTTCTGGTACTACGAGCAAGACTTGTTTTCTGGTAAGAAGAGTCACTATTGCGCTGCTATTGCCATACACAGGACAAATAGCACTGGCGTCTGTTCCCAGCAAGTGCAGTGTTTTGGACTGAAGAGGATATACTGTTCTTGTCAGGTTCCTAAGCAGACTTGAACTAGATATGGCCCGTGTGTTTAGGAAGCACAGTTCTTAAGTTCTGAGCAATCTCACTGTTCTGGCCCTATAGGAAACACAGTAGAGTAGAAGAGTGCTCTTTTCTCAAAAGCAGAGTGTGTTTCTTGTAAGGCGAGCTAGAGTTTGTTTCCCAGTCCTAAATGGAGTTGAATCACATGCAGTTTCTGTTCCTACGAGCAAAAATTGTTTTCTGGTAAAAAAAGTCACTATTGCGCTCCCATTGCCATACACAGTGCAAATAGCCCTCCTGTCTGTTCCCAGCAAGTACAGTGTATTGGACTGAAGAGGAGCTACTGTTCTTCTAAGTTTCCTAAGCAGACTTGAACTAGTTATGGCCCGTGTGTGTAGGAAGCACAGTTCTTTTTTTCTGAGCAAGCTCACTGTTCTGGCCCTATAGGAAACACAGTAGAGTAGAAGAGTGCTCTTTCTCAAAAGCAGCGTGTGTTTCTTGTAAAGTGAGCTAGCGTTTGTTTCCCAGTCCTAAATGGAGTTGAATCACATGCAGTTTCTGTTCCTACGAGCAAGAGTTGTTTTCTGGTAAGAAGAGTCACTATTGCGCTGCCATTGCCATACACAGGACAAATAGCACTGGCGTCTTTTCCCAGCAAGTACAGTGTATTGGACTGAAGAGGAGCTACTGTTCTTGTCAGTTTCCTAGGCAGAGTTGAAATAGATATGGCCCGTGTGTGTAGGAAGCACAGTTCTTTTGTTCTGAGTAAGCTCACTGTTTGGACCCCATAGGAAACACAGTAGAGTAGAAGAGTGCTCTTTTCTCAAAAGCAGAATGTGTTTCATGTAAGGCGAGCTAGCGTTTGTTTCCCAGTCCTAAATGGAGTTGAGTCACAGGCAGTTTCTTGTCCTACGAGCAAGAGTTGTTTTCTGGTAAGGAAAGTCACTATTGCGCTCCCATTGCCATACACAGTGCAAATAGCACTCACGTCTGTTCCCAGCAAGTACAGTGTATCAGACTGAAGAGGAGCTACTGTTCTTGTCAGTTTCCTAAGCAGAGTTGAACTAGATATGGCCCGTGTGTGTAGGAAGCACAGTTCTTATGTTCTGAGCAAGCTCACTATTCTGGCACTATAGGAAACACAGTAGAGTAGAAGAGTGCTCTTTTGTCAAAAGCAGAGTGTGTTTCTTGTAAGGCAAGCTAGCGTTTGTTTCCTAGTCCTAAATGTAGTTGAATCACATGCAGTTTCTGGTCCTACGAGCAAGAATTGTTTTCTGGTAAGGAAAGTCACTATTGCGCTCCCATTGCCATACACAGGGCAAATAGCACTCGCGTCTTTTCCCAGCAAGTACAGTGTATTGAACTGAATAAGAGCTACTGTTCTTGTCAGTTTCCTAAGCAGAGTTGAACTACATATGATCCGTGTGTGTAGGAAGCACAGTTCTTTTGTTCTGAGCAAGCTCACTGTTTGGACCCCATAGGAAACACAGTAGAGTAGAAGAGTGCTCTTTTCTCTAAAGCAGAGTGTGTTTCTTGTAAGGCGAGCTAGCGTTTGTTTCCCAGTCCTAAATGAAGTTGAGTCACATGCAGTTTTTTGTCCTCCGAGAAAGAGTTGTTTTCTGGTAAGACGAGTCACTATTGTGCTCCAATTGCCATACACAGTGCAAATAGCACTGGCGTCTGTTCCCAGCACGTACAGTGTATTGGACTGAAGAGGATCTACTTTTCTTGTCATGTTCCTAAGCAGAATTGAACTAGATATGGCCGTGTGTGTAGGAAGCACAGTTCTTTTCTTCTGAACAAGCTCACTGTTCGAGCCCATAGGAAACACAGAAGAGTAGAAGAGTGCTCTTTTCTCAAAAGCAGAGTGTGTTTTTTGTATGGCAAGCTAGCGTTTGTTTCCCAGTCCTAAATGGAGTTGAATCACATGCAGTTTCTGGTCCTATGAGCAAGAGTTGTTTTCTGGTAATTAAAGTCACTATTGCGCTCCCTTTGTCATACACAGTGCAAATAGCAATCGCGTCTTTTCCCAACAAGTACAGTGTATCGGACTGAAGAGGATCTACTGTTCTTGTCAGGTTCCTAAGCAGACTTGAACTAGATATGGCCCGTGTGTTTAGGAAGCACAGTTATTATGTTCTGAGCAAGCTCACTGTTCTGGTCCTATAGGAAACACAGTAGAGTAGAAGAGTGCTCTTTTCTCTAAAGCAGAGTGTGTTTCTTGTAAGGCGAGCTCGCCTTTGTTTCCCAGGCTTAAATGGAGTTGAGTCACATGCAGTTTTTATTCCTACGAGCAAGAGTTGTTTTCTGGTAAGAGGAGTCACTATTGTGCTCCAAATACCATACACAGTGCAAATAGCACTCCCGTCTGTTCCCAGCAAGTACAGTGTATTGGACTGAATAGGAGCTACTGTTCTTGTCAGTTTCCTAAGCAGAGTTGAACTAGATATGGTCCGTGTGTTTAGGAAGCACAATTCTTTTGTTCTGAGCAAGCTCACTGTTTGGACCCCGTAGGAAACACAGTAGAGTAGAAGATTGCTCTATTCTCTAAAGCAGAGTGTTTTTCTTGTAAGGCGAGCTAGCATTTGTTTCGCAGTCCTAAATGGAGTTGAATCCCATGCAGTTTCTGGTACTACGAGCAAGAGTTGTTTTCTGGTAAGAAGAGTCACTATTGCGCTGCCATTGCCATACACAGGACAAATAGCACTGGCGTCTGTTCGCAGCAAGTACAGTGTATTGGACTGAAGAGGATATACTGTTCTTGTCAGGTTCCTAAGCAGACTTGAATTAGATATGGCCGTGTGTGTAGGAAGCACAGTTCTTTTGTTCTGAGCAAGCTCACTGTTCGGACCCCATAGGAAACACAGTAGAGTAGAAGAGTGCGCTTTTCTCAAAAGCAGAGTGTGTTTCTTGTAAGGCGAGCTAGCGTTTGTTTTCCAGTCCTAAATGGAGTTGAATCACATGCAGTTTCTGGTCCTTCGAGCAAGAGTTGTTTTCTGTTAAGGAAAGTCACTATTGCGCTCCCATTGCCATACAGAGTGCAAATAGCACTCCTGTTTGTTCCCAGCAAGTTCAGTGTATCGGACTGAAGAGGAGCTACTGTTCTTGTCAGTCACCTAAGCAGAGTTGAACTAGATATGGCCGTGTGTGTAGGAAGCACAGTTCTTTTGTTCTGAGCAAGCTCACATTTCGAGCACATAGGAAACACAGTAGAGTAGAAGAGTGCTCTTTTCTCAAAAGCAGAGTGTGTTTTTTGTAAGGCAAGCTAGCGTTTGTTTCCCAGTCCTAAATGGAGTTGAATCACATGCAGTTTCTGTTCCTACGAGCAAGAGTTGTTTTCTGGTAAGGAAAGTCACTATTGTGCTCCCTTTGTCATACACAGTGCAAATAGCAATTGCGTCTTTTCCCAGCAAGTACAGTGTATTGGACTGAAGAAGAGCTACTGTTCTTGTCAGTTTCCTAAGCAGAGTTGAACTAGATATGGCCCGTGTGTTTAGGAAGCACAGTTATTATGTTCTGAGCAAGCTCACTGTTCTGGCCCTATAGGAAACACAGTAGAGTAGAAGAGTGTTCTTTTCTCTAAAGCAGAGTGTGTTTCTTGTAAGGCGAGCTCGGGTTTGTTTCGCAGTCTTAAATGGAGTTGAGTCACATGCAGTTTTTGGTCCTACGAGCAAGAGTTGTTTTCTGGTAAGAAGAGTCACTATTGTGCTCCAAATGCCATGCACAGTGCAAATAGCACTCCCGTCTGTTCCCAGCAAGTACAGTGTATTGGACTGAATAGGAGCTACTGTTCTTGTCAGTTTCCTAAGCAGAGTTGAACTAGATATGGTCCATGTGTGTAGGAAGCACATTTCTTTTGTTCTGAGAAAGCTCACTGTTTGGACACCATAGGAAACACCGTAGAGTAGAAGAGTGCTCTTTTCTCAAAAGCAGAGTGTGTTTCTTGTAAGGCGAGCTAGCATTTGTTTCCCAGTTCTAAATGGCGTTGAATCACATGCAGTTTCTGGTCCTACGAGCAAGAGTTGTTTTCAGGTAAGGAATGTCACTATTGCGCTCCCATTGCCATACACAGGGCAAATAGCACTTGGCCTTTTCCCAGCAAGTACAGTGTATTGAACTGAATAAGAGCTACTGTTCTTGTCAGTTTCCTAAGCAGAGTTGAACTACATATGGTCCGTGTGTGTAGGAAGCACAGTTCTTTGGTTCTGAACAAGCTCACTGTTTGGACCCCATAGGAAACACAGTAGAGTAGAAGAGTGCTCTTTTCTCTAAAGCAGAGTGTGTTTCTTGTAAGGCGAGCTAGTGTTTGTTTCCCAGTCCTAAATGGAGTGGAATCACATGAGTTTCTGGTCCTACGAGCAAGAGTTGTTTTATGGTAAGAATAGTCACTATTGCACTGCCATTGCCATACACAGGACAAATAGCACTCGCGTCTTTTCACAGCAAGTACAGTGTATTGGACTGAATAGGAGCTACTGTTCTTGTCAGTTTCCTAAGCAGAGTTGAACTAGATATGGCCCGTGTGTGTAGGAAGCACAGTTCTTTTGTTCTGAGCAAGTTCATTGTTTGGATCCCATAGGAAACACAGTAGAGTAGAAGAGTGCTCTTTTCCCTAAAGAAGAGTGTGTTTCTTGTAAGGCGAGCTAGCGTTTGTTTCCCAGTCCTAAATGGTGTGGAATCACATGCAGTTTCTGGTCCTACGAGCAAGAGTTGTATTCTGGTAAGGAAAGTCACTATTGTGCTCCCATTGACATACACAGTGCAAATAGCACATGCGTCTGTTCCCAGCAAGTACAGTGTATTGGACTGAAGAGGAGCTACTCTTCTTGTCAGTTTGCTAAGCAGAGTTGAACTAGATATGGCCCGTTTGTGTAGGAAGCACAGTTCTTATGTTCTGAGCAAGCTCACTGTTCTGGCCCTATAGGAAACACAGTAGAGTAGGAGAGTGCTCTTTTCTCTAAAGCAGAGTGTGTTTCTTGTAAGGCGAGCTAGCGTTGGTTTCCTAGTCCTAAATGGAGTTAGTCACATGCAGTTTCTGGTCCTACGAACAAGAGTTGTTTTCTGGTAAGACGAGTCACTATTGTGCTCCAATTGCCATACACAGTGCAAATAGCACTGGCGTCTGTTCCCAGCACGTACAGTGTATTGGACTGAAGAGGATCTACTTTTCTTGTCATGTTCCTAAGCAGAATTGAACTAGATATGGCCGTGTGTGTTGGAAGCACAGTTCTTTTCTTCTGAACAAGCTCACTGTTCGAGGCCATAGGAAACACAGAAGAGTAGAAGAGTGCTCTTTTCTCAAAAGCAGAGTGTGTTTTTTGTAAGGCAAGCTAGCGTTTGTTTCCCAGTCCTAAATGGAGTTGAATCACATGCAGTTTCTGGTCCTATGAGCAAGAGTTGTTTTCTGGTAAGGAAAGTCACTATTGCGCTCCCTTTGTCATACACAGTGCAAATAGCAATCGCGTCTTTTCCCAACAAGTACAGTGTATCGGACTGAAGAGGATGTACTGTTCTTGTCAGGTTCCTAAGCATACTTGAACTAGATATGGCCCGTGTGTTTAGGAAGCACAGTTATTATGTTCTGAGCAAGCTCACTGTTCTGGCCCTATAGGAAACACAGTAGAGTAGAAGAGTGCTCTTTTCTCTAAAGCAGAGTGTGTTTCTTGTAAGGCGAGCTCGCCTTTGTTTCCCAGTCTTAAATGGAGTTGAGGCACATGCAGATTTTATTCCTATGAGCAAGAGTTGTTTTCTGGTAAGAAGAGTCACTATTGTGCTCCAAATGCCATACACAGTGCAAATAGCACTCCCGTCTGTTCCCAGCAAGTACAGTGTATTGGACTGAATAGGAGCTACTGTTCTTGTCAGTTTCCTAAGCAGAGTTGAACTAGATATGGTCCATGTGTGTAGGAAGCACAGTTCTTTTGTTCTGAGCAAGCTCACAGTTCTGGCCCTTTAGGAAACACAGTAGAGTAGAAGAGTGCTCTTTTCTCCAAAGCAGAGTGTGTTTCTTCTAAGGTGAACTAGCGTTTGTTTCCAAGTCCTAAATGGAGTTTAATCACATGCAGTTTCTGGTCCTATAAGTAAGAGTTGTTATCTGGTAAGAGGAGTCACTATTGTGCTCCCATTGCCATACACAGTGCAAATTGGACTCACGTCTGCAACCTGCAAGTACAGTGTATTGGACTGAAGAGGAGCTACTGTTCTTGTCAGTTTCCTAAGCAGAGTTTAACTAGATATGCCCGTTTGTGTAGGATGCACAGTTCTTTTCTTCTGAGCAAGCTCACTGTTCTGGCCCTATAGGAAACACAGTAGTGTAGAAGAGTGCTCTTTTCTCCAAAGTAGAGTGTGTTTGTTGTAAGGCGAACTAGCGTTTGTTTCCCAGTCCTAAATGGAGTTGAATCACATGCAGTTTTTGGTCCTACGAGCAAGGGATATTTTCTGGTAAGGAAAGTCACTATTGTGCTACCATTGCCATACACAGTGCAAATAGCACTCTCGTTTGTTCCTAGCTAGTACAGTGTATTGGACAGAAGAGGAGCTACTGTTCTTGTCAGTTTCCTAAGCAGAGTTGAACTAGATATAGCCCGAGTGTGTAGGAAGCACAGTTCTTTTGTTCTGAGCAAGCTCACTCTTCTGGCCTTATAGGAAACACAGTAGAGTAGAAAAGTGCTCTTTTCTCTAAAGCAGAGTGTGTTTCTTGTAAGGTGAGCTATCATTTGTTTCCCAGTCCTAAATGGAGTTGAATCACATGCAGTTTTTGGTCCTATGAGCAAGGGATGTTTTCTGGTAAGGAAAGTCACTATTGTGTTCTCTTTGCCTTAAACAGTGCAAATAGCACTCGCGTCTGTTCCCAGCAAGTACAGTGTATTGGACTGAAGAATAGCTACTGTTCTTGTCAGTTTCCTAAGCAGAATTGAACTAGATATGCCCCTGTGTGTAGGAAGCACAGTTCTTTTGTTCTGAGCAAGCTCACTGTTCTGGCCCTATAGGAAACACAGTAGAGTAGAAGAGTGCTCTTTTCTCAAAAGCAGAGTGTGTTTCTTGTAAAGCGAGCTAGAGTTTGTTTTTCAGTCCTAAATGGAGTTGAGTCACATGCAGTTTTTTTGTCCTACGAGCAAGAGTTGTTTTCTGGTAAGACGACTCACTATTGTGCTCCAATTGCCATACACAGTGCAAATAGCACTGGCGTCTGTTCCCAGCACGTACAGTGTATTGGACTGAAGAGGATCTACTTTTCTTGTCATGTTCCTAAGCAGAATTGAACTAGATATGGCCGTGTGTGTAGGAAGCACAGTTCTTTTCTTCTGAACAAGCTCACTGTTCGAGCCCATAGGAAACACAGAAGAGTAGAAGAGTGCTCTTTTCTCAAAAGCAGAGTGTGTTTCTTGTAAGGCAAGCTAGCGTTTGTTTCCCAGTCCTAAATGGAGTTGAATCACATGCAGTTTCTGGTCCTATGAGCAAGAGTTGTTTTCTGGTAAGGAAAGTCACTATTGCGCTCCCTTTGTCATACACAGTGCAAATAGCAATCGCGTCTTTTCCCAACAAGTACAGTGTATCGGACTGAAGAGGATCTACTGTTCTTGTCAGGTTCCTAAGCAGACTTTAACTAGATATGGCCCGTGTGTTTAGGAAGCACAGTTATTATGTTCTGAGCAAGCTCACTGTTCTGGCCCTATAGGAAACACAGTAGAGTAGAAGAGTGCTCTTTTCTCTAAAGCAGAGTGTGTTTCTTGTAAGGCGAGCTCGCCTGTGTTTCCCAGTCTTAAATGGAGTTGAGTCACATGCAGTTTTTATTCCTACGAGCAAGAGTTGTTTTCTGGTAAGAAGAGTCACTATTGTGCTCCAAATGCCATACACAGTGCAAATAGCCCTCCCATCTGTTCCCAGCAAGTACAGTGTATTGGACTGAATAGGAGCTACTGTTCTTGTCAGTTTCCTAAGCAGAGTTGAACTAGATATGGTCCATGTGTGTAGGAAGCACAGTTCTTTTCTTCTGAGCAAGCTTACTGTTTGGACCCCATAGGAAACACCGTAGAGTAGAAGAATGCTCTTTTCTCAAAAGCAGAGTGTGTTTCTTGTAAGGCGAGCTAGCATTTGTTTCCCAGTTCTAAATGGCGTTGAATCACATGCAGTTTGTGGTCCTACGAGCAAGAGTTGTTTTCTGGTAAGGAAAGTCAATATTGTGCTCTCATTGCCATACACAGTGCAAATAGCACATGCGTCTGTTCCCAGCAAGTACAGTGTATTGGACAGAAGAGGAGCTACTGTTCTTGTCAGTTTCCTAAGCAGAGTTGAACTAGATATGGCCCGTGTGTGTAGGAAGCACAGTTCATTTGTTCTGAGCAAGCTCACTGTTCTGGCCCTATAGGAAACACAGTAGAGTAGAAGAGTGCTCTCTTCTCAAAAGCAGAGTGTGTTTCTTGTAAAGCGAGCTAGAGTTTGTTTTTCAGTCCTAAATGGAGTTGAGTCACATGCAGTTTTTTGTCCTACGAGCAAGAGTTGTTTTCTGGTAAGACGACTCACTATTGTGCCCAATTGCCATACACAGTGCAAATAGCACTGGCGTCTGTTCCTAGCACGTACAGTTTATTGGACTGAAGAGGATCTACTGTTCTTGTCAGGTTCCTAAGCAGAATTGAACCAGATATGGCCGTGTGTGTAGGAAGCACAGTTCTTTTGTTCTGAGCAAGCTCACATTTCGAGCACATAGGAAACACAGTAGAGTAGAAGAGTGCTCTTTTCTCAAAAGCAGAGTGTGTTTTTTGTAAGGCAAGCTAGCGTTTGTTTCCCAGTCCTAAATGGAGTTGAATCACATGCAGTTTCTGTTCCTACGAGCAAGAGTTGTTTTCTGGTAAGGAAAGTCACTATTGTGCTCCCTTTGTCATACACAGTGCAAATAGCAATCGCGTCTTTTCCCAACAAGTACAGTGTATCGGACTGAAAAGGAGCTACTGTTCTTGTCAGTTTCCTAAGCAGAGTTGAACTAGATATGGCCCGTGTGTTTAGGAAGCACGGTTATTATGTTCTGAGCAAGCTCACTGTTCTGGCCCTATAGGAAACACAGTAGAGTAGAAGAGTGCTCTTTTCTCTAAAGCAGAGTGTGTTTCTTGTAAGGCGAGCTCTGGTTTGTTTCGCAGTCTTAAATGGAGTTGAGTCACATGCAGTTTTTGGTCCTACGAGCAAGAGTTGTTTTCTGGTAAGGAAAGTCACTATTGTGCTCCCATTGCCATACACAGGACAAATAGCACTGGCGTCTGTTCCCAGCAAGTACAGGGTATTGGACTGAAGAGGATCTACTGTTCTTGTCAGGTTCCTAAGCAGAATTGAACTAGATATGGCCGTGTGTGTAGGAAGCACAGTTCTTTTGTTCTGAGCAAGCTCACTTTTCGGACCCCATAGGAAACACAGTAGAGTAGAAGAGTGCTCTTTTCTCAAAAGCAGAGTGTGTTTCTTGTAAGGCGAGCTAGCGTTTGTTTCCCAGTCTTAAATGGAGTTGAGTCACAGGCAGTTTCTTGTCCTACGAGCAAGAGTTGTTTTCTGGTAAGGAAAGTCACTATTGTGCTCCCATTGCCATACACAGTGCAAATAGCACGCACGTCTCTTCCCAGCAAGTACAGTGCATCAGACTGAAGAGGAGCTACTGTTCTTGTCAGTTTCAAAAGCAGTGTTGAACCAGATATGGCCCGTGTGTGTAGGAAGCACAGTTCTTATGTTCTGAGCAAGCTCACTATTCTAGCACTATAGGAAACACAGTAGAGTAGAAGAGTGCTCTTTTGTCAAAAGCAGAGTGTGTTTCTTGTAAGGCGAGCTAGCGTTTGTTTCCCAGTCCTAAATGAAGTTAGTCACATGCAGTTTTTGTCCTCCGAGAAAGAGTTGTTTTCTGGTAAGACGAGTCACTATTGTGCTCCAATTGCCATACACAGTGCAAATAGCACTGGCGTCTGTTCCCAGCACGTACAGTGTATTGGACTGAAGAGGATCTACTTTTCTTGTCATGTTCCTAAGCAGAATTGAACTAGATATGGCCGTGTGTGTTGGAAGCACAGTTCTTTTCTTCTGAACAAGCTCACTGTTCGAGGCCATAGGAAACACAGAAGAGTAGAAGAGTGCTCTTTTCTCAAAAGCAGAGTGTGTTTTTTGTAAGGCAAGCTAGCGTTTGTTTCCCAGTCCTAAATGGAGTTGAATCACATGCAGTTTCTGGTCCTATGAGCAAGAGTTGTTTTCTGGTAAGGAAAGTCACTATTGCGCTCCCTTTGTCATACACAGTGCAAATAGCAATCGCGTCTTTTCCCAACAAGTACAGTGTATCGGACTGAAGAGGATGTACTGTTCTTGTCAGGTTCCTAAGCAGACTTGAACTAGATATGGCCCGTGTGTTTAGGAAGCACAGTTATTATGTTCTGAGCAAGCTCACTGTTCTGGCCCTATAGGAAACACAGTAGAGTAGAAGAGTGCTCTTTTCTCTAAAGCAGAGTGTGTTTCTTGTAAGGCAAGCTCGCCTTTGTTTCCCAGTCTTAAATGGAGTTGAGGCACATGCAGTTTTTATTCCTACGAGCAAGAGTTGTTTTCTGGTAAGAAGAGTCACTATTGTGCTCCAAATGCCATACACAGTGCAAATAGCACTCCCGTCTGTTCCCAGCAAGTACAGTGTATTGGACTGAATAGGAGCTACTGTTCTTGTCAGTTTCCTAAGCAGAGTTGAACTAGATATGGTCCATGTGTGTAGGAAGCACAGTTCTTTTGTTCTGAGCAAGCTCACAGTTCTGGCCCTATAGGAAACACAGTAGAGTAGAAGAGTGCTCTTTTCTCCAAAGCAGAGTGTGTTTCTTCTAAGGTGAACTAGCGTTTGTTTCCAAGTCCTAAATGGAGTTTAATCACATGCAGTTTCTGGTCCTATAAGTAAGAGTTGTTATCTGGTAAGAGGAGTCACTATTGTGCTCCCATTGCCATACACAGTGCAAATTGGACTCACGTCTGCAACCTGCAAGTACAGTGTATTGGACTGAAGAGGAGCTACTGTTCTTGTCAGTTTCCTAAGCAGAGTTTAACTAGATATGGCCCGTTTGTGTAGGATGCACAGTTCTTTTCTTCTGAGCAAGCTCACTGTTCTGGCCCTATAGGAAACACAGTAGTGTAGAAGAGTGCTCTTTTCTCCAAAGTAGAGTGTGTTTGTTGTAAGGCGAACTAGCGTTTGTTTCCCAGTCCTAAATGGAGTTGAATCATATGCAGTTTTTGGTCCTACGAGCAAGGGATATTTTCTGGTAAGGAAAGTCACTATTGTGCTACCATTGCCATACACAGTGCAAATAGCACTCTCGTTTGTTCCTAGCTAGTACAGTGTATTGGACAGAAGAGGAGCTACTGTTCTTGTCAGTTTCCTAAGCAGAGTTGAACTAGATATAGCCCGAGTGTGTAGGAAGCACAGTTCTTTTGTTCTGAGCAAGCTCACTGTTCTGGCCTTATAGGAAACACAGTTGAGTAGAAAAGTGCTCTTTTCTCTAAAGCAGAGTGTGTTTCTTGTAAGGTGAGCTATCATTTGTTTCCCAGTCCTAAATGGAGTTGAATCACATGCAGTTTTTGGTCCTATGAGCAAGGGATGTTTTCTGGTAAGGAAAGTCACTATTGTGTTCTCTTTGCCTTAAACAGTGCAAATAGCACTCGCGTCTGTTCCCAGCAAGTACAGTGTATTGGACTGAAGAATAGCTACTGTTCTTGTCAGTTTCCTAAGCAGAATTGAACTAGATATGCCCCTGTGTGTAGGAAGCACAGTTCTTTTGTTCTGAGCAAGCTCGCTGTTCTGGCCCTATAGGAAACACAGTAGAGTAGAAGAGTGCTCTTTTCTCAAAAGCAGAGTGTGTTTCTTGTAAAGCGAGCTAGAGTTTGTTTTTCAGTCCTAAATGGAGTTGAGTCACATGCAGTTTTTTTGTCCTACGAGCAAGAGTTGTTTTCTGGTAAGACGACTCACTATTGTGCTCCAATTGCCATACACAGTGCAAATAGCACTGGCGTCTGTTCCCAGCACGTACAGTGTATTGGACTGAAGAGGATCTACTTTTCTTGTCATGTTCCTAAGCAGAATTGAACTAGATATGGCCGTGTGTGTAGGAAGCACAGTTCTTTTCTTCTGAACAAGCTCACTGTTCGAGCCCATAGGAAACACAGAAGAGTAGAAGAGTGCTCTTTTCTCAAAAGCAGAGTGTGTTTCTTGTAAGGCAAGCTAGCGTTTGTTTCCCAGTCCTAAATGGAGTTGAATCACATGCAGTTTCTGGTCCTATGAGCAAGAGTTGTTTTCTGGTAAGGAAAGTCACTATTGCGCTCCCTTTGTCATACACAGTGCAAATAGCAATCGCGTCTTTTCCCAACAAGTACAGTGTATCGGACTGAAGAGGATCTACTGTTCTTGTCAGGTTCCTAAGCAGACTTTAACTAGATATGGCCCGTGTGTTTAAGAAGCACAGTTATTATGTTCTGAGCAAGCTCACTGTTCTGGCCCTATAGGAAACACAGTAGAGTAGAAGAGTGCTCTTTTCTCTAAAGCAGAGTGTGTTTCTTGTAAGGCGAGCTCACCTATGTTTCCCAGTCTTAAATGGAGTTGAGTCACATGCAGTTTTTATTCCTACGAGCAAGAGTTGTTTTCTGGTAAGAAGAGTCACTATTGTGCTCCAAATGCCATACACAGTGCAAATAGCCCTCCCATTTGTTCCCAGCAAGTACAGTGTATTGGACTGAATAGGAGCTACTGTTCTTGTCAGTTTCCTAAGCAGAGTTGAACTAGATATGGTCCATGTGTGTAGGAAGCACAGTTCTTTTCTTCTGAGCAAGCTTACTGTTTGGACCCCATAGGAAACACCGTAGAGTAGAAGAATGCTCTTTTCTCAAAAGCAGAGTGTGTTTCTTGTAAGGCGAGCTAGCATTTGTTTCCCAGTTCTAAATGGCGTTGAATCACATGCAGTTTCTGGTCCTACGAGCAAGAGTTGTTTTCTGGTAAGGAAAGTCAATATTGTGCTCTCATTGCCATACACAGTGCAAATAGCACATGCGTCTGTTCCCAGCAAGTACAGTGTATTGGACTGAAGAGGAGCTACTGTTCTTGTCAGTTTCCTAAGCAGAGTTGAACTAGATATGGCCCGTGTGTGTAGGAAGCACAGTTCATTTGTTCTGAGCAAGCTCACTGTTCTGGCCCTATAGGAAACACAGTAGAGTAGAAGAGTGCTCTCTTCTCAAAAGCAAAGTGTGTTTCTTGTAAAGCGAGCTAGAGTTTGTTTTTCAGTCCTAAATGGAGTTGAGTCACATGCAGTTTTTTGTCCTACGAGCAAGAGTTGTTTTCTGGTAAGACGACTCACTATTGTGCTCCAATTGCCATACACAGTGCAAATAGCACTGGCGTCTGTTCCTAGCACGTACAGTTTATTGGACTGAAGAGGATCTACTGTTCTTGTCAGGTTCCTAAGCAGAATTGAACTAGATATGGCCGTGTGTGTAGGAAGCACAGTTCTTTTGTTCTGAGCAAGCTCACATTTCGAGCACATAGGAAACACAGTAGAGTAGAAGAGTGCTCTTTTCTCAAAAGCAGAGTGTGTTTTTTGTAAGGCAAGCTAGCGTTTGTTTCCCAGTCCTAAATGGAGTTGAATCACATGCAGTTTCTGTTCCTACGAGCAAGAGTTGTTTTCTGGTAAGGAAAGTCACTATTGTGCTCCCTTTGTCATACACAGTGCAAATAGCAATCGCGTCTTTTCCCAACAAGTACAGTGTATCGGACTGAAAAGGAGCTACTGTTCTTGTCAGTTTCCTAAGCAGAGTTGAACTAGATATGGCCCGTGTGTTTAGGAAGCACGGTTATTATGTTCTGAGCAAGCTCACTGTTCTGGCCCTATAGGAAACACAGTAGAGTAGAAGAGTGCTCTTTTCTCTAAAGCAGAGTGTGTTTCTTGTAAGGCGAGCTCTGGTTTGTTTCGCAGTCTTAAATGGAGTTGAGTCACATGCAGTTTTTGGTCCTACGAGCAAGAGTTGTTTTCTGGTAAGGAAAGTCACTATTGTGCTCCCATTGCCATACACAGGACAAATAGCACTGGCGTCTGTTCCCAGCAAGTACAGGGTATTGGACTGAAGAGGATCTACTGTTCTTGTCAGGTTCCTAAGCAGAATTGAACTAGATATGGCCGTGTGTGTAGGAAGCACAGTTCTTTTGTTCTGAGCAAGCTCACTATTCTAGCACTATAGGAAACACAGTAGAGTAGAAGAGTGCTCTTTTGTCAAAAGCAGAGTGTGTTTCTTGTAAGGCGAGCTAGCGTTTGTTTCCCAGTCCTAAATGAAGTTAGTCACATGCAGTTTTTGTCCTCCGAGAAAGAGTTGTTTTCTGGTAAGACGAGTCACTATTGTGCTCCAATTGCCATACACAGTGCAAATAGCACTGGCGTCTGTTCCCAGCACGTACAGTGTATTGGACTGAAGAGGATCTACTTTTCTTGTCATGTTCCTAAGCAGAATTGAACTAGATATGGCCGTGTGTGTTGGAAGCACAGTTCTTTTCTTCTGAACAAGCTCACTGTTCGAGGCCATAGGAAACACAGAAGAGTAGAAGAGTGCTCTTTTCTCAAAAGCAGAGTGTGTTTTTTGTAAGGCAAGCTAGCGTTTGTTTCCCAGTCCTAAATGGAGTTGAATCACATGCAGTTTCTGGTCCTATGAGCAAGAGTTGTTTTCTGGTAAGGAAAGTCACTATTGCGCTCCCTTTGTCATACACAGTGCAAATAGCAATCGCGTCTTTTCCCAACAAGTACAGTGTATCGGACTGAAGAGGATGTACTGTTCTTGTCAGGTTCCTAAGCAGACTTGAACTAGATATGGCCCGTGTGTTTAGGAAGCACAGTTATTATGTTCTGAGCAAGCTCACTGTTCTGGCCCTATAGGAAACACAGTAGAGTAGAAGAGTGCTCTTTTCTCTAAAGCAGAGTGTGTTTCTTGTAAGGCAAGCTCGCCTTTGTTTCCCAGTCTTAAATGGAGTTGAGGCACATGCAGTTTTTATTCCTACGAGCAAGAGTTGTTTTCTGGTAAGAAGAGTCACTATTGTGCTCCAAATGCCATACACAGTGCAAATAGCACTCCCGTCTGTTCCCAGCAAGTACAGTGTATTGGACTGAATAGGAGCTACTGTTCTTGTCAGTTTCCTAAGCAGAGTTGAACTAGATATGGTCCATGTGTGTAGGAAGCACAGTTCTTTTGTTCTGAGCAAGCTCACAGTTCTGGCCCTATAGGAAACACAGTAGAGTAGAAGAGTGCTCTTTTCTCCAAAGCAGAGTGTGTTTCTTCTAAGGTGAACTAGCGTTTGTTTCCAAGTCCTAAATGGAGTTTAATCACATGCAGTTTCTGGTCCTATAAGTAAGAGTTGTTATCTGGTAAGAGGAGTCACTATTGTGCTCCCATTGCCATACACAGTGCAAATTGGACTCACGTCTGCAACCTGCAAGTACAGTGTATTGGACTGAAGAGGAGCTACTGTTCTTGTCAGTTTCCTAAGCAGAGTTTAACTAGATATGGCCCGTTTGTGTAGGATGCACAGTTCTTTTCTTCTGAGCAAGCTCACTGTTCTGGCCCTATAGGAAACACAGTAGTGTAGAAGAGTGCTCTTTTCTCCAAAGTAGAGTGTGTTTGTTGTAAGGCGAACTAGCGTTTGTTTCCCAGTCCTAAATGGAGTTGAATCATATGCAGTTTTTGGTCCTACGAGCAAGGGATATTTTCTGGTAAGGAAAGTCACTATTGTGTTCTCTTTGCCTTAAACAGTGCAAATAGCACTCGCGTCTGTTCCCAGCAAGTACAGTGTATTGGACTGAAGAATAGCTACTGTTCTTGTCAGTTTCCTAAGCAGAATTGAACTAGATATGCCCCTGTGTGTAGGAAGCACAGTTCTTTTGTTCTGAGCAAGCTCGCTGTTCTGGCCCTATAGGAAACACAGTAGAGTAGAAGAGTGCTCTTTTCTCAAAAGCAGAGTGTGTTTCTTGTAAAGCGAGCTAGAGTTTGCTTTTCAGTCCTAAATGGAGTTGAGTCACATGCAGTTTTTTTGTCCTACGAGCAAGAGTTGTTTTCTGGTAAGACGACTCACTATTGTGCTCCAATTGCCATACACAGTGCAAATAGCACTGGCGTCTGTTCCCAGCACGTACAGTGTATTGGACTGAAGAGGATCTACTTTTCTTGTCATGTTCCTAAGCAGAATTGAACTAGATATGGCCGTGTGTGTAGGAAGCACAGTTCTTTTCTTCTGAACAAGCTCACTGTTCGAGCCCATAGGAAACACAGAAGAGTAGAAGAGTGCTCTTTTCTCAAAAGCAGAGTGTGTTTCTTGTAAGGCAAGCTAGCGTTTGTTTCCCAGTCCTAAATGGAGTTGAATCACATGCAGTTTCTGGTCCTATGAGCAAGAGTTGTTTTCTGGTAAGGAAAGTCACTATTGCGCTCCCTTTGTCATACACAGTGCAAATAGCAATCGCGTCTTTTCCCAACAAGTACAGTGTATCGGACTGAAGAGGATCTACTGTTCTTGTCAGGTTCCTAAGCAGACTTTAACTAGATATGGCCCGTGTGTTTAAGAAGCACAGTTATTATGTTCTGAGCAAGCTCACTGTTCTGGCCCTATAGGAAACACAGTAGAGTAGAAGAGTGCTCTTTTCTCTAAAGCAGACTGTTTTTCTTGTAAGGCGAGCTCACCTATGTTTCCCAGTCTTAAATGGAGTTGAGTCACATGCAGTTTTTATTCCTACGAGCAAGAGTTGTTTTCTGGTAAGAAGAGTCACTATTGTGCTCCAAATGCCATACACAGTGCAAATAGCCCTCCCATTTGTTCCCAGCAAGTACAGTGTATTGGACTGAATAGGAGCTACTGTTCTTGTCAGTTTCCTAAGCAGAGTTGAACTAGATATGGTCCATGTGTGTAGGAAGCACAGTTCTTTTCTTCTGAGCAAGCTTACTGTTTGGACCCCATAGGAAACACCGTAGAGTAGAAGAATGCTCTTTTCTCAAAAGCAGAGTGTGTTTCTTGTAAGGCGAGCTAGCATTTGTTTCCCAGTTCTAAATGGCGTTGAATCACATGCAGTTTCTGGTCCTACGAGCAAGAGTTGTTTTCTGGTAAGGAAAGTCAATATTGTGCTCTCATTGCCATACACAGTGCAAATAGCACATGCGTCTGTTCCCAGCAAGTACAGTGTATTGGACTGAAGAGGAGCTACTGTTCTTGTCAGTTTCCTAAGCAGAGTTGAACTAGATATGGCCCGTGTGTGTAGGAAGCACAGTTCATTTGTTCTGAGCAAGCTCACTGTTCTGGCCCTATAGGAAACACAGTAGAGTAGAAGAGTGCTCTCTTCTCAAAAGCAAAGTGTGTTTCTTGTAAAGCGAGCTAGAGTTTGTTTTTCAGTCCTAAATGGAGTTGAGTCACATGCAGTTTTTTGTCCTACGAGCAAGAGTTGTTTTCTGGTAAGACGACTCACTATTGTGCTCCAATTGCCATACACAGTGCAAATAGCACTGGCGTCTGTTCCTAGCACGTACAGTTTATTGGACTGAAGAGGATCTACTGTTCTTGTCAGGTTCCTAAGCAGAATTGAACTAGATATGGCCGTGTGTGTAGGAAGCACAGTTCTTTTGTTCTGAGCAAGCTCACATTTCGAGCACATAGGAAACACAGTAGAGTAGAAGAGTGCTCTTTTCTCAAAAGCAGAGTGTGTTTTTTGTAAGGCAAGCTAGCGTTTGTTTCCCAGTCCTAAATGGAGTTGAATCACATGCAGTTTCTGTTCCTACGAGCAAGAGTTGTTTTCTGGTAAGGAAAGTCACTATTGCGCTCCCTTTGTCATACACAGTGCAAATAGCAATCGCGTCTTTTCCCAACAAGTACAGTGTATCGGACTGAAAAGGAGCTACTGTTCTTGTCAGTTTCCTAAGCAGAGTTGAACTAGATATGGCCCGTGTGTTTAGGAAGCACAGTTATTATGTTCTGAGCAAGCTCACTGTTCTGGCCCTATAGGAAACACAGTAGAGTAGAAGAGTGCTCTTTTCTCTAAAGCAGAGTGTGTTTCTTGTAAGGCGAGCTCTGGTTTGTTTCGCAGTCTTAAATGGAGTTGAGTCACATGCAGTTTTTGGTCCTACGAGCAAGAGTTGTTTTCTGGTAAGGAAAGTCACTATTGCGCTCCCATTGCCATACACAGGACAAATAGCACTGGCGTCTGTTCCCAGCAAGTACAGGGTATTGGACTGAAGAGGATCTACTGTTCTTGTCAGGTTCCTAAGCAGAATTGAACTAGATATGGCCGTGTGTGTAGGAAGCACAGTTCTTTTGTTCTGAGCAAGCTCACTGTTCGGACCCCATAGGAAACACAGTAGAGTAGAAGAGTGCTCTTTTCTCAAAAGCAGAGTGTGTTTCTTGTAAGGCGAGCTAGCGTTTGTTTCCCAGTCCTAAATGGAGTTGAGTCACAGGCAGTTTCTTGTCCTACGAGCAAGAGTTGTTTTCTGGTAAGGAAAGTCACTATTGTGCTCCCATTGCCATACACAGTGCAAATAGCACGCACGTCTGTTCCCAGCAAGTACAGTGCATCAGACTGAAGAGGAGCTACTGTTCTTGTCAGTTTCCTAAGCAGAGTTGAACCAGATATGGCCCGTGTGTGTAGGAAGCACAGTTCTTATGTTCTCAGCAAGCTCACTATTCTAGCACTATAGGAAACACAGTAGAGTAGAAGAGTGCTCTTTTGTCAAAAGCAGAGTGTGTTTCTTGTAAGGCGAGCTAGCGTTTGTTTCCCAGTCCTAAATGAAGTTAGTCACATGCAGTTTTTGTCCTCCGAGAAAGAGTTGTTTTCTGGTAAGACGAGTCACTATTGTGCTCCAATTGCCATACACAGTGCAAATAGCACTGGCGTCTGTTCCCAGCACGTACAGTGTATTGGACTGAAGAGGATCTACTTTTCTTGTCATGTTGCTAAGCAGAATTGAACTAGATATGGCCGTGTGTGTAGGAAGCACAGTTCTTTTCTCCTGAACAAGCTCACTTTTCGAGCCCATAGGAAACACAGAAGAGTAGAAGAGTGCTCTTTTCTCAAAAGCAGAGTGTGTTTTTTGTATGGCAAGCTAGCGTTTGTTTCCCAGTCCTAAATGGAGTTGAATCACATGCAGTTTCTGGTCCTATGAGCAAGAGTTGTTTTCTGGTAAGGAAAGTCACTATTGCGCTCCCTTTGTCATACACAGTGCAAATAGCAATCGCGTCTTTTCCCAACAAGTACAGTGTATCGGACTGAAGAGGATCTACTCTTCTTGTCAGGTTCCTAAGCAGACTTGAACTAGATATGGCCCGTGTGTTTAGGAAGCACAGTTATTATGTTCTGAGCAAGCTCACTGTTCTGGTCCTATAGGAAACACAGTAGAGTAGAAGAGTGCTCTTTTCTCTAAAGCAGAGTGTGTTTCTTGTAAGGCGAGCTCGCCTTTGTTTCCCAGTCTTAAATGGAGTTTAGTCACATGCAGTTTTTATTCCTACGAGCAAGAGTTGTTTTCTGGTAAGAGGAGTCACTATTGTGCTCCAAATACCATACACAGTGCAAATAGCACTCCCGTCTGTTCCCAGCAAGTACAGTGTATTGGACTGAATATGAGCTACTGTTCTTGTCAGTTTCCTAAGCAGAGTTGAACTAGATATGGTCCGTGTGTTTAGGAAGCACAATTCTTTTGTTCTGAGCAAGCTCACTGTTTGGACCACATAGGAAACACAGTAGAGTAGAAGATTGCTCTATTCTCTAAAGCAGAGTGTTTTTCTTGTAAGGTGAGCTAGCATTTGTTTCGCAGTCCTAAATGGAGTTGAATCCCATGCAGTTTCTGGTACTACGAGCAAGAGTTGTTTTCTGGTAAGAAGAGTCACTATTGCGCTGCCATTGCCATACACAGGACAAAGGGCACTGGCGTCTGTTCGCAGCAAGTACAGTGTATTGGACTGAAGAGGATATACTGTTCTTGTCAGGTTCCTAAGCAGACTTGAATTAGATATGGCCGTGTGTGTAGGAAGCACAGTTCTTTTGTTCAGAGCAAGCTCACTGTTCGGACCCCATAGGAAACACAGTAGAGTAGAAGAGTGCGCTTTTCTCAAAAGCAGAGTGTGTTTCTTGTAAGGCGAGCTAGCGTTTGTTTTCCAGTCCTAAATGGAGTTGAATCACATGCAGTTTCTGGTCCTACGAGCAAGAGTTGTTTTCTGTTAAGGAAAGTCACTATTGAGCTCCCATTGCCATACAGAGTGCAAATAGCACTCCTGTTTGTTCCCAGCAATTTCAGTGTATCGGACTGAAGAGGAGCTACTGTTCTTGTCAGTCACCTAAGCAGAGTTGAACTAGATATGGACGTGTGTGTAGGAAGCACAGTTCTTTTGTTCTGAGCAAGCTCACATTTCGAGCACATAGGAAACACAGTAGAGTAGAAGAGTGCTCTTTTCTCAAAAGCAGAGTGTGTTTTTTGTAAGGCAAGCTAGCGTTTGTTTCCCAATCCTAAATGGAGTTGAATCACATGCAGTTTCTGTTCCTACGAGCAAGATTTGTTTTCTGGTAAGGAAAGTCACTATTGCGCTCCCTTTGTCATACACAGTGCAAATAGCAATCGCGTCTTTTCCCAGCAAGTACAGTGTATTGGACTGAAGAAGAGCTACTGTTATTGTCAGTTTCCTAAGCAGAGTTGAACTAGATATGGCCCGTGTGTTTAGGAAGCACAGTTATTATGTTCTGAGCAAGCTCACTGTTCTGGCCCTATAGGAAACACAGTAGAGTAGAAGAGTGCTCTTTTCTCTAAAGCAGAGTGTGTTTCTTGTAAGGCGAGCTCGGGTTTGTTTCGCAGTCTTAAATGGAGTTGAGTCACATGCAGTTTTTGGTCCTACGAGCAAGAGTTGTTTTCTGGTAAAAAGAGTCACTATAGTGCTCCAAATGCCATACACAGTGCAAATAGCACTCCCGTCTGTTCCCAGCAAGTACAGTGTATTGGACTGAATAGGAGCTACTGTTCTTGTCAGTTTCCTAAGCAGAGTTGAACTAGATATGGTCCATGTGTGTAGGAAGCACATTTCTTTTGATCTGAGAAAGCTCACTGTTTGGACACCATAGGAAACACCGTAGAGTAGAAGAGTGCTCTTTTCTCAAAAGCAGAGTGTGTTTCTTGAAAGGCGAGCTAGCATTTGTTTCCCAGTTCTAAATGGCGTTGAATCACATGCAGTTTCTGGTCCTACGAGCAAGAGTTGTTTTCAGGTAAGGAAAGTCACTATTGCGCTCCCATTGCCATACACAGGGCAAATAGCACTCGCGTCTTTTGCCAGCAAGTACAGTGTATTGAACTGAATAAGAGCTACTGTTCTTGTCAGTTTCCTAAGCAGAGTTGAACTACATATGGTCCGTGTGTGTAGGAAGCACAGTTCTTTGGTTCTGAGCAAGCTCACTGTTTGGACCCCATAGGAAACACAGTAGAGTAGAAGAGTGCTCTTTTCTCTAAAGCAGAGTGTGTTTCTTGTAACGCGAGCTAGCGTTTGTTTCCCAGTCCTAAATGGAGTGGAATCACATGCAGTTTCTGGTCCTACGAACAAGAGTTGTTTTATGGTAAGAAGAGTCACTATTGCACTGCCATTGCCATACACAGGACAAATAGCACTCGCGTCTTTTCACAGCAAGTACAGTGTATTGGACTGAATAGGAGCTACTGTTCTTGTCAGTTTCCTAAGCAGAGTTGAACTAGATATGGCCCGTGTGTGTAGGAAGCACAGTTCTTTTTTTCTGAGCAAGTTCATTGTTTGGATCCCATAGGAAACACAGTAGAGTAGAAGAGTGCTCTTTTCCCTAAAGAAGAGTGTGTTTCTTGTAAGGCGAGCTAGCGTTTGTTTCCCAGTCCTAAATGGTGTGGAATCACATGCAGTTTCTGGTCCTACGAGCAAGAGTTGTATTCTGGTAAGGAAAGTCACTATTGTGCTCCCTTTGTCATACACAGTGCAAATAGCACATGCGTCTGTTCCCAGCAAGTACAGTGTATTGGACTGAAGAGGAGCTACCGTTCTTGTCAGTTTCCTAAGCAGAGTTGAACTAGATATGGCTGGTTTGTGTAGGAAGCACAGTTCTTTTGTTCTGAGCAAGCTCACAGTTCTGGCCCTATAGGAAACACAGTAGAGTAGAAGAGTGCTCTTTTCTCCAAAGCAGAGTGTGTTTCTTCTAGGGTGAACTAGCGTTTGTTTCCAAGTCCTAAATGGAGTTTAATCACATGCAGTTTCTGGTCCTATAAGTAAGAGTTGTTATCTGGTAGGAGGAGTCACTATTGTGCTCCCATTGCCATACACAGTGCAAATAGGACTCACGTCTGCAACCTGCAAGTACAGTGTATTGGACTGAAGAGGAGCTACTGTTCTTGTCAGTTTCCTAAGCAGAGTTTAACTAGATATGGCCCGTGTGTGTAGGAAGCACAGTTCTTTTGTTCTGAGCAAGCTCACTGTTTGGACCCCATAGGAAACACAGTAGAGTAGAGGAGTGCTCTCTTCTCAAAAGCAGAGTGTGTTTCATGTAAGGCGAGCTAACCTTTGTTTCCCAGTCCTAAATGGAGTCCAATCACATGCAGTTTGTGGTCCTACGAGCAAGAGCTGTTTTCTGGTAAGGAAAGTCACTATTGCGCTCCCATTGCCATACACAGTGCAAATAGCACTCGCGTCTGTTCCCAGCAAGTACAGTGTATTGGACTGAAGAGGAGCTACTGTTCTTGTCAGTTTCCTAAGCAGAGTTGACCTAGATATGGGCCATGTGTGTAGGAAGCACAGTTCTTATGTTCTGAGCAAGCTCACTGTTCTGGCCCTATAGGAAACACAGTAGAGTAGAAGAGTGCTATTTTCCCAAAAGCAGAGTGTGTTTTTGTAAGGCGAGCTAGCATTTGTTTCCTAGTCCTAAATGGAGTTGAACCACATGCAGTTTCTGGTCCTACGAACAAGAGTTGTTTTCTGGTAAGGAAAGTCACTATTGTGCTCCCATTGCCCTACACAAGGCAAATAGCCCTCACGTCTTTTCCCAGCAAGTACAGTGTATTGGACTGAATAGGAGCTACTGTTCTTGTCAGTTTCCTAAGCAGAGTTGAACTAGATATGGTCCGTGTTAGTAGGAAGCACAGTTCTTTGGTTCTGAGCAAGCTCACTGTTTGGACCCCATAGGAAAAACAGTAGAGTAGAAGAGTGCTCTTTTCCCTAAAGCAGAGTGTGTTTCTTGTAAGGCGAGCTAGCGTTTGTTTTCCAGTCCTAAACAGAGTGGAATCATATGCAGTTTCAGGTCCTACAAGCAAGAGTTTTTTTCTGGTAAGAAAGTCACTATTGCGCTTTCATTGCCATACACAGTGCAAATAGCACATACGTCTGTTCCCAGCAAGTACAGTGTATCGGACTGAAGAGGAGCTACTGTTCTTTTCAGTTTCTTAAGCAGAGTTGAACTAGATATGGCCCGTGTGTGTAGGAAGCACAGTTCTTAAGTTCTGAGCATGCTCACTGTTCTGGTCCTACAGGAAACACAGTAGAGTAGAAGAGTGCTCTTTTGTCAAAAGCAGAGTGTGTTTCTTGTAAGGCGAGCTAGCGTTTGTTTCCCAGTCCTAAATGGAGTTGAATCACATGCAGTTTCTGGTCCTACGAGCAAGAGTTGCTTTCTGGTAAGGAAAGTCACTATTGCGCTCCAATTGCCATACAGAGTGCAAATAGCACTCCTGACTGTTCCCAGCAAGTACAGTGGATCGGACTGAAGAGGAGCTACTGTTCTTGTCAGTTTCCTAAGCAGAGTTGAACTAGATATGGCACGTGTGTGTAGGAAGCACAGTTCTTATGTTCTGAGCAAGCTCACTGCTCTGGCCCTATAGGAAACACAGTAGAGTAGAAGAGTGCTCTTTCTCAAAAGCAAAGTGTGTTTCTTGTAAGGCGAGCTCGCATTTGTTTCCTAGTTCTAAATGGAGTTGAATCACATGCAGTTTCTGGTCCTACGAGCAAGAGCTGTTTTCTGGTAAGGAAAGTCACTATTGCGCTCCCATTGCCATACACAGTGCAAATAGCACTCACGTCTGTTTCCAGCAAGTACAGTGTATCAGACTGAAGAGGAGCTACTGTTCTTGTCAGTTTCCTAAGCAGAGTTGAACTAGATATGGCCCGTGTGTGTAGGAAGCACAGTTCTTATGTTCTGAGCAAGCTCACTATTCTGGCACTATAGGAAACACAGTAGAGTAGAAGAGTGCTCTTTTGTCAAAAGCAGAGTGTGTTTCTTGTAAGGCAAGCTAGCGTTTGTTTCATAGTCCTAAATGTAGTTGAATCACATGCAGTTTCTGGTCCTACGAGCAAGAATTGTTTTCTGGTAAGGAAAGTCACTATTGCGCTCCCATTGCCATACACAGGGCAAATAGCACTCGCGTCTTTTCCCAGCAAGTACAGTGTATTGAACTGAATAAGAGCTACTGTTCTTGTCAGTTTCCTAAGCAGAGTTGAACTACATATGATCCGTGTGTGTAGGAAGCACAGTTCTTTTGTTCTGAGCAAGCTCACTGTTTGGACCCCATAGGAAACACAGTAGAGTAGAAGAGTGCTCTTTTCTCTAAAGCAGAGTGTGTTTCTTGTAAGGCGAGCTAGCGTTTGTTTCCCAGTCCTAAATGAAGTTGAGTCACATGCAGTTTTTTGTCCTCCGAGAAAGAGTTGTTTTCTGGTAAGACGAGTCACTATTGTGCTCCAATTGCCATACACAGTGCAAATAGCACTGGCGTCTGTTCCCAGCACGTACAGTGTATTGGACTGAAGAGGATCTACTTTTCTTGTCATGTTCCTAAGCAGAATTGAACTAGATATGGCCGTGTGTGTAGGAAGCACAGTTCTTTTCTTCTGAACAAGCTCACTGTTCGAGCCCATAGGAAACACAGAAGAGTAGAAGAGTGCTCTTTTCTCAAAAGCAGAGTGTGTTTTTTGTATGGCAAGCTAGCGTTTGTTTCCCAGTCCTAAATGGAGTTGAATCACATGCAGTTTCTGGTCCTATGAGCAAGAGTTGTTTTCTGGTAAGGAAAGTCACTATTGCGCTCCCTTTGTCATACACAGTGCAAATAGCAATCGCGTCTTTTCCCAACAAGTACAGTGTATCGGACTGAAGAGGATCTACTGTTCTTGTCAGGTTCCTAAGCAGACTTGAACTAGATATGGCCCGTGTGTTTAGGAAGCACAGTTATTATGTTCTGAGCAAGCTCACTGTTCTGGTCCTATAGGAAACACAGTAGAGTAGAAGAGTGCTCTTTTCTCTAAAGCAGAGTGTGTTTCTTATAAGGCGAGCTCGCCTTTGTTTCCCAGGCTTAAATGGAGTTGAGTCACATGCAGTTTTTATTCCTACGAGCAAGAGTTGTTTTCTGGTAAGAGGAGTCACTATTGTGCTCCAAATACCATACACAGTGCAAATAGCACTCCCGTCTGTTCCCAGCAAGTACAGTGTATTGGACTGAATAGGAGCTACTGTTCTTGTCAGTTTCCTAAGCAGAGTTGAACTAGATATGGTCCGTGTGTTTAGGAAGCACAATTCTTTTGTTCTGAGCAAGCTCACTGTTTGGACCCCGTAGGAAACACAGTAGAGTAGAAGATTGCTCTATTCTCTAAAGCAGAGTGTTTTTCTTGTAAGGCGAGCTAGCATTTGTTTCGCAGTCCTAAATGGAGTTGAATCCCATGCAGTTTCTGGTACTACGAGCAAGAGTTGTTTTCTGGTAAGAAGAGTCACTATTGCGCTGCCATTGCCATACACAGGACAAATAGCACTGGCGTCTGTTCGCAGCAAGTACAGTGTATTGGACTGAAGAGGATATACTGTTCTTGTCAGGTTCCTAAGCAGACTTGAATTAGATATGGCCGTGTGTGTAGGAAGCACAGTTCTTTTGTTCTGAGCAAGCTCACTGTTCGGACCCCATAGGAAACACAGTAGAGTAGAAGAGTGCGCTTTTCTCAAAAGCAGAGTGTGTTTCTTGTAAGGCGAGCTAGCGTTTGTTTTCCAGTCCTAAATGGAGTTGAATCACATGCAGTTTCTGGTCCTACGAGCAAGAGTTGTTTTCTGTTAAGGAAAGTCACTATTGCGCTCCCATTGCCATACAGAGTGCAAATAGCACTCCTGTTTGTTCCCAGCAAGTTCAGTGTATCGGACTGAAGAGGAGCTACTGTTCTTGTCAGTCACCTAAGCAGAGTTGAACTAGATATGGCCGTGTGTGTAGGAAGCACAGTTCTTTTGTTCTGAGCAAGCTCACATTTCGAGCACATAGGAAACACAGTAGAGTAGAAGAGTGCTCTTTTCTCAAAAGCAGAGTGTGTTTTTTGTAAGGCGAGCTAGCGTTTGTTTCCCAGTCCTAAATGGTGTGGAATCACATGCAGTTTCTGGTCCTACGAGCAAGAGTTGTATTCTGGTAAGGAAAGTCACTATTGTGCTCCCATTGACATACACAGTGCAAATAGCACATGCGTCTGTTCCCAGCAAGTACAGTGTATTGGACTGAAGAGGAGCTACTCTTCTTGTCAGTTTCCTAAGCAGAGTTGAACTAGATATAGCCCGAGTGTGTAGGAAGCACAGTTCTTATGTTCTGAGCAAGCTCACTGTTCTGGCCCTATAGGAAACACAGTAGAGTAGGAGAGTGCTCTTTTCTCTAAAGCAGAGTGTGTTTCTTGTAAGGCGAGCTAGCGTTTGTTTCCTAGTCCTAAATGGAGTTGAATCACATGCAGTTTCTGGTCCTACGAACAAGAGTTGTTTTCTGGTAAGACGAGTCACTATTGTGCTCCAATTGCCATACACAGTGCAAATAGCACTGGCGTCTGTTCCCAGCACGTACAGTGTATTGGACTGAAGAGGATCTACTTTTCTTGTCATGTTCCTAAGCAGAATTGAACTAGATATGGCCGTGTGTGTTGGAAGCACAGTTCTTTTCTTCTGAACAAGCTCACTGTTCGAGGCCATAGGAAACACAGAAGAGTAGAAGAGTGCTCTTTTCTCAAAAGCAGAGTGTGTTTTTTGTAAGGCAAGCTAGCGTTTGTTTCCCAGTCCTAAATGGAGTTGAATCACATGCAGTTTCTGGTCCTATGAGCAAGAGTTGTTTTCTGGTAAGGAAAGTCACTATTGCGCTCCCTATGTCATACACAGTGCAAATAGCAATCGCGTCTTTTCCCAACAAGTACAGTGTATCGGACTGAAGAGGATGTACTGTTCTTGTCAGGTTCCTAAGCAGACTTGAACTAGATATGGCCCGTGTGTTTAGGAAGCACAGTTATTATGTTCTGAGCAAGCTCACTGTTCTGGCCCTATAGGAAACACAGTAGAGTAGAAGAGTGCTCTTTTCTCTAAAGCAGAGTGTGTTTCTTGTAAGGCGAGCTCGCCTTTGTTTCCCAGTCTTAAATGGAGTTGAGTCACATGCAGTTTTTATTCCTACGAGCAAGAGTTGTTTTCTGGTAAGAAGAGTCACTATTGTGCTCCAAATGCCATACACAGTGCAAATAGCACTCCCGTCTGTTCCCAGAAAGCACAGTGTATTGGACTGAATAGGAGCTACTGTTCTTGTCAGTTTCCTAAGCAGAGTTGAACTAGATATGGTCCATGTGTGTAGGAAGCACAGTTCTTTTGTTCTGAGCAAGCTCACAGTTCTGGCCCTATAGGAAACACAGTAGAGTAGAAGAGTGCTCTTTTCTCCAAAGCAGAGTGTGTTTCTTCTAAGGTGAACTAGCGTTTGTTTCCAAGTCCTAAATGGAGTTTAATCACATGCAGTTTCTGGTCCTATAAGTAAGAGATGTTATCTGGTAAGAGGAGTCACTATTGTGCTCCCATTGCCATACACAGTGCAAATTGGACTCACGTCTGCAACCTGCAAGTACAGTGTATTGGACTGAAGAGGAGCTACTGTTCTTGTCAGTTTCCTAAGCAGAGTTTAACTAGATATGGCCCGTTTGTGTAGGATGCACAGTTCTTTTCTTCTGAGCAAGCTCACTGTTCTGGCCCTATAGGAAACACAGTAGTGTAGAAGAGTGCTCTTTCCTCCAAAGTAGAGTGTGTTTGTTGTAAGGCGAACTAGCGTTTGTTTCCCAGTCCTAAATGGAGTTGAATCACATGCAGTTTTTGGTCCTACGAGCAAGGGATATTTTCTGGTAAGGAAAGTCACTATTGTGCTACCATTGCCATACACAGTGCAAATAGCACTCTCGTTTGTTCCTAGCTAGTACAGTGTATTGGACAGAAGAGGAGCTACTGTTCTTGTCAGTTTCCTAAGCAGAGTTGAACTAGATATAGCCCGAGTGTGTAGGAAGCACAGTTCTTTTGTTCTGAGCAAGCTCACTGTTCTGGCCTTACAGGAAACACAGTAGAGTAGAAAAGTGCTCTTTTCTCTAAAGCAGAGTGTGTTTCTTGTAAGGTGAGCTATCATTTGTTTCCCAGTCCTAAATGGAGTTGAATCACATGCAGTTTTTGGTCCTATGAGCAAGGGATGTTTTCTGGTAAGGAAAGTCACTATTGTGTTCTCTTTGCCTTAAACAGTGCAAATAGCACTCGCGTCTGTTCCCAGCAAGTACAGTGTATTGGACTGAAGAATAGCTACTGTTCTTGTCAGTTTCCTAAGCAGAATTGAACTAGATATGCCCCTGTGTGTAGGAAGCACAGTTCTTTTGTTCTGAGCAAGCTCACTGTTCTGGCCCTATAGGAAACACAGTAGAGTAGAAGAGTGCTCTTTTCTCAAAAGCAGAGTGTGTTTCTTGTAAAGCGAGCTAGAGTTTGTTTTTCAGTCCTAAATGGAGTTGAGTCACATGCAGTTTTTTTGTCCTACGAGCAAGAGTTGTTTTCTGGTAAGACGACTCACTATTGTGCTCCAATTGCCATACACAGTGCAAATAGCACTGGCGTCTGTTCCCAGCACGTACAGTGTATTGGACTGAAGAGGATCTACTTTTCTTGTCATGTTCCTAAGCAGAATTGAACTAGATATGGCCGTGTGTGTAGGAAGCACAGTTCTTTTCTTCTGAACAAGCTCACTGTTCGAGCCCATAGGAAACACAGAAGAGTAGAAGAGTGCTCTTTTCTCAAAAGCAGAGTGTGTTTCTTGTAAGGCAAGCTAGCGTTTGTTTCCCAGTCCTAAATGGAGTTGAATCACATGCAGTTTCTGGTCCTATGAGCAAGAGTTGTTTTCTGGTAAGGAAAGTCACTATTGCGCTCCCTTTGTCATACACAGTGCAAATAGCAATCGCGTCTTTTCCCAACAAGTACAGTGTATCGGACTGAAGAGGATCTACTGTTCTTGTCAGGTTCCTAAGCAGACTTTAACTAGATATGGCCCGTGTGTTTATTAAGCACAGTTATTATGTTCTGAGCAAGCTCACTGTTCTGGCCCTATAGGAAACACAGTAGAGTAGAAGAGTGCTCTTTTCTCTAAAGCAGAGTGTGTTTCTTGTAAGGCGAGCTCGCCTATGTTTCCCAGTCTTAAATGGAGTTGAGTCACATGCAGTTTTTATTCCTACGAGCAAGAGTTGTTTTCTGGTAAGAAGAGTCACTATTGTGCTCCAAATGCCATACACAGTGCAAATAGCCCTCCCATCTGTTCCCAGCAAGTACAGTGTATTGGACTGAATAGGAGCTACTATTTTTGTCAGTTTCCTAAGCAGAGTTGAACTAGATATGGTCCATGTGTGTAGGAAGAACAGTTCTTTTCTTCTGAGCAAGCTTACTGTTTGGACCCCATAGGAAACACCGTAGAGTAGAAGAATGCTCTTTTCTCAAAAGCAGAGTGTGTTTCTTGTAAGGCGAGCTAGCATTTGTTTCCCAGTTCTAAATGGCGTTGAATCACATGCAGTTTGTGGTCCTACGAGCAAGAGTTGTTTTCTGGTAAGGAAAGTCAACATTGTGCTCTCATTGCCATACACAGTGCAAATAGCACATGCGTCTGTTCCCAGCAAGTACAGTGTATTGGACAGAAGAGGAGCTACTGTTCTTGTCAGTTTCCTAAGCAGAGTTGAACTAGATATGGCCCGTGTGTGTAGGAAGCACAGTTCATTTGTTCTGAGCAAGCTCACTGTTCTGGCCCTATAGGAAACACAGTAGAGTAGAAGAGTGCTCTCTTCTCAAAAGCAGAGTGTGTTTCTTGTAAAGCGAGCTAGAGTTTGTTTTTCAGTCCTAAATGGAGTTGAGTCACATGCAGTTTTTTGTCCTACGAGCAAGAGTTGTTTTCTGGTAAGACGACTCACTATTGTGCTCCAATTGCCATACACAGTGCAAATAGCACTGGCGTCTGTTCCTAGCACGTACAGTTTATTGGACTGAAGAGGATCTACTGTTCTTGTCAGGTTCCTAAGCAGAATTGAACTAGATATGGCCGTGTGTGTAGGAAGCACAGTTCTTTTGTTCTGAGCAAGCTCACATTTCGAGCACATAGGAAACACAGTAGAGTAGAAGAGTGCTCTTTTCTCAAAAGCAGAGTGTGTTTTTTGTAAGGCAAGCTAGCGTTTGTTTCCCAGTCCTAAATGGAGTTGAATCACATGCAGTTTCTGGTCCTACGAGCAAGAGTTGTTTTCTGGTAAGGAAAGTCACTATTGCGCTCCCTTTGTCATACACAGTGCAAATAGCAATCGCGTCTTTTACCAACAAGTACAGTGTATCGGACTGAAAAGGAGCTACTGTTCTTGTCAGTTTCCTAAGCAGAGTTGAACTAGTTATGGCCCGTGTGTTTAGGAAGCACAGTTATTATGTTCTGAGCAAGCTCACTGTTCTGGCCCTATAGGAAACACAGTAGAGTAGAAGAGTGCTCTTTTCTCTAAAGCAGAGTGTGTTTCTTGTAAGGCGAGCTCTGGTTTGTTTCGCAGTCTTAAATGGAGTTGAGTCACATGCAGTTTTTGGTCCTACGAGCAAGAGTTGTTTTCTGGTAAGGAAAGTCACTATTGCGCTCCCATTGCCATACACAGGACAAATAGCACTGGCGTCTGTTCCCAGCAAGTACAGTGTATTGGACTGAAGAGGATCTACTGTTCTTGTCAGGTTCCTAAGCAGAATTGAACTAGTTATGGCCGTGTGTGTAGGAAGCACAGTTCTTTTGTTCTGAGCAAGCTCACTTTTCGGACCCCATAGGAAACACAGTAGAGTAGAAGAGTGCTCTTTTCACTAAAGCAGAGTGTGTTTCTTGTAAGGTGAGCTAGCGTTTGTTTCCCAGTCCTGAATGGAGTTGAATCACATGCAGTTTTTGGTCCTACGAACAAGGGATGTTTTCTGGTAAGGAAAGTCACTATTGTGCTACCATTGCCATACACAGTGCAAATAGCACGCACGTCTGTTCCCAGCAAGTACAGTGCATCAGACTGAAGAGGAGCTACTGTTCTTGTCAGTTTCCTAAGCAGAGTTGAACCAGATATGGCCTGTGTGTGTAGGAAGCACAGTTCTTATGTTCTGAGCAAGCTCACTATTCTAGCACTATAGGAAACACAGTAGAGTAGAAGAGTGCTCTTTTGTCAAAAGCAGAGTGTGTTTCTTGTAAGGCGAGCTAGCGTTTGTTTCCCAGTCCTAAATGAAGTTAGTCACATGCAGTTTTTGTCCTCCGAGAAAGAGTTGTTTTCTGGTAAGACGAGTCACTATTGTGCTCCAATTGCCATACACAGTGCAAATAGCACTGGCGTCTGTTCCCAGCACGTACAGTGTATTGGACTGAAGAGGATCTACTTTTCTTGTCATGTTCCTAAGCAGAATTGAACTAGATATGGCCGTGTGTGTAGGAAGCACAGTTCTTTTCTCCTGAACAAGCTCACTTTTCGAGCCCATAGGAAACACAGAAGAGTAGAAGAGTGCTCTTTTCTCAAAAGCAGAGTGTGTTTTTTGTATGGCAAGCTAGCGTTTGTTTCCCAGTCCTAAATGGAGTTGAATCACATGCAGTTTCTGGTCCTATGAGCAAGAGTTGTTTTCTGGTAAGGAAAGTCACTATTGCGCTCCCTTTGTCATACACAGTGCAAATAGCAATCGCGTCTTTTCCCAACAAGTACAGTGTATCGGACTGAAGAGGATCTACTCTTCTTGTCAGGTTCCTAAGCAGACTTGAACTAGATATGGCCCGTGTGTTTAGGAAGCACAGTTATTATGTTCTGAGCAAGCTCACTGTTCTGGTCCTATAGGAAACACAGTAGAGTAGAAGAGTGCTCTTTTCTCTAAAGCAGAGTGTGTTTCTTGTAAGGCGAGCTCGCCTTTGTTTCCCAGTCTTAAATGGAGTTTAGTCACATGCAGTTTTTATTCCTACGAGCAAGAGTTGTTTTCTGGTAAGAGGAGTCACTATTGTGCTCCAAATACCATACACAGTGCAAATAGCACTCCCGTCTGTTCCCAGCAAGTACAGTGTATTGGACTGAATAGGAGCTACTGTTCTTGTCAGTTTCCTAAGCAGAGTTGAACTAGATATGGTCCGTGTGTTTAGGAAGCACAATTCTTTTGTTCTGAGCAAGCTCACTGTTTGGACCACATAGGAAACACAGTAGAGTAGAAGATTGCTCTATTCTCTAAAGCAGAGTGTTTTTCTTGTAAGGCGAGCTAGCATTTGTTTCGCAGTCCTAAATGGAGTTGAATCCCATGCAGTTTCTGGTACTATGAGCAAGAGTTGTTTTCTGGTAAGAAGAGTCACTATTGTGCTGCCATTGCCATACACAGGACAAATAGCACTGGCGTCTGTTCGCAGCAAGTACAGTGTATTGGACTGAAGAGGATATACTGTTCTTGTCAGGTTCCTAAGCAGACTTGAATTAGATATGGCCGTGTGTGTAGGAAGCACAGTTCTTTTGTTCAGAGCAAGCTCACTGTTCGGACCCCATAGTAAACACAGTAGAGTAGAAGAGTGCGCTTTTCTCAAAAGCAGAGTGTGTTTCTTGTAAGGCGAGCTAGCGTTTGTTTTCCAGTCCTAAATGGAGTTGAATCACATGCAGTTTCTGGTCCTACGAGCAAGAGTTGTTTTCTGTTAAGGAAAGTCACTATTGCGCTCCCATTGCCATACAGAGTGCAAATAGCACTCCTGTTTGTTCCCAGCAAGTTCAGTGTATCGGACTGAAGAGGAGCTACTGTTCTTGTCAGTCACCTAAGCAGAGTTGAACTAGATATGGACGTGTGTGTAGGAAGCACAATTCTTTTGTTCTGAGCAAGCTCACATTTCGAGCACATAGGAAACACAGTAGAGTAGAAGAGTGCTCTTTTCTCAAAAGCAGAGTGTGTTTTTTGTAAGGCAAGCTAGCGTTTGTTTCCCAATCCTAAATGGAGTTGAATCACATGCAGTTTCAGTTCCTACGAGCAAGATTTGTTTTCTGGTAAGGAAAGTCACTATTGCGCTCCCTTTGTCATACACAGTGCAAATAGCAATCGCGTCTTTTCCCAGCAAGTACAGTGTATTGGACTGAAGAAGAGCTACTGTTATTGTCAGTTTCCTAAGCAGAGTTGAACTAGATATGGCCCGTGTGTTTAGGAAGCACAGTTATTATGTTCTGAGCAAGCTCACTGTTCTGGCCCTATAGGAAACACAGTAGAGTAGAAGAGTGCTCTTTTCTCTAAAGCAGAGTGTGTTTCTTGTAAGGCGAGCTCGGGTTTGTTTCGCAGTCTTAAATGGAGTTGAGTCACATGCAGTTTTTGGTCCTACGAGCAAGAGTTGTTTTCTGGTAAAAAGAGTCACTATAGTGCTCCAAATGCCATACACAGTGCAAATAGCACTCCCGTCTGTTCCCAGCAAGTACAGTGTATTGGACTGAATAGGAGCTACTGTTCTTGTCAGTTTCCTAAGCAGAGTTGAACTAGATATGGTCCATGTGTGTAGGAAGCACATTTCTTTTGATCTGAGAAAGCTCACTGTTTGGACACCATAGGAAACACCGTAGAGTAGAAGAGTGCTCTTTTCTCAAAAGCAGAGTGTGTTTCTTGAAAGGCGAGCTAGCATTTGTTTCCCAGTTCTAAATGGCGTTGAATCACATGCAGTTTCTGGTCCTACGAGCAAGAGTTGTTTTCAGGTAAGGAAAGTCACTATTGCGCTCCCATTGCCATACACAGGGCAAATAGCACTCGCGTCTTTTCCCAGCAAGTACAGTGTATTGAACTGAATAAGAGCTACTGTTCTTGTCAGTTTCCTAAGCAGAGTTGAACTAGATATGGACGTGTGTGTAGGAAGCACAGTTCTTTGGTTCTGAGCAAGCTCACTGTTTGGACCCCATAGGAAACACAGTAGAGTAGAAGAGTGCTCTTTTCTCTAAAGCAGAGTGTGTTTCTTGTAACGCGAGCTAGCGTTTGTTTCCCAGTCCTAAATGGAGTGGAATCACATGCAGTTTCTGGTCCTACGAGTAAGAGTTGTTTTATGGTAAGAAGAGTCACTATTGCACTGCCATTGCCATACACAGGACAAATAGCACTCGCGTCTTTTCACAGCAAGTACAGTGTATTGGACTGAATAGGAGCTACTGTTCTTGTCAGTTTCCTAAGCAGAGTTGAACTAGATATGGCCCGTGTGTGTAGGAAGCACAGTTCTTTTGTTCTGAGCAAGTTCATTGTTTGGATCCCATAGGAAACACAGTAGAGTAGAAGAGTGCTCTTTTCCCTAAAGAAGAGTGTGTTTCTTGTAAGGCGAGCTAGCGTTTGTTTCCCAGTCCTAAATGGTGTGGAATCACATGCAGTTTCTGGTCCTACGAGCAAGAGTTGTATTCTGGTAAGGAAAGTCACTATTGTCCTCCCATTGTCATACACAGTGCAAATAGCACATGCGTCTGTTCCCAGCAAGTACAGTGTATTGGACTGAAGAGGAGCTACCGTTCTTGTCAGTTTCCTAAGCAGAGTTGAACTAGATATGGCTGGTTTGTGTAGGAAGCACAGTTCTTATGTTCTGAGCAAGCTCACTGTTCTGGCCCTATAGGAAACACAGTAGAGTAGAAGAGTGCTCTTTTCTCTAAAGCAGAGTGTGTTTCTTGTAAGGCGAGCTAGCGTTTGTTTCCTAGTCCTAAATGGAGTTGAATCACATGCAGTTTCTGGTCCTATGAAGAAGAGTTGTTTTCTGGTAAGACGAGTCACTATTGTGCTCCAATTGCCATACACAGTGCAAATAGCACTGGCGTCTGTTCCCAGCACGTACAGTGTATTGGACTGAAGAGGATCTACTTTTCTTGTCATGTTCCTAAGCAGAATTGAACTAGATATGGCCGTGTGTGTTGGAAGCACAGTTCTTTTCTTCTGAACAAGCTCACTGTTCGAGCCATTGGAAACACAGAAGAGTAGAAGAGTGCTCTTTTCTCAAAAGCAGAGTGTGTTTTTTGTAAGGCAAGCTAGCGTTTGTTTCCCAGTCCTAAATGGAGTTGAATCACATGCAGTTTCTGGTCCTATGAGCAAGAGTTGTTTTCTGGTAAGGAAAGTCACTATTGCGCTCCCTTTGTCATACACAGTGCAAATAGCAATCGCGTCTTTTCCCAACAAGTACAGTGTATCGGACTGAAGAGGACGTACTGTTCTTGTCAGGTTCCTAAGCAGACTTGAACTAGATATGGCCCGTGTGTTTAGGAAGCACAGTTATTATGTTCTGAGCAAGCTCACTGTTCTGGCCCTATAGGAAACACAGTAGAGTAGAAGAGTGCTCTTTTCTCTAAAGCAGAGTGTGTTTCTTGTAAGGCGAGCTCGCCTTTGTTTCCCAGTCTTAAATGGAGTTGAGGCACATGCAGTTTTTATTCCTACGAGCAAGAGTTGTTTTCTGGTAAGAAGAGTCACTATTGTGCTCCAAATGCCATACACAGTGCAAATAGCACTCCCTTCTGTTCCCAGCAAGTACAGTGTATTGGACTGAATAGGAGCTACTGTTCTTGTCAGTTTCCTAAGCAGAGTTGAACTAGATATGGTCCATGTGTGTAGGAAGCACAGTTCTTTTGTTCTGAGCAAGCTCACAGTTCTGGCATTATAGGAAACACAGTAGAGTAGAAGAGTGCTCTTTTCTCCAAAGCAGAGTTTGTTTCTTCTAGGGTGAACTAGCGTTTGTTTCCAAGTCCTAAATGGAGTTTAATCACATGCAGTTTCTGGTCCTATAAGTAAGAGTTGTTATCTGGTAGGAGGAGTCACTATTGTGCTCCCATTGCCATACACAGTGCAAATAGGACTCACGTCTGCAACCTGCAAGTACAGTGTATTGGACTGAAGAGGAGCTACTGTTCTTGTCAGTTTCCTAAGCAGAGTTTAACTAGATATGGCCCGTGTGTGTAGGAAGCACAGTTCTTTTGTTCTGAGCAAGCTCACTGTTTGGACCCCATAGGAAACACAGTAGAGTAGAGGAGTGCTCTCTTCTCAAAAGCAGAGTGTGTTTCATGTAAGGCGAACTAACCTTTGTTTCCCAGTCCTAAATGGAGTCCAATCACATGCAGTTTGTGGTCCTACGAGCAAGAGCTGTTTTCTGGTAAGGAAAGTCACTATTGCGCTCCCATTGCCATACACAGTGCAAATAGCACTCGCGTCTGTTCCCAGCAAGTACAGTGTATTGGACTGAAGAGGAGCTACTGTTCTTGTCAGTTTCCTAAGCAGAGTTGACCTAGATATGGGCCATGTGTGTAGGAAGCACAGTTCTTATGTTCTGAGCAAGCTCACTGTTCTGGCCCTATAGGAAACACAGTAGAGTAGAAGAGTGCTATTTTCCCAAAAGCAGAGTGTGTTTTTGTAAGGCGAGCTAGCATTTGTTTCCTAGTCCTAAATGGAGTTGAACCACATGCAGTTTCTGGTCCTACGAACAAGAGTTGTTTTCTGGTAAGGAAAGTCACTATTGTGCTCCCATTGCCCTACACAAGGCAAATAGCCCTCACGTCTTTTCCCAGCAAGTACAGTGTATTGGACTGAATAGGAGCTACTGTTCTTGTCAGTTTCCTAAGCAGAGTTGAACTAGATATGGTCCGTGTTAGTAGGAAGCACAGTTCTTTTGTTCTGAGCAAGCTCACTGTTTGGACCCCATAGGAAAAACAGTAGAGTAGAAGAGTGCTCTTTTCCCTAAAGCAGAGTGTGTTTCTTGTAAGGCGAGCTAGCGTTTGTTTTCCAGTCCTAAACAGAGTGGAATCATATGCAGTTTCAGGTCCTACAAGCAAGAGTTTTTTTCTGGTAAGAAAGTCACTATTGCGCTTTCATTGCCATACACAGTGCAAATAGCACATACGTCTGTTCCCAGCAAGTACAGTGTATCGGACTGAAGAGGAGCTACTGTTCTTGTCAGTTTCTTAAGCAGAGTTGAACTAGATATGGCCCGTGTGTGTAGGAAGCACAGTTCTTAAGTTCTGATCATGCTCACTGTTCTGGTCCTACAGGAAACACAGTAGAGTAGAAGAGTGCTCTTTTGTCAAAAGCAGAGTGTGTTTCTTGTAAGGCGAGCAAGCATTTGTTTCCCAGTCCTAAATGGAGTTGAAATACATGCAGTTTCAGGTCCTACGAGCAAGAGTTGTTTTCTGTTAAGGAAAGTCACTATTGCGCTCCCATTGCCATACACAGTGCAAATAGCCCTCCCGTCTGTTCCCAGCAAGTACAGTGTATTGGACTGTAGAGGAGCTACTGTTCTTCTCAGTTTCCTAAGCAGACTTGAACTAGTTATGGCCCGTGTGTGTAGGAAGCACAGTTCTTTTTTTCTGAGCAATCTCACTGTTCTGGCCCTATATGAAACACAGTAGAGTAGAAGAGTGCTCTTTTCTCAAAAGCAGAGTGTGTTTCTTGTAAAGCGAGCTCGAGTTTGTTTCCCAGTCCTAAAAGGAGTTGAATCGCATGCAGTTTCTGTTCCTACGAGCAAGAGTTGTTTTCTGGTAAGAAGAGTCACTATTGCGCTGCCATTGCCATACACAGGACAAATAGCACTGGCGTCTTTTCCCAGCAAGTACAGTGTATTGGACTGAAGAGGATCTACTGTTCTTGTCAGGTTCCTAAGCAGAGTTGAACTAGATATGGCCGTGTGTGTAGGAAGCACAGTTTTTTTGTTCTGAGCAAGCTCACTGTTCGGAACACATAGGAAACACAGTAGAGTAGAAGAGTGCTTTTTTCTCAAAAGCAGAGTGTGTTTCTTGGAAGGCGAGCTAGCATTTGTTTCCCAGTCCTAAATGGAGTTGAGTCACATGCAGTTTTTTGTCCTACGAGCAAGATTTGTTTTTTGGTAAGAAAGGTCACTATTGCGCTGCCATTGCCATTCACAGGAAAAATAGCACTGGCGTCTTTTCCCCGCAAGTACAGTGTATTGGACTGAAGAGGAGCTACTGTTCTTGTCAGTTTCCTAAGCAGAGTTGAACTAGATATGGCCCGTGTGTGTAGGAAGCACAGTTCTTTTGTTCTGAGCAAGCTCACTGTTTGGACCCCATAGGAAAAACAGTAGAGTAGAAGATGCTCTTTTCTCAAAAGCAGAGTGTGTTTCATGTAAGGCGAGCTAGCGTTTGTTTCCCAGTCCTAAATGGAGTTGAGTCACAGGCAGTTTCTTGTCCTACGAGCGAGAGTTGTTTTCTGGTAAGGAAAGTCACTATTGCGCTCCCATTGCCATACACAGTGCAAATAGCACTCACGTGTGTTCCCAGCAAGTACAGTGTATCAGACTGAAGAGGAGCTACTGTTCTTGTCAGTTTCCTAAGCAGAGTTGAACTAGATATGGCCCGTGTGTGTAGGAAGAACAGTTCTTATGTTCTGAGCAAGCTCACTGTTCTGGCACTATAGGAAACACAGTAGAGTAGAAGAGTGCTCTTTTGTCAAAAGCAGAGTGTGTTATTGTAAGTCGAGCTAGAGTTTGTTTCCTAGTCCTAAATGGAGTTGAATCACATGCAGTTTCTGGTCCTACGAGCAAGAGTTGTTTTCTGGTAAGGAAAGTCACTATTGCGCTCCCATTGCCATACACAGGGCAAATAGCACTCGCGTCTTTTCCCAGCAAGTACAGTGTATTGGACTGAATAGGAGCTCCTGTTCTTGTCAGTTTCCTAAGCAGAGTTTATCTACATATGGTCCGTGTGTGTAGGAAGCACAGTTCTTTTGTTCTGAGCAAGCTCACTGTTTGGACCCCATAGGAAACACAGAAGAGTAAAAGAGTGCTCTTTTCTCTAAAGCAGAGTGTGTTTCTTGTAAGGCGAGCTAGCATTTGTTTCCCAGTCCTAAATGGAGTGGAATCACATGCAGTTTCTGGTCCTATGAGCAAGAGATGTTTTATGGTAAGAATAGTCACTATTGCCCTGCCATTGCCATAGACAGGACAAATAGCGCTGGCGTCTGTTCCCAGCAAGTATAGTGTATTGGACTGAATAGGAGCTACTGTTCTTGTCTGGTTCCTAAGCAGAATTGAACTAGATATGGCCGTGTGTGTAGGAAGCACAGTTCTTTTGTTCTGAGCAAGATCACTGTTCGGACCCCATAGGAAACATAGTAGAGTAGAAGAGTGCTCTTTTTTCAAAAGCAGAGTGTGTTTCTTGTAAGGCGAGCTAGCGTTTGTTTCCCAGTCCTAAATGGAGTTGAATCACATGCAGTTTCTGGTCCTACGAGCAAGAGTTGTTTTCTGGTAAGGAAAGTCACTATTGTGCTCCTATTGCCATACACGGTGCAAATAGCACTGGCGTCTGTTCCCAGCAATTACAGTGTATTGCACTGAATAGGTGCTACTGTTCTTGTCAGTTTCCTAAGCAGAGTTGAACTAGATATGATCCGTTTGTGTAGGAAGCACAGTTCTTTTGTTCTGAGCAAGCTCACTGTTTGGACCCCATAGGAAACGTAGTAGAGTAGAAGAGTGCGCTTTTCCCTAAAGAAGAGTGTGTTTCTTGTAAGGCGAGCTAGCGTTTGTTTCCCAGTCCTAAATGGTGTGGAATCACATGCAGTTTCTGGTCCTACGAGCAAGAGTTGTTTTCTGGTAAGGAAAGTTGTTGCTGGAGAATTTCTCTCCAGCTACCGCCACCAAGTCCCACGAGTCCCAGAGCCCACTTATAAAATAAACACACAGACTCTTACATTATTTAAACTCTTTGGCCATTAGCTCAGGCCTGTTATTGTCTAGCTCTTACTCTCATATTTAGCCCATTTCTATTAATCTTTACTTTGCCACATGGCTCGTGGCTTACCGGGACCTTCCCACGCGGCTTGTCATGGTGGCGCCTGGCAGTGTCTCTCTGACTCAGCCTTCCACTTCCCAGAATTCTTCTCCTTGTCCCGCCTATACTTACTGCCTAGCCAATGGCCAATCAGTGATTTATTTACTGACCAATCAACAACACATTTGACATACAGACCATCCCACAGCACTTCCCCTTTTCTTTTCTTAAAAAGGAAGGTTTTAACCTTTACACATCTCCAAAGTCAGCTTGGTATATTTGGGAATTTGGGCGTAGCTTCTCTTACTACTTCCTGCTGGATGGGGGCGCTGTATCTTATGGGGATACAAAGAAAATTTTTAGGATTATGGAATAGTCCATGAGAGTGTATCGTCTGAGCCAGTTGCCTTCAAACCATTCTGGATGTTGGATCATCTCAGCCATGGGGTTCTCGGAGACCTTTCAGGGGGTCTGGCTGGTCAAACTGGATGTATCTTAATCTGGAACAAATCCATAGCCTCTGGCTTTCTGTGGAAACAAAAGAGACTCTTTTCCAACGCAACATATCCTTACATCCAAACTTTGAAGTCAAGGTACCTTTAAAATATACATTTTGGCATAACTCAACAGCTTTTGTAATCAAATGTTTTCTTCAATTACGAATATCAAAGAGAACATAATCCAGATTCTCTGTGTGGTAGCCATCTTTACGTGGTTTTTTTTTATATTAGCTTGAGCCTATTGCTTTAAACTGCAGCCTCCTAAGCCTGAAATGGCACTGGCACTGTGGCTGCTGGCTCCGCCCACTTCAGCTTTCCAAAATGGAGGCAGTACGTTTTCCGCCAGCTCTGGGAGCCATCAACCCTCAGAAATAGTGGGTCTATGCTTCTATCAAAGCAGCGTGTAGCCCAGAAACCTTTTTTTTGTTTTGTTTTGTTTTGTACCAGCAAAGGCTAAATCCACCACACAGCTTAATGTGCCACTTGCAGAGGCCTCATTCCCGCCATACTGCAGATTGAGCATGCACGCCAGGAACCCGCCATAGTAGCTCAAACACGCAGGCTGCCGCTAGCTTGAAAGAGACAACTAGGAGCTGTTTTTAGCTCTGTTTTAGAATCTTTTTTCTAAGTTTTTAGGTGGAAACTCTTGCCACCTAGTTGGACGCCATTTGTTGCTGGAGAATTTCTGTCCAGCTCCCGCCACCAAGTCCTGCCAGTCCCAGAGCCCACTTATAAAATAAACACACAGACTCTTACATTATTTAAACTGCTTGGCCATTAGCTCAGGCCTGTTATTGTCTAGCTCTTACTCTTATATTTAGCCCATTTCTATTAATCTTTACTTTGCCACATGGCTCGTGGCTTACCGGGACCTACCCACGCGGCTTGTCATGGTGGCGCCTGGCAGTGTCTCTCTGACTCAGCCTTCCACTTCCCAGAATTCTTCTCCTTGTCCCGCCTATACTTTCTGCCTAGCCAATGGCCAATCAGTGATTTATTTACTGACCAATCAACAACACACTTGACATACAGACCATCCAAGAGCAGAAAGTCACTATTGCGCTCCCATTGACATACAAAGTGCAAATAGCACATGCGTCTGTTCCCAGCAAGTACAGTGTATTGGACTGAAGAGGAGCTACTGTTCTTGTAAGTTTCCTAAGCAGAGTTGAACTAGATATGGCCCGTGTGTGTAGGAAGCACAGTTTTTTTGTTCTGAGCAAGCTCACTGTTTGGACCCCATAGGAAACACAGTAGAGTAGAAGAGTGCTCTTTTCTCTAAAGCAGAGTGTGTTTCTTGTAAGGAGAGCTAGCGTTTTTTTCCCAGTCCTAAATGGAGTTGAATCCCATGCATTTTCTGGTACTACGAGCAAGAGTTGTTTTCTGGTAAGAAGAGTCACTATTGCGCTGCCATTGCCATACACAGGACTAATAGCACTGGCGTCTGTTCGCAGCAAGTGCAGTGTATTGGACTGAAGAGGATATACTGTTCTTGTCAGGTTCCTAAGCAGACTTGAACTAGATATGGCCGTGTGTGTAGGAAGCACAGTTTTTCTGTTCTGAGCAAGCTCACTGTTCGGACCCCATAGGAAACACAGTAGAGTAGAAGAGTGCTCTTTTATCAAAAGCAGAGTGTGTTTCTTGTAAGGCGAGCTAGAGTTTGTTTCCCAGTCCTAAATGGAGTTGAATCCCATGCAGTTTCTGATCCTACGAGCAAGAATTGTTTTCTGGTAAGGAAAGTCACTATTGCGCTCCCATTGCCATACACAGTGCAAATAGCCCTCCTGTCTGTTCCCAGCAAGTACAGTGTATTGGACTGAAGAGGAGCTACTGTTCTTCTAAGTTTCCTAAGCAGACTAGAACTAGTTATGGCCCGTGTGTGTAGGAAGCACAGTTCTTTTTTTCTGAGCAAGCTCACTGTTCTGGCCCTATAGGAAACACAGTAGAGTAGAAGAGTGCTCTTTTCTCAAAAGCACAGTGTGTTTCTTGTAAAGTGAGTTAGCGTTTGTTTCCCAGTCCTAAATGGAGTTGAATCACATGCAGTTTCTGTTCCTACGAGCAAGATTTGTTTTCTGGTAAGAAAAGTCACTATTGTGCTGCCAATGCCATACACAGGACAAATAGCACTGGCGTCTTTTCCCAGCAAGTACAGTGTATTGGACTGAAGAGGAGCTACTGTTCTTGTCAGTTTCCTAAGCAGAGTTGAAATAGATATGGCCCGTGTGTGTAGGAAGCACAGTTCTTTTGATCTGAGCAAGCTCACTGTTTGGACCCCATAGGAAACACAGTAGAGTAGAAGAGTGCTCTTTTCTCAAAAGCAGAGTGTTTTTCATGTAAGGCGAGCTAGCATTTGTTTCCCAGTCCTAAATGGAGTTCAATCACATGCAGTTTCTGGTCCTACGAGCAAGAGTTGTTTTCTGGTAAGGAAAGTCACTATTGTGCTCCCATTGCCATACACAGTACAAAAAGCACTGGCTTCTGTTCCCAGCAAGTACAGTGTATCGGACTGAAGAGGAGTAACTGTTCTTCTCAGTTTCCTAAGCAGAGTTGAACTAGATATGGCCCGTGTGTAGGAAGCACAGTTCATTTGTTCTGAGCAAGCTCACTGTTCTGGCCCTTTAGGAAACACAGTAGAGTAGAAGAGTGCTCTTTTCTCTAAAGCAGAGTGTGTTTCTTGTAAGGCGAAATAGCGTTTGTTTCCCAGTCCTAAATGGAGTTGAATCAAATGCACTTTCTGGTCCTACGAGCAAGAGTTGTTTTACGGTAAGAAGAGTCACTATTGCGCTGCCATTGCCATACACAGGACAAATAGCACTGGCGTCTGTTCCCAGCAAGTACAGTGTATTGGACTGAAGAGGAGCTACCCTTCTTGTCAGTTTCCTAAGCAGAGTTGAACTAGATATGGCCCTTGTGTGTGAAGCACAGTTCTTTTGTTCTGAACAAGCTCAATTTTCGGACCCCATAGGAAACACTTTAGAGTAGAAGAGTGCTCTTTTCTCAAAAGCAGAGTGTGTTTCTTGTAAGGTTAGCTGGTGTTTGATTCACAGTAAGAAACGGAGTTGAATCCCATGCAGTTTCTGGTCCTATGAGCAAGAGTTGTTTTCTGGTAAGAAGAGTCACTATTGCGCTCCCATTGCCATACACAGTGCAAACAACACTTGCTACTGTTCCTTGCAAGTACAGTGTTTTGGACAGAAGAGGAGCTACTGTTCTTGTCAGTTTCCTAAGCAAAGTTGAACTAGATATGGGACGTGTGTGTAGGAAGCACAGTTCTTTTGTTCTGAGCAAGCTCACTGTTCGGACACCGTAGGAAACACAGTAGAGTAGAAGAGTGCTCTTTTCTCAAAAGCAGAGTGTGTTTCTTGTAAGGCTAGCTAGCGTTTGTTTCCCAGTCCTAAATGGAGTTGAATCACATGCAGTTTCTGGTCCTATGAGCAAGAGTTGTTTTCTGGTAAGAAGAGTCACTATTGCGCTTCCATTGCCATACACAGTGCAAACAACACTCGCTACTGTTCCTTGCAAGTACAGTGTTTTGGACAGAAGAGGAGCTACTGTTCTTGTCAGTTTCCTAAGCAGAGTTGAACTAGATATGGGACGTGTGTGTAGGAAGCACAGTTCTTTTTTTCTGAGCAAGCTCACTGTTTGGACACCGTAGGAAACACAGTAGAGTAGAAGAGTGCTCTTTTCTCAAAAGCAGAGTGTGTTTTTTGTAAGGCGAGCTGGCGTTTCTTTCTCAGTCCTAAATGGAGTTGAATCACATGCAGTTTCTGATCCTAGGAGCAAGAGTTGTTTTCTGGTAAGAAGAGTCACTATTGCGCTCCCATTGTCATACACAGGGTAAATAGCACTGGCGTCTGTTCCTAGCATGTAGAGTGTATTGGACTGAAGAGCATCTACTGTTCTTCTGTGTTTCCTAAGCAGAGTTGAAGTAGATATGGCCCGTGTGTGTAGGAAGTACACTTCTTTTGTTCTGAGCAAGCTCACTGTTCTGGCCCTATAGGAAACATAGTAGAGAAGAAGAGTGTTTTTTTCTCAAAAGCAGAGTGTGTTTCTTGTAAGGCGAGCTAGCATGTGTTTCCCAGTCACAAATGGAGTTGAATCACATGCAGTTTCTGTTCCTAGGAGCAAGAGTTGTTTTCTGGTAAGAAGAGTCACTATTATGCTCCCTTTGCCATACACAGTGCAAATAGCACTGGCGTCTGTTCCCTGTAAGTACAGATTATTGGACAGAGGATCTACTGTTCTTGTCAGTTTCCTAAGCAGAGTTGAAAAAGATATGGCCCGTGTGTGTAGGAAGCACAGTTCTTTTGTTCTGAGCAAGCTCACTGTTCTGGCCCTATAGGAAACACAGTAGAGTAGAAGAGTGCCCTTTTCACAAAAGCAGAGTGTGTTTCTTGTAAGGTGAGCTAGCGTTTGTTTCCCAGTCCTAAATGGAGTTGAATCACATGCAGTTTTTGGTCCTACGAACAAGGGATGTTTTCTGGTAAGGAAAGTCACTATTGTGCTCCCATTGCCATACACAGTACAAATAGCACTCTAGTCTGTTCCCAGCAAGTACAGTGTATTGGACAGAAGAGGAGCTACTGTTCTTGTCAGTTTCCTGAGCAGAGTTGAACTAGATATGGCCCATGTTTGTAGGAAGCCCAGTTCTTTTGTTCTGAGCAAGCTCACTGTTCTGGCCCTATAGGAAACACAGAAGAGTAGAAGAGTGCTCTTTTCTCAAAAGCAGAGTGTGTTTCTTGTAAGGTGAGCTAGCGTTTGTTTCCCAGTCCTAAATGGAGTTGAATTACATGCAGTTTCTGGTCCTACAAGCAAGAGTTGTTTTCTGGTAGGAAGAGTAACTATGGTGCTCCCATTGCCATACACAGGGCAAATAGCCCTTCGTCTGTTCCCAGGATGTACAGTATATTGGACTGAAGAGGATCTACTGTTCTTGTCAGTTTCCTAAGCAAACTGGAAATAGATATGGCCCGTGTGTGTAGGAAGCACACTTCTTTTTTTCTGAACAAGCTCACTCTTCTGACCCTATAGGAAACACAGTAGAGTAGAAGAGTGCTCTTTTCTCAAAAGCAGAATGTGTTTCTTGTAAGGCGAGCTAGCATTTGTTTCCCAGTCCTAAATGGAGTTCAACCGCATGCAGTTTCTGGTCTTAGGAGCAAGAGTTGTTTTATGGTAAGAAGAGTCACTATTGCGCTCCAATTATCATACACAGGGCAAATAGCACTCGCGTCTGTTCCCAGCAAGTACAGTGTATCGGACTGAAGAGGAGCTACTGTTCTTGTCAGTTTCCTAAGCAGAGTTGAACTAGATATGGCCCGTGTGTGTAGGAAGCACAGTTCTTATGTTCTGAGCAAGCTCACTCTTCTGGCCCTATAGGAAACACAGTAGAGTAGAAGAGTGCTCTTTTCTCAAAAGCAGAGTGTGTTTCTTGTAAGGCGAGCTAGCGTTTGTTTTCTAGTCCTAAATGGAGTTGAATCACATGCAGTTTCTGGTCCTACAAACAAGAGTTGTTTCTGGTAAGGAAAGTCACTATTGCGCTCCCATTGCCATACACAGGGCTAATAGCACTAGCGTCTTTTCCCAAAAGTACAGTGTATTGGACTGAATAGGAGCTACTGTTCTTGTCAGTTTCCTAAGCAGAGTTGAGCTAGATATGGTCCATGTGTGTAGGAAGCACAGTTCTTTTGTTCTGAGCAAGCTCACTGTTTGGACCCCTTAGGAAACACAGTAGAGTAGAAGAGTGCTCTTTTCTCTAAAGCAGAGTGTGTTTCCTGTAAGGCGAGCTAGCGTTTGTTTCCCAGTCGTAAATGGAGTGGAATCACATGCAGTTTCCGGTCCTACGAGCAAGAGTTGTTTTATGGTAAGAATAGTCACTATTGCGCTGCCATTGCCAAACACAGGACAAATAGCACTGTCGTCTGTTCTCATTAAGTACAGTGTATTGGACTGAAGAGGAGCTACTGTTCTTGTCAGGTTCCTAAGCAGAATTGAACTAGATATGGCCGTGTGTGTAGGAAGCACAGTTCTTTTGTTCTGAGCAAGCTCACTGTTCGGACCCCATAGGAAACACAGTAGAGTAGAAGAGTGCTCTTTTCTCAAAAGCAGAGTGTGTTTCTTGTAAGGTGAGCTAGCGTTTGTTTCCCAGTCCTAAATGGAGTTGAATCACATGCAGTTTCTGGTCCTACGAGCAAGAGTTGTTTTCTGGTAATGAAAGTCACTATTGCGCTCCCATTGCCATACACAGTGCAAATAGCACTCGCGTCTGTACCTAGCAAGTACAGTGTATTGGACAGAAGAGGAGCTACCCTTCTTGTCAGTTTCCTAAGCAGAGTTGAACTAGATATGGCCCTTGTGTGTGAAGCACAGTTCTTTTGTTCTGAGCAAGCTCAATTTTCGGACCCCATAGGAAACACTTTAGAGTAGAATAGTGCTCTTTTCTCTAAAGCAGAGTGTGTTTCTTGTAAGGCTAGCTGGTGTTTGTTTCCCAGTCAGAAACGGAGTTCAATCCCATGCAGTTTCTGCTCCTACAAGCAAGAGTTGTTTTCTGGTAAGAAGAGTCACTATTGCGCTCCCATTGCCATACACAGTGCAAATAGCACTCGCGTCTGCTCCCAGCAAGTACAGTGTATTGGACAGAAGAGGAGCTACTGTTCTTGTCAGTTTCCTAAGCAGAGTTGAACTAGATATAGCCCGTGTTTGTAGGAAGCACAGTTCTTTTGTTCTGAGCAAGCTCACTCTTCTTTCCCTATACGAAACACAGTAGAGTAGAAGAGTGCTCTTTTCTCAAAAGCAGAGTGTGTTTCTTGTAAGGTGAGCTGGCGTTTGTTTCCCAGTCCTAAATGGAGTTGAATCACATACAGTTTCTGGTCCTACGAGCAAGGGATGTTTTCTGGTAACGAAAGTCACTATTGTGCTCCCTTTGCCATAAACAGTGCAAATAGCACTGGCGTCTGTTCCCAGCAAGTACAGTGTATTGGACTGAAGAGGAGCTACTGTTCTTGTCAGTTTCCTACGCAGAGTTGAACTAGATATGGCCCGTGTGTGTAGGAAGCACAGTTCTTTTGTTTTGAGCAAGCTCACTGTTCTGGCCTTATAGGAAACACAATAGAGTAGAAGAGTGCTCTTTTCTCTAAAGCAGAGTGTGTTTCTTGTAAGGTGAGCTAGCGTTTGTTTCCCAGTCGTAAATGGAGTTGAATCACGTGCAGTTTTTGGTCCTACGAGCAAGGGATGTTTTCTGGTAAGGAAAGTCACTATTGTGCTCCCTTTGCCATACACAGTGCAAATAGCACTCGGTCTGCTCCCAGCAAGTACAGTATATTGGACTGAAGCGGATCTACTGTTCATGTCAGTTTCCTAAGCAGAGTTGAACTAGATATAGCGTGTGTGTGTAGGAAGCACAGTTGTTTTGTTCTGAGCAAGCTCACTGTTCAGACCCCATAGGAAACACAGTAGAGTAGAAAAGTGCTCTTTTCTCAAAAGCAGAGTGTGTTTTTTGTAAGGCTAGCTAGCGTTTGTTTCCCAGTCCTAAATGGAGTTGAATCACATGCAGTTTCTGGTCCTATGAGCAAGAGTTGTTTTCTGGTAAGAAGAGTCATTATTGCGCTCCCATTGCCATACACAGTGCAAACAACACTCGCTACTGTTCCTTGCAAGTACAGTGTATTAGACAGAAGAGGAGCTAGTGTTCTTGTCAGTTTCCTAAGCAGAGTTGAACTAGATATGGGCCGTGTGTGTAGGAAGCACAGTTCTTTTGTACTGAGCAAGCTCACTGTTCGGACACCATAGGAAACACAGTAGAGTAGAAGAGTTCTCTTTTCTCAAAAGCAGAGTGTGTTTCTTGTAAGGCGAGCTAGCATTTCTTTCCCAGTCCTAAATGGAGTTGAATCACATGCAGTTTCTGATCCTAGGAGCAAGAGTTGTTTTCTGGTAAGAAGAGTCAATATTGTGCTCCCATTGTCATACACAGGGTAAATAGCACTGGCGTCTGTTCCCAGCATGTACAGTGTATTGGACTGAAGAGGAACTACAGTTATTGTCAGTTTCCTAAGTAGAGTTGAACAAGATATTGCCAGTGTGTGTAGGAAGCACAGTTCTTTTGTTCTGAGCAAGCTCACTGTCCTGGCCTTATAGGAATCACAGTAGAGTAGAAGAGAGCTCTTTTCTCTAAAGCAGAGTGTGTTTCTTCTAAGGCGAGCTATCGTTTGGTTCCCAGTCCTAAATGGAGTTGAATCCCATGAAGTTTTTGGTCCCACGAGCAAGGGATGTTTTCTGGTAAGGAAAGTCACTATTGTGCTCCCTTTGCCATACACAGTGCAAATAGCACTCGGTCTGCTCCCAGCAAGTACAGTATATTGGACTGAAGCGGATCTACTGTTCATGTCAGTTTCCTAAGCAGAGTTGAACTAGATATAGCGTGTGTGTGTAGGAAGCACAGTTGTTTTGTTCTGAGCAAGCTCACTGTTCAGACCCCATAGGAAACACAGTAGAGTAGAAAAGTGCTCTTTTCTCAAAAGCAGAGTGTGTTTTTTGTAAGGCTAGCTAGCATTTGTTTCCCAGTCCTAAATGGAGTTGAATCACATGCAGTTTCTGGTCCTATGAGCAAGAGTTGTTTTCTGGTAAGAAGAGTCACTATTGCGCTCCCATTGCCATACACAGTGCAAACAACACTCGCTACTGTTCCTTGCAAGTACAGTGTATTAGACAGAAGAGGAGCTAGTGTTCTTGTCAGTTTCCTAAGCAGAGTTGAACTAGATATGGGCCGTGTGTGTAGGAAGCACAGTTCTTTTGTACTGAGCAAGCTCACTGTTCGGACACCATAGGAAACACAGTAGAGTAGAAGAGTGCTCTTTTCTCAAAAGCAGAGTGTGTTTCTTGTAAGGCGAGCTAGCATTTCTTTCCCAGTCCTAAATGGAGTTGAATCACATGCAGTTTCTGATCCTAGGAGCAAGAGTTGTTTTCTGGTAAGAAGAGTCAATATTGTGCTCCCATTGTCATACACAGGGTAAATAGCACTGGCGTCTGTTCCCAGCATGTACAGTGTATTGGACTGAAGAGGAACTACAGTTATTGTCAGTTTCCTAAGTAGAGTTGAACAAGATATTACCAGTGTGTGTAGGAAGCACAGTTCTTTTGTTCTGAGCAAGCTGACTGTCCTGGCCTTATAGGAATCACAGTAGAGTAGAAGAGAGCTCTTTTCTCTAAAGCAGAGTGTGTTTCTTGTAAGGCAAGCTATCGTTTGGTTCCCAGTCCTAAATGGAGTTGAATCCCATGAAGTTTTTGGTCCCACGAGCAAGGGATGTTTTCTGGTAAGGAAAGTCACTATTGTGCTCCCTTTGCCATACACAGTGCAAATAGCACTCGCGTCTGCTCCCAGCAAGTACAGTGTATTGGACTGAAGAGGATCTACTGTTCTTGTCAGTTTCCTAAGCAAACTTGAAATAGATATGGCCCGTGTGTGTAGGAAGTACACTTTTTTTGTTCTGAGCAAGCTCACTCTTCTGGCCCTATATTAAACACAGTAGAGTAGAAGAGTGCTCTTTTCTCAAAAGCAGAATGTGTTTCTTTTAAGGCGAGCTAGCGTTTGTTTCCCAGTCCTAAATGGAGTTCAATCACATGCAGTTTCTGGTCCTAGGAGCAAGAGTTGTTTTCTGGTAAGAAGAGTCACTATTGTGCTCCCATTGCCATACACAGGGCAAATAGCACTCGCGTCTGTTCCCAGGATGTACAGTGTATTGGACTGAAGAGGATCTACTGTTCTTGTCAGTTTCCTAAGCAAACTTGAAATAGATATGGCCCGTTTGTGTAGGAAGTACACTTCTTTGTTCTGAGCAAGCTCACTCTTCTGGCCCTATAGGAAACACAGTAGAGTAGAAGAGTGCTCTTTTCTCAAATGCAGAATGTGTTTCTTGTAAGGCGAACTAGCGTTTGTTTCCCAGTCCTAAATGGAGTTCAATCACATGCAGTTTCTGGTCCTAGGAGCAAGAGTTGTTTTATGGTAAGAAGAGTCACTATTGCTCTCCAATTGTCATACACAGGGCAAATAGCACTGGCGTCTGTTCCCAGCATGTACAGTGTATTGGACTGAAGAGGATCTACTGTTCTTGTCAGTTTCCTAAGCAGAGTTGAACTAGGTATGGCCCGTGTGTGTAGGAAGCACAGTTCTTTTGTTCTGAGCAAGCTCACAGTTCTGACCCTATAGGAAACACAGTAGAGTAGAAGAGTGCTCTTTTCTCCAAAGCAGAGTGTGTTTCTTCTAAGGTGAACTAGCGTTTTTTTCCAAGTCCTAAATGGAGTTAAATCACATGCAGTTTCTGGTCCTATAAGTAAGAGTTGTTTTCTGGTAAGAGGAGTCACTATTGTGCTCCCATTGCCATACACAGTGCAAATAGGACTCAGGTCTGCAACCTGCAAGTACAGTGTATTGGACTGAAGAGGAGCTACTGTTCTTGTCAGTTTCCTAAGCAGAGTTTAACTAGATATGGCCCGTTTGTGTAGGATGCACAGTTCTTTTCTTCTGAGCAAGCTCACTGTTCTGGCCCTATAGGAAACACAGTAGTGTAGAAGAGTGCTCTTTTCTCCAAAGTAGAGTGTGTTTGTTGTAAGGCGAACTAGCGTTTGTTTCCCAGTCCTAAATGGAGTTGAATCACATGCAGTTTTTGGTCCTACGAGCAAGGGATATTTTCTGGTAAGGAAAGTCACTATTGTGCTACCATTGCCATACACAGTGCAAATAGCACTCTCGTTTGTTCCCAGCTAGTACAGTGTATTGGACAGAAGAGGAGCTACTGTTCTTGTCAGTTTCCTAAGCAGAGTTGAACTAGATATAGCTCGATTGTGTAGGAAGCACAGTTCTTTTGTTCTGAGCAAGCTCACTGTTCTGGCCTTATAGGAAACACAGTAGAGTAGAAGAGTGCTCTTTTCTCTAAAGCAGAGTGTGTTTCTTGTAAGGTGAGCTATCATTTGTTTCCCAGTCCTAAATGGAGTTGAATCACATGCAGTTTTTGGTCCTAGGAGCAAGGGATGTTTTCTGGTAAGGAAAGTCACTATTGTGTTCTCTTTGCCTTAAACAGTGCAAATAGCACTCGCGTCTGTTCCCAGCAAGTACAGTGTATTGGACTGAAGAGGAGCTACTGTTCTTGTCAGTATCCTAAGCAGAGTTGAACTAGATATGGCCCGTGTGTGTAGGAAACACAGTTCTTTTGTCCTGAGCAAGCTCACTGTTCGGACCCCATAGGAAACACAGAAGAGTAAAAGAGTGCTTTTTTCTCAAAAGCAGAGTGTGTTTCTTGTAAGGTGAGCTAGCGTTTGTTTCCCAGTCCTAAATGGAGTTGGATTACATGCAGTTTCTGGTCCTACAAGCAAGAGTTGTTTTCTGGTAAGAAGAGTCACTATTGTGCTCCCATTGCCATACACAGTGCAAATAGCACTCGAGTCTGTTTCCAGGATGTACAGTGTATTGGACTGAAGAGGATCTACTGTTCCTGTCAGTTTCCTAAGCAAACTTGAAATAGATACGGCCCGTGTGTGTAGAAAGTACACTTCTTTTGTTCTGAGCAAGCTCACTCTTCTGGCCCTATAGGAAACACAGTAGAGTAGAAGAGTGCTCTTTTCTCAAAAGCAGAATGTGTTTCTTGTAAGGCGAGCTCGCGTTTGTTTCCCAGTCCTAAATGGAGTTCAATCACATGCAGTTTCTGGTCCTAGGAGCAAGAGTTGTTTTCTGGTAAGAAGAGTCACTATTGTGCTCCAATTGTCATACACAGGGCAAATAGCACTGGCGTCTGTTCCCAGCATGTACAGTGTATTGGACTGAAGAGGATCTACTGTTCTTGTCAGTTTCCTAAGCAGAGTTGAAGTAGATATGGACCGTGTGTAGGAAGCACAGTTCTTTTGTTCTGAGCAAGCTCAAACTTCTGGCCTTATAGGAAACACAGTAGAGTAGAAGAGTGCTCTTTTCTCAAAAGCAGAGTGTGTTTCTTCTAAGGCGAACTAGCGTTTGTTTCCAAGTCCTAAATGGAGTTTAATCACATGCAGTTTCTGGTCCTATAAGTAAGAGTTGTTTTCTGGTAAGAGGAGTCACTATTGCCCTCCCATTGCCATACACAGTGCAAAGAGGACTCGCGTCTGCTACCTGCAAGTACAGTGTATTGGTCTGAAGAGGAGCTACTGTTCTTGTCAGTTTCCTAAGCAGAGTTGAACTAGATATTGCCCGTGTGTGTAGGAAGCACAGTTCTTTTGTTCTGAGCAAGCTCACTGTCCTGGCACTATAGGAATCACAGTAGAGTAGAAGAGTGCTCTTTTCTCTAAAGCAGAGTGTGTTTCTTGTAAGGCGAGCTAGCTTTTGTTTCCCAGTTCTAAATGGAGTTGAATCACTTGCAGTTTTTGGTCCTACGAGCAAAGGATGTTTTCTGGTAAGGAAAGTCACTATTGTGCTCCCTTTGCCATACACAATGCAAATAGCACTCGCGTCTGCTCCCAGCAAGTACAGTGTATTGGACTGAAGAGGAGCTACTGTTCTTGTCAGTTTCCTAAGCAGAGTTTAACTAGATATGTCCCATGTGTGTAGGAAGCACAGTTCTTTTGTTCTGAGCAAGCTCACTGTTCTGGCCCTATAGAAAACACAGAAGAGTAGAAGAGTGCTCTTTTCTCAAAAGCAGAGTGTGTTTCTTGTAAGGTGAGCTAGCGTTTGTTTCCCAGTCCTTAATGGAGTTGAATTACATGCAGTTGCTGGTCCTATGAGCAAGAGTTTTTTTCTGGTGCAAAGAGTCACTATTGCGCTCCCATTGCCATACACAGTGCAAACAACACTCGCTACTGATCTTTGCAAGTACAGTGTATTGGACAGAATAGGAGCTACTGTTCTTGTCAGTTTCCTAAGTAGAGTTGAACTAGATATGGCCCGTGTGTAGGAAGCACAGTTGTTTTGTTCTGAGCAAGCTCACTTTTCGGACCCCATAGGAAACACAGTAGAGTAGAAGAGTGCTCTTTTCTCAAAAGCAGAGTGTGTTTCTTGTAAGGCGAGCTAGCGATTGTTTCCCAGTCCTGAATGGAGTTGAATCACATGCAGTTTCTGGTCCTATGAGCAAGAGTTGTTTTCAGGTAAGAAGAGTCACTATTGCGCTCCCATTGCCATACACAGTGCAAACAACACTCGCTACTGTTCCTTGCAAGTACAGTGTATTGGACAGAAGAGGAGCTACTGTTCTTGTCAGTTTCCTAAGCAGAGTTGAACTAGATATGGGTCGTGTGTGTAGGAAGCACAGTTCTTTTGTTCTGAGCAAGCTCACTGTTCGGACAACAAAGGAAACACAGTAGAGTAGAAGAGTGCTCTTTTCTCAAAAGCAGAGTGTGTTTCTTGTAAGGCGAGCTAGCGTTTGTTTCCCAGTCCTAAATGGTTTGAATCACATGCAGTTTCTGATCCTAGAAGCAAGAGTTGTTTTCTGGTAAGAAGAGTCACTATTGCGCTCCCATTGTCATAGACAGGGTAAATAGCACTGGTGTCTGTTCCCAGCATGTGCAGTGAATTGGACTGAAGAGGATCTACTGTTCTTCTGTGTTTCCTAAGCAGAGTTGAACTAGATATGACCCGTGTGTGTAGGAAGCACAGTTCTTTTGTTCTGAGCAAGCTCACTGTTCTGGCCCTATAGGAAACACAGTAGAGTAGAAGACTGCGCTTTTCTCTAAAGCAGAGTGTGTTTCTTGTAAGGAGAGCTAGCGTTTGTTTCCCAGTCCTAAATGGAGTTGAATCACATGCAGTTTTTGGTCCTATGAGCAAGGGATGTTTTCTGGTAAGGAATGTCACTATTGTGCTCCAAATGCCATACACAGTGCAAATAGCACTCCCGTCTGTTCCCAGCAAGTACGGTGTATTGGACTGAAGAGGAGCTACTGTTCTTGTCAGTTTCCTAAGCAGAGTTGACCTAGATATAGCCCGTGTGTGTAGGAAGCACAGTTCTTTTGTTCTGAGCAAGCTCACAGTTCTGGCCCTATAGAAAACACAGTAGAGTAGAAGAGTGCTCTTTTCTCCAAAGCAGAGTGTGTTTCTTCTAAGGTGAACTAGCGTTTGTTTCCAAGTCCTAAATGGAGTTTAATCACATGCAGTTTCTGGTCCTATAAGTAAGAGTTGTTTTCTGGTAAGAGGAGTCACTATTGCGCTCCCATTGCCATACACAGTGCAAATAGTACTCGCGTCTGCTACCTGGAAGTACAGTGTATTGGACTGAAGAGGAGCTACTGTTCTTGTCAGTTTCCTAAGCAGAGTTTAACTAGATATGGCCCGTTTGTGTAGGATGCACAGTTCTTTTGTTCTGAGCAAGCTCACTGTTCTGGCCCTATAGGAAACACAGTAGAGTCGAAGAGTGCTGTTTTCTCAAAAGCAGAGTGTGTTTGTTGTAATGCGAACTAGCGTTTGTTTCCCAGTCCTAAATGGAGTTGAATCACATGCAGTTTTTGGTCCTACGAGCAAGGGATGTTTTCTGGTAAGGAAAGTAACTATTGTGCTACCATTGCCATACACAGTGCAAATAGCACTCTCGTCTGTTACCAGCAAGTACAGTGTATTGGACAGAAGAGGAGCTACTGTTCTTGTCAGTTTCCTAAGCAGAGTTGAACTAGATATAGCCCTAGTGTGTAGGAAGCACAGTTCTTTTGTTCTGAGCAAGCTCACTGTTCTGGCCTTATAGGAAACACAGTAGAGTAGAAGAGTGCTCTTTTCTCTAAAGTAGAGTGTGTTTCTTGTAAGGCGAGCTAGCATTTGTTTCCCAGTTCTAAATGGCGTTGAATCACATGCAGTTTGTGGTCCTACGAGCAAGAGTTGTTTTCTGGTAAGGAAAGTCACTATTGCACTCTCATTGCCATACACAAGGCAAATAGCACATGCGTCTGTTCCCAGCAAGTACAGTGTATTGGACTGAAGAGGATCTACTGTTCTTGTCAGGTTCCTAAGCAGAGTTGAACTAGATATGGCCCGTGTGTGTAGGAAGCACAGTTAATATGTTCTGAGCAAGCTCACTGTCCTGGCCCTATAGGAAACACAGTAGAGTAGAAGAGTGCTCTTTTCTCTAAAGCAGAGTGTGTTTCTTGTAAGGCGAGCTCGCTTTTGTTTCCCAGTCCTAAATGGAGTTGAGTCACAGGCAGTTTTTGGTCCTACGAGCATGAGTTGTTTTCTGGTGCAAAGAGTCACTATTGCGCTCCCATTGCCATACACAGTGCAAACAACACTCGCTACTGATCTTTGCAAGTACAGTGTATTGGACAGAATAGGAGCTACTGTTCTTGTCAGTTTCCTAAGCAGAGCTGAACTAGATATGGCCCGTGTGTAGGAAGCACATTTGTTTTGTTCTGAGCAAGCTCACTGTTCGGACCCCATAGGAAACACAGTAGAGTAGAAGAGTGCTCTTTTCTCAAAAGCAGAGTGTGTATCTTGTAAGGCGAGCTGGTGTTTGTTTCCCAGTCAGAAACAGAGTTGAATCCCATGCAGTTTCTGATCCTAGGAGCAAGAGTTGTTTTCTGGTAAGAAGAGTCACTATTGCGCTCCCATTGTCATACACAGGGTAAATAGCACTGGCGTCTGTTCCCAGCAAGTACAGTGTATTGGACAGAAGAGGAGCTACTGTTCTTGTCAGTTTCCTAAGCAGAGTTGAACTAGATATGGCCCGTGTGTGTGAAGCACAGTTCTTTTGTTCTGAGCAAGCTCAATTTTCAGGCCCCATAGGAAACACAGTAGAGTAGAATAGTGCTCTTTTCTGAAAAGCAGAGTGTTTTTCTTGTAAGGCTAGCTGGTGTTTGTTTCCCAGTCAGAAACGGAGTTGAATCCCATGCAGTTTCTGGTCCTACGAGCAAGAGTTGTTTTCTGGTAAGAAGAGTCACTATTGTGCTCCCATTGCCATACACAGTGCAAATAGCACTCGCGTCTGCTCATAGCAAGTACAGTGTATTGGACGGAAGAGGAGCTACTGTTCTTGTCAGTTTCCTAAGCAGAGTTGAACTAGATATGGCCCGTGTGTGTAGGAAGCACAGTTCTTTTGTTCTGAGCAAGCTCACTGTTCGGACCCCATAGGAAACACATTAGAGTAGAAGAGTGCTCTTTTCTCAAAAGCAGAGTGTGTTTCTTATAAGGCGAGCTAGCGTTTGTTTCCCAGTCCTAAATGGAGTTGAATCACATGCAGTTTCTGGTCCTACGAGCAAGAGTTGTTTTCTGGTTAAGAAAGTCACTCTTGCGCTCCCATTGCCATACACAGTGCAAATAGCACTCGCGTCTTTTCCCAGCAAGTACAGTGTATTGTACTGAATAGGAGCTACTGTTCTTGTCAGTTTCCTAAGCAGAGTTGAACTACATATGGTCCGTGTATGTAGGAAACACAGTTCTTTTGTTCTGAGCAAGCTCACTGCTTGGACACCTTAGAAAACACAGTAGAATAGAAGAGGGCACTTATCTCTAAAGCAGAGTGTGTTTCTTGTAAGAAGAGCTAGCGTTTGTTTCCCAGTCCTAAATGGAGTTGAATCACATGCAGTTTCTGGTCCTACGAGCAAGAGTTGTTTTCTGGTAAGGAAAGTCACTATTGCGCTCCCATTGCCATACACAGTGCAAATAGCACTCGCGTCTGTTCCCAGCAAGTACAGTGTATCGGACTGAAGAGGAGCTACTGTTCTTGTCAGTTTCCTAAGCAGAGTTGAACTAGATATGGCCCGTGTGTGTAGGAAGCACAGTTCTTTTGTTCTGAGCAAGCTCACTGTTCTGGCCCTATAGGAAACACAGTAGAGTAGAAGAGTGCTCTTTTCTCAAAAGTAGAGTGTGTTTCTTGTAAGGTGAGCTATCATTTGTTTCACAGTCCTAAATGGAGTTGAATCCCTTACAGTTTCTGGTCCTACGAGCAAGGGATGTTTTCTGGTAACGAAAGTCACTATTGCGCTCCCTTTTCAATAAACAGTGCAAATAGCACTGGCGTCTGTTCCCAGCAAGTACAGTGTATTGGACAGAAGTGGAGCTACCCTTCTTGTCAGTTTCCTAAGAAGAGTTGAACTAGATATGGCCCATGTGTGTGAAGCACAGTTCTTTTGTTCTGAGCAAACTCAATTTTCAGGACCCATAGGAAACACGGTAGAGTAGAATAGTGCTCTTTTCTCAAAAGCAGAGTGTGTTTCTTGTAAGGCTAGCTGGTGTTTGTTTCCCAGTCAGAAACGGAGTTGAATCCCATGCAGTTTCTGGTCCTACAAGCAAGATTTGTTTTCTGGTAAGAAGAGTCACTATTGCGCTCCCATTGCCATTCACTGTGCAAATAGCACTGGCGTCTGTTCCCAGCAAGTACAGTGTATTGGACTGAAGAGGAGCTACTGTTCTTGTCAGTTTCTTAAGCAGAGTTGAACTAGATATGGCCCGTGTGTGTAGGAAGCACAGTTCTTTTGTTCTGAGCAAGCTCACTGTTCTGTCCCTATAGGAAACACAGTAGAGTAGAAGAGTGCTCTTTTCTCTAAAGCAGAGCGTGTTTCTTGTAAGGTGAGCTATCGTTTGTTTCCCAGTCCTAAATGGAGTTGAATCCCATGTAGTTTTAGGTCCTACGAGCAAGGGATGTTTTCTGGTAAGGAAAGTCACTATTGTGCTCCCTTTGCCATACACAGTTCAAATAGCACTCGCGTCTGCTCCCAGCAAGTACAGTGTATTGGACTGAAGAGGATCTACTGCTCTTGTCAGGTTTCTAAGCAGAATTGAACTAGATATGGCCGTGTGTGTAGGAAGCACACTTCTTTTGTTCTGAGCAAGCTCACTGTTCGAGCCCATAGGAAACACAGTAGAGTAGAAGAGTGCTCTTTTCTCAAAAGCAGAGTGTGTTTTTTGCAAGGCAAGCTAGCGTTTGTTTCCCAGTCATAAATGGAGTTGAATCACATGCAGTTTCTGGTCCTACGAGCAAGAGTTGTTTTCTGGTAGGGAAAGTCACTATTGTGCTCCCTTTGCCATACACAGTGCAAATAGCAATCGCGTCTTTTCCCAACAAGTACAGTGTATCGGACTAAAGAGGAGCTACTGTTCTTGTCAGTTTCCAAAGCAGAGTTGAACTAGATATGGCCCGTGTGTGTGTAGGAAGCACAGTTATTATGTTCTGAGCAAGCTCACTGTTCTGGCTCTATAGGAAACAGAGTAGAGTAGAAGAGTGCTCTTTTCTCTACAGCAGAGTGTGTTTCTTGTAAGGCGAGCTCGAGTTTGTTTCCCAGTCTTAAATGGAGTTGAGTCACATGCAGTTTTTGGTCCTACGATCAAGAGTTGTTCTCTGGTAAGAAGAGTCACTATTGTGCTCCAAATGCCATACACAGTGCAAATAGCACTCCCATCTGTTCCCAGCAAGTACAGTGTATTGGACTGAATAGGAGCTACTGTTCTTGTCAATTTCCTAAGCAGAGTTAAACTAGATATGGTCCATGTGTGTAGGAAGCACAGTTCTTTTGTTCTGAGCAAGCTCACTGTTTGGACCCCATAGGAAACACCGTAGAGTAGAAGAGTGCTCTTTTCTCTAAAGCAGAGTGTGTTTCTTGTAAGGCGAGCTAACATTTGTTTCCCAGTTCTAAATGGCGTTGAATCACATGCAGTTTGTGGTCCTACGAGCAAGAGTTATTTTCTGGTAAGGAAAGTCACTATTGCGCTCTCATTGCCATACACAATACAAATAGCACATGCGTCTGTTCCCAGCAAGTACAGTGTGTTGGACTGAAGAGGATCTACTGTTCTTGTCAGGTTCCTAAGCAGAGTTGAACTAGATATGGCCCGTGTGTGTAGGAAGCACAGTTATTATGTTCTGAGCAAGCTCACTGTTCTGGCCCTATAGGAAACACAGTAGAGTAGAAGAGTGCTCTTTTCTCTAAAGCAGAGTGTGTTTCTTGTAAGGCGAGCTCGCGTTTGTTTCCCAGTCCTAAATGGAGTTGAGTCACAGGCAGTTTTTGGTCCTACGAGCAAGAGTTGTTTTCTGGTAAGAAGAGTCACTATTGCGCTCCAAATGCCATACACAATGCAAATAGCACTGGCGTCTGTTCCCAGCAAGTACAGTGTATTGGACTGAAGAGGATCTACTGTTCTTGTCAGGTTCCTAAGTAGAATTGAACTAGATATGGCCGTGTGTGTAGGAAGCACAGTTCTTTTGTTCTGAGCAAGCTCACTGTTCGGACCCCATAGGAAACACATTAGAGTAGAAGAGTGCTCTTTTCTCAAAAGCAGAGTGTGTTTCTTATAAGGCGAGCTAGCGTTTGTTTCCCAGTCCTAAATGGAGTTGAATCACATGCAGTTTCTGGTCCTACGAGCAAGAGTTGTTTTCTGGTTAAGAAAGTCACTCTTGCGCTCCCATTGCCATACACAGTGCAAATAGCACTCGCGTCTTTTCCCAGCAAGTACAGTGTATTGTACTGAATAGGAGCTACTGTTCTTGTCAGTTTCCTAAGCAGAGTTGAACTACATATGGTCCGTGTATGTAGGAAACACAGTTCTTTTGTTCTGAGCAAGCTCACTGCTTGGACACCTTAGAAAACACAGTAGAATAGAAGAGGGCACTTATCTCTAAAGCAGAGTGTGTTTCTTGTAAGAAGAGCTAGCGTTTGTTTCCCAGTCCTAAATGGAGTTGAATCACATGCAGTTTCTGGTCCTACGAGCAAGAGTTGTTTTCTGGTAAGGAAAGTCACTATTGCGCTCCCATTGCCATATACAGTGCAAATAGCACTCGCGTCTGTTCCCAGCAAGTACAGTGTATCGGACTGAAGAGGAGCTACTGTTCTTGTCAGTTTCCTAAGCAGAGTTGAACTAGATATGGCCCGTGTGTGTAGGAAGCACAGTTCTTTTGTTCTGAGCAAGCTCACTGTTCTGGCCCTATAGGAAACACAGTAGAGTAGAAGAGTGCTCTTTTCTCAAAAGTAGAGTGTGTTTCTTGTAAGGTGAGCTATCATTTGTTTCCCAGTCCTAAATGGAGTTGAATCCCTTACAGTTTCTGGTCCTACGAGCAAGGGATGTTTTCTGGTAACGAAAGTCACTATTGCGCTCCCTTTTCAATAAACAGTGCAAATAGCACTGGCGTCTGTTCCCAGCAAGTACAGTGTATTGGACAGAAGTGGAGCTACCCTTCTTGTCAGTTTCCTAAGAAGAGTTGAACTAGATATGGCCCATGTGTGTGAAGCACAGTTCTTTTGTTCTGAGCAAACTCAATTTTCAGGACCCATAGGAAACACGGTAGAGTAGAATAGTGCTCTTTTCTCAAAAGCAGAGTGTGTTTCTTGTAAGGCTAGCTGGTGTTTGTTTCCCAGTCAGAAACGGAGTTGAATCCCATGCAGTTTCTGGTCCTACAAGCAAGATTTGTTTTCTGGTAAGAAGAGTCACTATTGCGCTCCCATTGCCATTCACTGTGCAAATAGCACTGGCGTCTGTTCCCAGCAAGTACAGTGTATTGGACTGAAGAGGAGCTACTGTTCTTGTCAGTTTCTTAAGCAGAGTTGAACTAGATATGGCCCGTGTGTGTAGGAAGCACAGTTCTTTTGTTCTGAGCAAGCTCACTGTTCTGTCCCTATAGGAAACACAGTAGAGTAGAAGAGTGCTCTTTTCTCTAAAGCAGAGCGTGTTTCTTGTAAGGTGAGCTATCGTTTGTTTCCCAGTCCTAAATGGAGTTGAATCCCATGTAGGTTTAGGTCCTACGAGCAAGGGATGTTTTCTGGTAAGGAAAGTCACTATTGTGCTCCCTTTGCCATACACAGTTCAAATAGCACTCGCGTCTGCTCCCAGCAAGTACAGTGTATTGGACTGAAGAGGATCTACTGTTCTTGTCAGTTTCCTAAGCAGATTTGAACTAGATATGGCCGTGTGTGTAGGAAGCACAGTTCTCTTGTTCTGAGCAAGCTCACTGTTCGGACCCCATAGGAAACACATTAGAGTAGAAGAGTGCTCTTTTCTCAAAAGCAGAGTGTGTTTCTTATAAGGCGAGCTAGCGTTTGTTTCCCAGTCCTAAATGGAGTTGAATCACATGCAGTTTCTGGTCCTACGAGCAAGAGTTGTTTTCTGGTAAGGAAAGTCACTCTTGTACTCCCATTGCTATACACAGTGCAAATAGCACTCGCGTTGTTCCCAGCAAGTACAGTGTATCGGACTGAGGAGGAGCTACTGTTCTTGTCAGTTTCCTAAGCAGAGTTGAACTAGATATGGCTGGTGTGTATAGGAAGCACAGTTCTTATGTTCTGAGCAAGCTCACTGTTCTGGCCCTATAGGAAACACAGTAGAGTAGCAGAGTGCTTTTTTCTCAAAAGCAGAGTGTGTTTCTTGTAAGGCGAGCTAGCGTTTGTTTTCTAGTCCTAAATGGAGTTGAATCACATGCAGTTTCTGGTCCTACAAACAAGAGTTGTTTTCTGGTAAGGAAAGTCACTATTGCACTCCCATTGCCATACACAGGGCAAATAGCACTCGCGTCTTTTCCCAGCAAGTACAGTGTATTGGACTGAATAGGAGCTACTGTTCTTGTCAGTTTCCTAAGCAGAGTTGAACTACATATGGTCCGTGTGTGTAGGAAGCACAGTTCTTTTGTTCTGAGCAAGCTCACTGTTTGGACCCCTTAGGAAACACAGTAGAGTAGAACAGTGCACTTTTCTCTAAAGCAGAGTGTGTTTCTTGTAAGGCGATCTAGCGTTTGTTTCCCAGTCCTAAATGGAGTTGAATCACATGCAGTTTCTGGTCCTACGAGCAAGAGTTTTTTTATGGTAAGAATAGTCACTATTGCGCTGCCATTGCCATACACAGGACAAATAGCACTGGCGTCTGTTCCCAGCAAGTACAGTGTATTGGACTGAAGAGGATCTACTGCTCTTGTCAGGTTTCTAAGCAGAATTGAACTAGATATGGCCGTGTGTGTAGGAAGCACACTTCTTTTGTTCTGAGCAAGCTCACTGTTCGAGCCCATAGGAAACACAGTAGAGTAGAAGAGTGCTCTTTTCTCAAAAGCAGAGTGTGTTTTTTGCAAGGCAAGCTAGCGTTTGTTTCCCAGTCATAAATGGAGTTGAATCACATGCAGTTTCTGGTCCTACGAGCAAGAGTTGTTTTCTGGTAGGGAAAGTCACTATTGTGCTCCCTTTGCCATACACAGTGCAAATAGCAATCGCGTCTTTTCCCAACAAGTACAGTGTATCGGACTGAAAAGGAGCTAATGTTCTTGTCAGTTTCCAAAGCAGAGTTGAACTAGATATGGCCCGTGTGTGTGTAGGAAGCACAGTTATTATGTTCTGAGCAAGCTCACTGTTCTGGCTCTATAGGAAACAGAGTAGAGTAGAAGAGTGCTCTTTTCTCTACAGCAGAGTGTGTTTCTTGTAAGGCGAGCTCGAGTTTGTTTCCCAGTCTTAAATGGAGTTGAGTCACATGCAGTTTTTGGTCCTACGATCAAGAGTTGTTTTCTGGTAAGAAGAGTCACTATTGTGCTCCAAATGCCATACACAGTGCAAATAGCACTCCCATCTGTTCCCAGCAAGTACAGTGTATTGGACTGAATAGGAGCTACTGTTCTTGTCAATTTCCTAAGCAGAGTTAAACTAGATATGGTCCATGTGTGTAGGAAGCACAGTTCTTTTGTTCTGAGCAAGCTCACTGTTTGGACCCCATAGGAAACACCGTAGAGTAGAAGAGTGCTCTTTTCTCTAAAGCAGAGTGTGTTTCTTGTAAGGCGAGCTAACATTTGTTTCCCAGATCTAAATGGCGTTGAATCACATGCAATTTGTGGTCCTACGAGCAAGAGTTATTTTCTGGTAAGGAAAGTCACTATTGTGCTCTCATTGCCATACACAATGCAAATAGCACATGCGTCTGTTCCCAGCAAGTACAGTGTGTTGGACTGAAGAGGATCTACTGTTCTTGTCAGGTTCCTAAGCAGAGTTGAACTAGATATGGCCCGTGTGTAGGAAGCACAGTTATTATGTTCTGAGCAAGCTCACTGTTCTGGCACTATAGGAAACACAGTAGAGTAGAAGAGTGCTCTTTTCTCTAAAGCAGAGTGTGTTTCTTGTAAGGCGAGCTCGCGTTTGTTTCCCAGTCCTAAATGAGTTGAGTCACAGGCAGTTTTTGGTCCTACGAGCAAGAGTTGTTTTCTGGTAAGAAGAGTCACTATTGCGCTCCAAATGCCATACACAATGCAAATAGCACTGGCGTCTGTTCCCAGCAAGTACAGTGTATTGGACTGAAGAGGATCTACTGTTCTTGTCAGGTTCCTAAGTAGAATTGAACTAGATATGGCCGTGTGTGTAGGAAGCACAGTTCTTTTGTTCTGAGCAAGCTCACTGTTATGGCCCTATAGGAAACACAGTAGAGTAGAAGAGTGCTCTTTTCTCAAAAGCAGAGTGTGTTTCTTGTAAGGCGAGCTAGCGTTTGTTTTCTAGTCCTAAATGGAGTTGAATCACATGCAGTTTCTGGTCCTACAAACAAGAGTTGTTTTCTGGTAAGGAAAGTCACTCTTGCGCTCCCATTGCTATACACAGGGCAAATAGCACTCGCATCTTTTCACAGCAAGTACAGTGTATTGGACTGAATAGGAGCTACTGTTCTTGTCAGTTTCCTAAGCAGAGTTGAACTACATATGGTCCGTGTATGTAGGAAACACAGTTCTTTTGTTCTGAGCAAGCTCACTGCTTGGACACCTTAGAAAACACAGTAGAATAGAAGAGGGCACTTATCTCTAAAGCAGAGTGTGTTTCTTGTAAGAAGATCTAGCTTTGTTTCCCAGTCCTAAATGGAGTTGAATCACATGCAGTTTCTGGTCCTACGAGCAAGAGTTGTTTTCTGGTAAGGAAGGTCACTATTGCGCTCCCATTGCCATACACAGTGCAAATAGCACTCGCGTCTGTTCCCAGCAAGTACAGTGTATCGGACTGAAGAGGAGCTACTGTTCTTGTCAGTTTCCTAAGCAGAGTTGAACTAGATATGGCCCGTGTGTGTAGGAAGCACAGTTCTTTTGTTCTGAGCAAGCTCACTGTTCTGGCCCTATAGGAAACACAGTAGAGTAGAAGAGTGCTCTTTTCTCAAAAGCAGAGTGTGTTTCTTGTAAGGTGAGCTATCATTTGTTTCCCAGTCTTAAATGGAGTTGAATCCCTTACAGTTTCTGGTCCTACGAGCAAGGGATGTTTTCTGGTAACGAAAGTCACTATTGCGCTCCCTTTTCAATAAACAGTGCAAATAGCACTGGCGTCTGTTCCCAGCAAGTACAGTGTATTGGACAGAAGAGGAGCTACCCTTCTTGTCAGTTTCCTAAGAAGAGTTGAACTAGATATGGCCCATGTGTGTGAAGCACAGTTCTTTTGTTCAGAGCAAACTCAATTTTCAGGACCCATAGGAAACACGGTAGAGTAGAATAGTGCTCTTTTCTCAAAAGCAGAGTGTGTTTCTTGTAAGGCTAGCTGGTGTTTGTTTCCCAGTCAGAAACGGAGTTGAATCCCATGCAGTTTCTGGTCCTACAAGCAAGATTTGTTTTCTGGTAAGAAGAGTCACTATTGCGCTCCCATTGCCATTCACTGTGCAAATAGCACTGGCGTCTGTTCCCAGCAAGTACAGTGTATTGAACTGAAGAGGAGCTACTGTTCTTGTCAGTTTCTTAAGGAGAGTTGAACTAGATATGGCCCGTGTGTGTAGGAAGCACAGTTCTTTTGTTCTGAGCAAGCTCACTGTTCTGTCCCTATAGGAAACACAGTAGAGTAGAAGAGTGCTCTTTTCTCTAAAGCAGAGCGTGTTTCTTGTAAGGTGAGCTATCGTTTGTTTCCCAGTCCTAAATGGAGTTGAATCCCATGTAGTTTTAGGTCCTACGAGCAAGGGATGTTTTCTGGTAAGGAAAGTCACTATTGTGCTTCCTTTGCCATACACAGTTCAAATAGCACTCGCGTCTGCTCCCAGCAAGTACAGTGTATTGGACTGAAGAGGATCTACTGTTCTTGTCAGTTTCCTAAGCAGATTTGAACTAGATATGGCCGTGTGTGTAGGAAGCACAGTTCTCTTGTTCTGAGCAAGCTCACTGTTCGGACCCCATAGGAAACACATTAGAGTAGAAGAGTGCTCTTTTCTCAAAAGCAGAGTGTGTTTCTTATAAGGCGAGCTAGCGTTTGTTTCCCAGTCCTAAATGGAGTTGAATCACATGCAGTTTCTGGTCCTACGAGCAAGAGTTGTTTTCTGGTAAGGAAAGTCACTCTTGCACTCCCATTGCTATACACAGTGCAAATAGCACTCGCGTTGTTCCCAGCAAGTACAGTGTATCAGACTGAAGAGGAGCTACTGTTCTTGTCAGTTTCCTAAGCAGAGTTGAACTAGATATGGCTGGTGTGTATAGGAAGCACAGTTCTTATGTTCTGAGCAAGCTCACTGTTCTGGCCCTATAGGTAACACAGTAGAGTAGCAGAGTGCTCTTTTCTCAAAAGCAGAGTGTGTTTCTTGTAAGGCCAGCTAGCGTTTGTTTTCTAGTCCTAAATGGAGTTGAATCACATGCAGTTTCTGGTCCTACAAACAAGAGTTGTTTTCTGGTAAGGAAAGTCACTATTGCGCTCCCATTGCCATACACAGGGCAAATAGCACTCGCGTCTTTTCCCAGCAAGTACAGTGTATTGGACTGAATAGGAGCTACTGTTCTTGTCAGTTTCCTAAGCAGAGTTGAACTACATATGGTCCGTGTGTGTAGGAAGCACAGTTCTTTTGTTCTGAGCAAGCTCACTGTTTGGACCCCTTAGGAAACACAGTAGAGTAGAACAGTGCACTTTTCTCTAAAGCAGAGTGTGTTTCTTGTAAGGCGATCTAGCGTTTGTTTCCCAGTCCTAAATGGAGTTGAATCACATGCAGTTTCTGGTCCTACGAGCAAGAGTTTTTTTATGGTAAGAATAGTCACTATTGCGCTGCCATTGCCATACACAGGACAAATAGCACTGGCGTCTGTTCCCAGCAAGTACAGTGTATTGGACTGAAGAGGATCTACTGCTCTTGTCAGGTTTCTAAGCAGAATTGAACTAGATATGGCCGTGTGTGTAGGAAGCACACTTCTTTTGTTCTGAGCAAGCTCACTGTTCGAGCCCATAGGAAACACAGTAGAGTAGAAGAGTGCTCTTTTCTCAAAAGCAGAGTGTGTTTTTTGCAAGGCAAGCTAGCGTTTGTTTCCCAGTCATAAATGGAGTTGAATCACATGCAGTTTCTGGTCCTACGAGCAAGAGTTGTTTTCTGGTAGGGAAAGTCACTATTGTGCTCCCTTTGCCATACACAGTGCAAATAGCAATCGCGTCTTTTCCCAACAAGTACAGTGTATCGGACTGAAAAGGAGCTAATGTTCTTGTCAGTTTCCAAAGCAGAGTTGAACTAGATATGGCCCGTGTGTGTGTAGGAAGCACAGTTATTATGTTCTGAGCAAGCTCACTGTTCTGGCTCTATAGGAAACAGAGTAGAGTAGAAGAGTGCTCTTTTCTCTACAGCAGAGTGTGTTTCTTGTAAGGCGAGCTCGAGTTTGTTTCCCAGTCTTAAATGGAGTTGAGTCACATGCAGTTTTTGGTCCTACGATCAAGAGTTGTTTTCTGGTAAGAAGAGTCACTATTGTGCTCCAAATGCCATACACAGTGCAAATAGCACTCCCATCTGTTCCCAGCAAGTACAGTGTATTGGACTGAATAGGAGCTACTGTTCTTGTCAATTTCCTAAGCAGAGTTAAACTAGATATGGTCCATGTGTGTAGGAAGCACAGTTCTTTTGTTCTGAGCAAGCTCACTGTTTGGACCCCATAGGAAACACCGTAGAGTAGAAGAGTGCTCTTTTCTCTAAAGCAGAGTGTGTTTCTTGTAAGGCGAGCTAACATTTGTTTCCCAGTTCTAAATGGCGTTGAATCACATGCAATTTGTGGTCCTACGAGCAAGAGTTATTTTCTGGTAAGGAAAGTCACTATTGCGCTCTCATTGCCATACACAATGCAAATAGCACATGCGTCTGTTCCCAGCAAGTACAGTGTGTTGGACTGAAGAGGATCTACTGTTCTTGTCAGGTTCCTAAGCAGAGTTGAACTAGATATGGCCCGTGTGTAGGAAGCACAGTTATTATGTTCTGAGCAAGCTCACTGTTCTGGCACTATAGGAAACACAGTAGAGTAGAAGAGTGCTCTTTTCTCTAAAGCAGAGTGTGTTTCTTGTAAGGCGAGCTCGCGTTTGTTTCCCAGTCCTAAATGGAGTTGAGTCACAGGCAGTTTTTGGTCCTACGAGCAAGAGTTGTTTTCTGGTAAGAAGAGTCACTATTGCGCTCCAAATGCCATACACAATGCAAATAGCACTGGCGTCTGTTCCCAGCAAGTACAGTGTATTGGACTGAAGAGGATCTACTGTTCTTGTCAGGTTCCTAAGTAGAATTGAACTAGATATGGCCGTGTGTGTAGGAAGCACAGTTCTTTTGTTCTGAGCAAGCTCACTGTTATGGCCCTATAGGAAACACAGTAGAGTAGAAGAGTGCTCTTTTCTCAAAAGCAGAGTGTGTTTCTTGTAAGGCGAGCTAGCGTTTGTTTTCTAGTCCTAAATGGAGTTGAATCACATGCAGTTTCTGGTCCTACAAACAAGAGTTGTTTTCTGGTAAGGAAAGTCACTCTTGCGCTCCCATTGCTATACACAGGGCAAATAGCACTCGCGTCTTTTCCCAGCAAGTACAGTGTATTGGACTGAATAGGAGCTACTGTTCTTGTCAGTTTCCTAAGCAGAGTTGAACTACATATGGTCCGTGTATGTAGGAAACACAGTTCTTTTGTTCTGAGCAAGCTCACTGCTTGGACACCTTAGAAAACACAGTAGAATAGAAGAGGGCACTTATCTCTAAAGCAGAGTGTGTTTCTTGTAAGAAGAGCTAGCGTTTGTTTCCCAGTCCTAAATGGAGTTGAATCACATGCAGTTTCTGGTCCTACGAGCAAGAGTTGTTTTCTGGTAAGGAAGGTCACTATTGCGCTCCCATTGCCATACACAGTGCAAATAGCACTCGCGTCTGTTCCCAGCAAGTACAGTGTATCGGACTGAAGAGGAGCTACTGTTCTTGTCAGTTTCCTAAGCAGAGTTGAACTAGATATGGCCCGTGTGTGTAGGAAGCACAGTTCTTTTGTTCTGAGCAAGCTCACTGTTCTGGCCCTATAGGAAACACAGTAGAGTAGAAGAGTGCTCTTTTCTCAAAAGCAGAGTGTGTTTCTTGTAAGGTGAGCTATCATTTGTTTCCCAGTCCTAAATGGAGTTGAATCCCTTACAGTTTCTGGTCCTACGAGCAAGGGATGTTTTCTGGTAACGAAAGTCACTATTGCGCTCCCTTTTCAATAAACAGTGCAAATAGCACTGGCGTCTGTTCCCAGCAAGTACAGTGTATTGGACAGAAGTGGAGCTACCCTTCTTGTCAGTTTCCTAAGAAGAGTTGAACTAGATATGGCCCATGTGTGTGAAGCACAGTTCTTTTGTTCTGAGCAAACTCAATTTTCAGGACCCATAGGAAACACGGTAGAGTAGAATAGTGCTCTTTTCTCAAAAGCAGAGTGTGTTTCTTGTAAGGCTAGCTGGTGTTTGTTTCCCAGTCAGAAACGGAGTTGAATCCCATGCAGTTTCTGGTCCTACAAGCAAGATTTGTTTTCTGGTAAGAAGAGTCACTATTGCGCTCCCATTGCCATTCACTGTGCAAATAGCACTGTCGTCTGTTCCCAGCAAGTACAGTGTATTGGACTGAAGAGGAGCTACTGTTCTTGTCAGTTTCTTAAGCAGAGTTGAACTAGATATGGCCCGTGTGTGTAGGAAGCACAGTTCTTTTGTTCTGAGCAAGCTCACTGTTCTGTCCCTATAGGAAACACAGTAGAGTAGAAGAGTGCTCTTTTCTCTAAAGCAGAGCGTGTTTCTTGTAAGGTGAGCTATCGTTTGTTTCCCAGTCCTAAATGGAGTTGAATCCCATGTAGTTTTAGGTCCTACGAGCAAGGGATGTTTTCTGGTAAGGAAAGTCACTATTGTGCTCCCTTTGCCATACACAGTTCAAATAGCACTCGCGTCTGCTCCCAGCAAGTACAGTGTATTGGACTGAAGAGGATCTACTGTTCTTGTCAGTTTCCTAAGCAGATTTGAACTAGATATGGCCGTGTGTGTAGGAAGCACAGTTCTCTTGTTCTGAGCAAGCTCACTGTTCGGACCCCATAGGAAACACATTAGAGTAGAAGAGTGCTCTTTTCTCAAAAGCAGAGTGTGTTTCTTATAAGGCGAGCTAGCGTTTGTTTCCCAGTCCTAAATGGAGTTGAATCACATGCAGTTTCTGGTCCTACGAGCAAGAGTTGTTTTCTGGTAAGGAAAGTCACTCTTGCACTCCCATTGCTATACACAGTGCAAATAGCACTCGCGTTGTTCCCAGCAAGTACAGTGTATCGGACTGAGGAGGAGCTACTGTTCTTGTCAGTTTCCTAAGCAGAGTTGAACTAGATATGGCTGGTGTGTATAGGAAGCACAGTTCTTATGTTCTGAGCAAGCTCACTGTTCTGGCCCTATAGGAAACACAGTAGAGTAGCAGAGTGCTCTTTTCTCAAAAGCAGAGTGTGTTTCTTGTAAGGCCAGCTAGCGTTTGTTTTCTAGTCCTAAATGGAGTTGAATCACATGCAGTTTCTGGTCCTACAAACAAGAGTTGTTTTCTGGTAAGGAAAGTCACTATTGCGCTCCCATTGCCATACACAGGGCAAATAGCACTCGCGTCTTTTCCCAGCAAGTACAGTGTATTGGACTGAATAGGAGCTACTGTTCTTGTCAGTTTCCTAAGCAGAGTTGAACTACATATGGTCCGTGTGTGTAGGAAGCACAGTTCTTTTGTTCTGAGCAAGCTCACTGTTTGGACCCCTTAGGAAACACAGTAGAGTAGAACAGTGCACTTTTCTCTAAAGCAGAGTGTGTTTCTTGTAAGGCGATCTAGCGTTTGTTTCCCAGTCCTAAATGGAGTTGAATCACATGCAGTTTCTGGTCCTATGAGCAAGAGTTTTTTTATGGTAAGAATAGTCACTATTGCGCTGCCATTGCCATACACAGGACAAATAGCACTGGCGTCTGTTCCCAGCAAGTACAGTGTATTGGACTGAAGAGGATCTACTGCTCTTGTCAGGTTTCTAAGCAGAATTGAACTAGATATGGCCGTGTGTGTAGGAAGCACACTTCTTTTGTTCTGAGCAAGCTCACTGTTCGAGCCCATAGGAAACACAGTAGAGTAGAAGAGTGCTCTTTTCTCAAAAGCAGAGTGTGTTTTTTGCAAGGCAAGCTAGCGTTTGTTTCCCAGTCATAAATGGAGTTGAATCACATGCAGTTTCTGGTCCTACGAGCAAGAGTTGTTTTCTGGTAGGGAAAGTCACTATTGTGCTCCCTTTGCCATACACAGTGCAAATAGCAATCGCGTCTTTTCCCAACAAGTACAGTGTATCGGACTAAAGAGGAGCTACTGTTCTTGTCAGTTTCCAAAGCAGAGTTGAACTAGATATGGCCCGTGTGTGTGTAGGAAGCACAGTTATTATGTTCTGAGCAAGCTCACTGTTCTGGCTCTATAGGAAACAGAGTAGAGTAGAAGAGTGCTCTTTTCTCTACAGCAGAGTGTGTTTCTTGTAAGGCGAGCTCGAGTTTGTTTCCCAGTCTTAAATGGAGTTGAGTCACATGCAGTTTTTGGTCCTACGATCAAGAGTTGTTCTCTGGTAAGAAGAGTCACTATTGTGCTCCAAATGCCATACACAGTGCAAATAGCACTCCCATCTGTTCCCAGCAAGTACAGTGTATTTGACTGAATAGGAGCTACTGTTCTTGTCAATTTCCTAAGCAGAGTTAAACTAGATATGGTCCATGTGTGTAGGAAGCACAGTTCTTTTGTTCTGAGCAAGCTCACTGTATGGACCCCATAGGAAACACCGTAGAGTAGAAGAGTGCTCTTTTCTCTAAAGCAGAGTGTGTTTCTTGTAAGGCGAGCTAACATTTGTTTCCCAGTTCTAAATGGCGTTGAATCACATGCAGTTTGTGGTCCTATGAGCAAGAGTTATTTTCTGGTAAGGAAAGTCACTATTGCGCTCTCATTGCCATACACAATGCAAATAGCACATGCGTCTGTTCCCAGCAAGTACAGTGAGTTGGACTGAAGAGGATCTCCTGTTCTTGTCAGGTTCCTAAGCAGAGTTGAACTAGATATGGCCCGTGTGTGTAGGAAGCACAGTTATTATGTTCTGAGCAAGCTCACTGTTCTGGCCCTATAGGAAACACAGTAGAGTAGAAGAGTGCTCTTTTCTCTAAAGCAGAGTGTGTTTCTTGTAAGGCGAGCTCGCGTTTGTTTCCCAGTCCTAAATGGAGTTGAATCACATGCAGTTTCTGGTCCTACGAGCAAGAGTTGTTTTCTGGTTAAGAAAGTCACTCTTGCGCTCCCATTGCCATACACAGTGCAAATAGCACTCGCGTCTGTTCCCAGCAAGTACAGTGTATCGGACTGAAGAGGAGCTACTGTTCTTGTCAGTTTCCTAAGCAGAGTTGAACTATATATGGCCCGTGTGTGTAGGAAGCACAGTTCTTTTGTTCTGAGCAAGCTCACTGTTCTGGCCCTATAGGAAACACAGTAGAGTAGAAGAGTGCTCTTTTCTCAAAAGCAGAGTGTGTTTCTTGTAAGGCGAGCTAGCGTTTGTTTTCTAGTCCTAAATGGAGTTGAATCACATGCAGTTTCTGGTCCTACAAACAAGAGTTGTTTTCTGGTAAGGAAAGTCACTCTTGCGCTCCCATTGCTATACACAGGGCAAATAGCACTCGCGTCTTTTCCCAGCAAGTACAGTGTATTGGACTGAATAGGAGCTACTGTTCTTGTCAGTTTCCTAAGCAGAGTTGAACTACATATGGTCCGTGTATGTAGGAAACACAGTTCTTTTGTTCTGAGCAAGCTCACTGCTTGGACACCTTAGAAAACACAGTAGAATAGAAGAGGGCACTTATCTCTAAAGCAGAGTGTGTTTCTTGTAAGAAGAGCTAGCGTTTGTTTCCCAGTCCTAAATGGAGTTGAATCACATGCAGTTTCTGGTCCTACGAGCAAGAGTTGTTTTCTGGTAAGGAAAGTCACTATTGCGCTCCCATTGCCATACACAGTGCAAATAGCACTCGCGTCTGTTCCCAGCAAGTACAGTGTATCGGACTGAAGAGGAGCTACTGTTCTTGTCAGTTTCCTAAGCAGAGTTGAACTAGATATGGCCCGTGTGTGTAGGAAGCACAGTTCTTTTCTTCTGAGCAAGCTCACTGTTCTGGCCCTATAGGAAACACAGTAGAGTAGAAGAGTGCTCTTTTCTCAAAAGCAGAGTTTGTTTCTTGTAAGGCGAGCTAGCGTTTGTTTCCCAGTCCTAAGTGGAGTTGAATCCCATGCAGTTTCTAGTCTTACGAGCAAGAGTTGTTTTCTGGTAAGAAGAGTCACTATTTTGCTACCATTGACATAAACAGTGCAAATAGCACTCGCGTCTGTTCCCAGCAAGTACAGTGTATTGGACAGAAGAGGAGCTACCCTTCTTGTCAGTTTCCTAAGCAGAGTTGAACTAGATATGGCCCGTGTGTGTAGGAAGCACAGTTCTTTTGTTCTGAGCAAGCTCACTGTTCGGACACTGTAGGAAACACAGTAGAGTAGAAGATTGCTCTTTTCTCAAAAGCAGAGTGTGTTTCTTGTAAGGCGAGCTAGCGTTTCTTTCCCAGTCCTAAATGGAGTTGAAACACATGCAGTTTCTGATCCTAGGGGCAAGAGTTGTTTTCTGGTAAGAAGAGTCACTATTGCGCTCCCATTGTCATACACAGGGTAAATAGCACTGGCGTCTGTTCCTAGCATGTACAGTGTATTGGACTGAAGAGCATCTACTGTTCTTCTGTGTTTCCTAAGCAGAGTTGAAGTAGATATGGCCCGTGTGTGTAGGAAGTACACTTCTTTTGTTCTGAGCAAGCTCACTGTTCTGGCCCTATAGGAAACATAGTAGAGCAGAAGAGTGTTTTTTTCTCAAAAGCAGAGTGTGTTTCTTGTAAGGCGAGCTAGCATGTGTTTCCCAGTCATAAATGGAGTTGAATCACATGCAGTTTCTGTTCCTAGGTGCAAGAGTTGTTTTCTGGTAAGAAGAGTCACTATTGTGCTCCCTGTGCTATACACAGTGCAAATAGCACTGGCGTCTGTTCCCTGTAAGTACAGATTATTGGACAGAAGAGGATCTACTGTTCTTGTCAGTTTCCTAAGCAGAGTTGAACAAGATATGGCCCGTGTGTGTAGGAAGCACAGTTCTTTTGTTCTGAGCAAGCTCACTGTTCTGGCCCTATAGGAAACACAGTAGAGTAGAAGAGTGCTCTTTTCACTAAAGCAGAGTGTGTTTCTTGTAAGGTGAGCTAGCGTTTGTTTCCCAGTCCTGAATGGAGTTGAATCACATGCAGTTTTTGGTCCTACGAAAAAGGGATGTTTTCTGGTAAGGAAAGTCACTATTGTGCTACCATTGCCATACACAGTGCAAATAGCACTCTAGTCTGTTCCCAGCAAGTACAGTGTATTGGACAGAAGAGGAGCTACTGTTCTTGTTGTTTCCTAAGCAGAGTTGAACTAGATATAGCCCGTGATTGTAGGAAGCACAGTTCTTTTGTTCTGAGCAAGCTCACTATTCTGGCCTTATAGGAAACACAGTAGAGTAGAAGAGTGCTCTTTTCTCTAAAGCAGAGTGTGTTTCTTGTAAGGTGAGCTATCGTTTGTTTCCCAGTCCTAAATGGAGTTGAATCACATGCAGTTTTTGGTCCTATGAGCAAGAGTTGTTTTCTGGTAAGAAGAGTCACTATTGTGCTCCCATTGCCATACACAGTGCAAACAACACTCGCTACTGTTCCTTGCAAGTACAGTGTATTGGACAGAAGAGGAGCTACTGTTCTTGTCAGTTTCCTCAGCAGAGTTGAACTAGATATAGCCCGAGTGTGTAGGAAGCACAGTTCTTTTGTTCTGAGCAAGCTCACTGTTCTGGCCTTATGGGAAACAGTAGAGTAGAAGAGTGCTCTTTTCTCAAAAGCAGAATGTGTTTCTTGTAAGGCGAGCTAGCATTTGTTTCCCAGTCCGAAATGGAGTTCAATCACATGCAGTTTCTGGTCCTAGGAGCAAGAGTTGTTTTATGGTAAGAAGAGACATTATTGCGCTCCTATTATCATACACAGGGCAAATAGCACTGGCGTCTGTTCCCAGCAAGCACAGTGTATTGGACTGAAGAGGAGCTACTGTTCTTGTCAGTTTCCTAAGCAGAGTTGAACTAGATATGGCCCGTGTGTGTAGGAAGCACAGTTCTTATATTCTGAGCAAGCTCACTCTTCTGGCCCTATAGGAAACACAGTAGAGTAGAAGAGTGCTTTTTTCTCAAAAGCAGAGTGTGTTTCTTGTAAGGCGAGCTAGCGTTTGTTTTCTAGTCCTAAATGCAGTTGAATCACATGCAGTTTCTGGTCCTACAAACAAGAGTTGTTTTCTGGTAAGGAAAGTCACTATTGCGCTCCCATTGCCATACACAGGGCAAATAGCACTAGCGTCTTTTCCCAAAAGTACAGTGTATTGGACTGAATAGGAGCTACTGTTCTTGTCAGTTTCCTAAGCAGAGTTGAAGTAGATATGGTCCATGTGTGTAGGAAGCACAGTTCTTTTGTTCTGAGCAAGCTCACTGTTTGGACCCCTTAGGAAACACAGTAGAGTAGAAGAGTGCTCTTTTCTCTAAAGCAGAGTGTGTTTCTTGTAAGGCGAGCTAGTGTTTGTTTCCCATTCCTAAATGGAGTGGAATCACATGCAGTTTCCGTTCCTACGAGCAAGAGTTGTTTTATGGTAAGAATAGTCACTATTGCGCTGCCATTGCCATACACAGGACAAATAGCACTGTCGTCTGTTCCCAGTAAGTACAGTGTATTGGACTGAAGAGGATCTACTGTTCTTGTCAGGTTCCTAAGCAGAATTGAACTAGATATGGCCGTGTGTGTAGGAAGCACAGTTCTTTTGTTCCGAGCAAGCTCACTGTTCGGACCCCATAGGAAACACAGTAGAGTAGAAGAGTGCTCTTTTCTCAAAAGCAGAGTGTGTTTCTTGTAAGGCTAGCTGGTGTTTGTTTCCCAGTCAGAAACGGAGTTCAATCCCATGCAGTTTCTGGTCCTACAAGCAAGAGTTGTTTTCTGGTAAGAAGAGTCACTATTGCGCTCCCATTGCCATACACAGTGCAAATAGCACTCGCGTCTGCTCCCAGCAAGTACAGTGTATTGGACTGAAGAGGAGCTACTGTTCTTGTCAGTTTCCTAAGCAGAGTTGAACTAGATATAGCCCGTGTTTGTAGGAAGCACAGTTCTTTTGTTCTGAGCAAGCTCACTCTTCTTTCCCTATAGGAAACACAGTAGAGTAGAAGAGTGCTCTTTTCTCAAAAGCAGAGTGTGTTTTTTGTAAGGCTAGCTAGCGTTTGTTTCCCAGTCCTAAATGGAGTTGAATCACATGCAGTTTCTGGTCCTATGAGCAAGAGTTGTTTTCTGGTAAGAAGAGTCACTATTGCGCTCCCATTGCCATACACAGTGCAAACAACACTCGCTACTGTTCCTTGCAAGTACAATGTATTGGACAGAAGAGGAGCTAGTGTTCTTGTCAGTTTCCTAAGCAGAGTTGAACTAGATATGGGCCGTGTGTGTAGGAAGCACAGTTCTTTTGTACGGAGCAAGCTCACTGTTCGGACACCATAGGAAACACAGTAGAGTAGAAGAGTGCTCTTTTCTCAAAATCAGAGTGTGTTTCTTGTAAGGCGAGCTAGCATTTATTTCCCAGTCCTAAATGGAGTTGAATCACATGCAGTTTCTGATCCTAGGAGCAAGAGTTGTTTTCTGGTAAGAAGAGTCAATATTGTGCTCCCATTGTCATACACAGGGTAAATAGCACTGGCGTCTGTTCCCAGCATGTACAGTGTATTGGACTGAAGAGGAACTACAGTTATTGTCAGTTTCCTAAGTAGAGTTTTACAAGATATTGCCAGTGTGTGTAGGAAGCACACTTCTTTTGTTCTGAGCAAGCTCACTGTCCTGGCCTTACAGGAATCACAGTAGAGTAGAAGAGTGCTCTTTTCTCTAAAGCAGAGTGTGTTTCTTGTAAGGCGAGCTATCGTTTGTTTCCCAGTCCTAAATGGAGTTGAATCCCATGCAGTTTTTGGTCCCACGAGCAAGGGATGTTTTCTGGTAAGGAAAGTCACTATTGTGCTCCCTTTGCCATACACAGTGCAAATAGAACTCGCGTCTGCTCCCAGCAAGTACAGTGTATTGGACTGAAGAGGATCTACTGTTCTTGTCAGTTTCCTAAGCAGAGTTGAACTAGATGTGTCCCGTGTGTGTAGGAAGCACAGTTCTTTTGTTCTGAGCAAGCTCACTGTTCTGGCCCTATAGGAAACACAGTAGAGGAGAAGAGTGCTCTTTTCTCAAAAGCCGAGTGTGTTTCTTGTAAGGCGAGCTAGCGTTTGTTTCCCAGTCCTAAATGGAGTTGAATCACATGCAGTTTCTGGTCCTATGTGCAAGAGTTGTTTTCTGTTAAGAAGAGTCACTATTGCGCTCCCATTGCCATACACCGTGCAAACAACACTCGCTACTGTTCCTTGCAAGTACAGTGTATTGGACAGAATAGGAGCTACTGTTCTTGTCAGTTTCCTAAGCAAACGTGAAATAGATACGGCCCGTGTGTGTAGAAAGTACACTTCTTTTGTTCTGAGCAAGCACACTCTTCTGGCCCTATAGGAAACACAGAAGAATAGAAGAGTGCTCTTTTCTCAAAAGCAGAATGTGTTTCTTGTAAGGCGAGCTAGCGTTTGTTTCCCATTCCTAAATGGAGTTGAATCCCATGCAGTTTCTGGTCCTAGGAGCAAGAGTTGTTTTATGGTAAGAAGAGTCACTATTGTGCTCCAATTGTGATACACAGGGCAAATAGCACTGGCGTCTGTTCCCAGCATGTACAGTGTATTGGACTGAAGAGGATCTACTGTTCTTGTCAGTTTCCTAAGCAGAGTTGAACTAGATATGGAGCGTGTGTAGGAAGCACAGTTCTTTTGTTCTGAGCAAGCTCACAGTTCTGGCCCTATAGGAAACATAGTAGAGTAGAAGAGTGCTCTTTTCTCAAAAGCAGAGTGTGTTTCTTCTAAGGCGAACTAGCGTTTGTTTCCAAGTCCTAAATGGAGTTTAATCACATGCAGTTTCTGGTCCTATAAGTAAGAGTTGTTTTCTGGTAAGAGGAGTCACTATTGCCCTCCCATTGCCATACACAGTGCAAAGAGGACTCGCGTCTGCTACCTGCAAGTACAGTGTATTGGACTGAAGAGGAGCTACTGTTCTTGTCAGTTTCCTAAGCAGAGTTGAACTAGATATGGCCAACGTGTGTGGGAAGCACAGTTCTTTTGTTCTGAGCAAGCTCACTGTTCTGGCCCTATAGGAAACATAGTAGAGTAGAAGAGTGCTCTTTTCTGAAAAGCAGAGTGTGTTTCTTGTAAGGTGAGCTAGCGTTTGTTTCCCAGTCCTAAATGGAGTTGAATTACATGCAGTTTCTGGTCCTATGAGCAAGAGTTGTTTTCTGGTAAGAAGAGTCACTATTGCGCTCCCATTGCCATACACAGTGCAAACAACACTCGCTACTGATCTTTGCAAGTACAGTGTATTGGACAGAATAGGAGCTACTGTTCTTGTCAGTTTCCTAAGCAGAGTTGAACTAGATATGGCCCGTGTGTAGGAAGCACAGTTGTTTTGTTCTGAGCAAGCTCACTGTTTGGACCCCTTAGGAAACACAGTAGAGTAGAAGAGTGCTCTTTTCTCTAAAGCAGAGTGTGTTTCTTGTAAGGCGAGCTAGTGTTTGTTTCCCAGTCCTAAATGGAGTGGAATCACATGCAGTTTCCGTTCCTACAAGCAAGAGTTGTTTTATGGTAAGAATAGTCACTATTGTGCTGCCATTGCCATACACAGGACAAATAGCACTGTCGTCTGTTCCCAGTAAGTACAGTGTATTGGACTGAAGAGGATCTACTGTTCTTGTCAGGTTCCTAAGCAGAATTGAACTAGATATGGCCGTGTGTGTAGGAAGCACAGTTCTTTTGTTCCGAGCAAGCTCACTGTTCGGACCCCATAGGAAACACAGTAGAGTAGAAGAGTGCTCTTTTCTCAAAAGCAGAGTGTGTTTCTTGTAAGGCTAGCTGGTGTTTGTTTCCCAGTCAGAAACAGAGTTCAATCCCATGCAGTTTCTGGTCCTACAAGCAAGAGTTGTTTTCTGGTAAGAAGAGTCACTATTGCGCTCCCATTGCCATACACAGTGCAAATAGCACTCGCGTCTGCTCCCAGGAAGTACAGTGTATTGGACTGAAGAGGAGCTACTGTTCTTGTCAGTTTCCTAAGCAGAGTTGAACTAGATATAGCCCGTGTTTGTAGGAAGCACAGTTCTTTTGTTCTGAGCAAGCTCACTCTTCTTTCCCTATAGGAAACACAGTAGAGTAGAAGAGTGCTCTTTTCTCAAAAGCAGAGTGTGTTTTTTGTAAGGCTAGCTAGCGTTTGTTTCCCAGTCCTAAATGGAGTTGAATCACATGCAGTTTCTGGTCCTATGAGCAAGAGTTGTTTTCTGGTAAGAAGAGTCACTATTGCGCTCCCATTGCCATACACAGTGCAAACAACACTCGCTACTGTTCCTTGCAAGTACAATGTATTGGACAGAAGAGGAGCTAGTGTTCTTGTCAGTTTCCTAAGCAGAGTTGAACTAGATATGGGCCGTGTGTGTAGGAAGCACAGTTCTTTTGTACGGAGCAAGCTCACTGTTCGGACACCATAGGAAACACAGTAGAGTAGAAGAGTGCTCTTTTCTCAAAATCAGAGTGTGTTTCTTGTAAGGCGAGCTAGCATTTCTTTCCCAGTCCTAAATGGAGTTGAATCACATGCAGTTTCTGATCCTAGGAGCAAGAGTTGTTTTCTGGTAAGAAGAGTCAATATTGTGCTCCCATTGTCATACACAGGGTAAATAGCACTGGCGTCTGTTCCCAGCATGTACAGTGTATTGGACTGAAGAGGAACTACAGTTATTGTCAGTTTCCTAAGTAGAGTTTTACAAGATATTGCCAGTGTGTGTAGGAAGCACACTTCTTTTGTTCTGAGCAAGCTCACTGTCCTGGCCTTATAGGAATCACAGTAGAGTAGAAGAGTGCTCTTTTCTCTAAAGCAGAGTGTGTTTCTTGTAAGGCGAGCTAGCGTTTGTTTCCCAGTCCTAAATGGAGTTGAATCCCATGCAGTTTTTGGTCCCACGAGCAAGGGATGTTTTCTGGTAAGGAAAGTCACTATTGTGCTCCCTTTGCCATACACAGTGCAAATAGCACTCGCGTCTGCTCCCAGCAAGTACAGTGTATTGGACTGAAGAGGATCTACTGTTCTTGTCAGTTTCCTAAGCAGAGTTGAACTAGATGTGTCCCGTGTGTGTAGGAAGCACAGTTCTTTTGTTCTGAGCAAGCTCACTGTTCTGGCCCTATAGGAAACACAGTAGAGTAGAAGAGTGCTCTTTTCTCAAAAGCCCAGTGTGTTTCTTGTAAGGCGAGCTAGCGTTTGTTTCCCAGTCCTAAATGGAGTTGAATCACATGCAGTTTCTGGTCCTATGTGCAAGAGTTGTTTTCTGGTAAGAAGAGTCACTATTGCGCTCCCATTGCCATACACCGTGCAAACAACACTCGCTACTGTTCCTTGCAAGTACAGTGTATTGGACAGAATAGGAGCTACTGTTCTTGTCAGTTTCCTAAGCAAACGTGAAATAGATACGGCCCGTGTGTGTAGAAAGTACACTTCTTTTGTTCTGAGCAAGCACACTCTTCTGGCCCTATAGGAAACACAGTAGAATAGAAGAGTGCTCTTTTCTCAAAAGCAGAATGTGTTTCTTGTAAGGTGAGCTAGCGTTTGTTTCCCATTCCTAAATGGAGTTGAATCCCATGCAGTTTCTGGTCCTAGGAGCAAGAGTTGTTTTATGGTAAGAAGAGTCACTATTGTGCTCCAATTGTCATACACAGGGCAAATAGCACTGGCGTCTGTTCCCAGCATGTACAGTGTATTGGACTGAAGAGGATCTACTGTTCTTGTCAGTTTCCTAAGCAGAGTTGAACTAGATATGGAGCGTGTGTAGGAAGCACAGTTCTTTTGTTCTGAGCAAGCTCACAGTTCTGGCCCTATAGGAAACATAGTAGAGTAGAAGAGTGCTCTTTTCTCAAAAGCAGAGTGTGTTTCTTCTAAGGCGAACTAGCGTTTGTTTCCAAGTCCTAAATGGAGTTTAATCACATGCAGTTTCTGGTCCTATAAGTAAGAGTTGTTTTCTGGTAAGAGGAGTCACTATTGCCCTCCCATTGCCATACACAGTGCAAAGAGGACTCGCGTCTGCTACCTGCAAGTACAGTGTATTGGACTGAAGAGGAGCTACTGTTCTTGTCAGTTTCCTAAGCAGAGTTGAACTAGATATTGCCCGTGTGTGTAGGAAGCACAGTTCTTTTGTTCTGAGCAAGCTCACTGTCCTGGCCCTATAGGAATCACAGTAGAGTAGAAGAGTGCTCTTTTCTCTAAAGCAGAGTGTGTTTCTTGTAAGGCGAGCTAGCGTTTGTTTCCCAGTCCTAAATGGAGTTGAATCACATACAGTTTCTGGTCCTACGAGCAAGGGATGTTTTCTGGTAACGAAAGTCACTATTGCCCTCCCTTTGCCATAAACAGTGCAAATAGCACTGGCCTCTGTTCCCAGCAAGTACAGTGTATTGGACTGAAGAGGAGCTACTGTTCTTGTCAGTTTCCTACGCAGAGTTGAACTAGATATGGCCCGTGTGTGTAGGAAGCACAGTTCTTTTGTTCTGAGCAAGCTCACTGTTCTGGCCCTACAGGAAACACAGTAGAGTAGAAGAGTGCTCTTTTCTCAAAAGCAGAGTGTGTTTCTTGTAAGGTGAGCTAGCGTTTGTTTCCCAGTCCTAAATGGAGTTTAATCACATGCAGTTTTTGGTCCTACGAACAAGGGATGTTTTCTGGTAAGGAAAGTCACTACTGTGTTCCCTTTGCCTTACACAGTGCAAATAGCACTCACGTCTGTTCCCAGCAAGTACAGTGTATTTGACTGAAGAGGAACTACTGTTCTTGTCAGTTTCCTAAGCAGAGTTGAACTAGATATTGCCCTTGTGTGTAGGAAGCACAGTTCTTTTGTTCTGAGCAAGCTCACTCTTCTGGCCCTATAGGAATCACAGTAGAGTAGAAGAGTGCTCTTTTCTCTAAAGCAGAGTGTGTTTCTTGTAAGGTGAGCTATCGTTTGTTTCCCAGTCCTAAATGGAGTTGAATGCCATGCAGTTTTAGCTCCTACAAGCAAGGGATGTTTTCTGGTAAGGAAAGTCACTATTGTGCTCCCTTTGCCATACACAGTGCAAATAGCACTCGCGTCTGCTCCCAGCAAGTACAGTGTATTGGACTGAAGAGGATCCACTTTTCTTGTCAGTTTCCTAAGCAGAGTTGAACTAGATATAGCGTGTGTGTGTAGGAAGCACAGTTCTTTTGTTCTGAGCAAGCTCACTGTTCTGGACCTTTAGGAAACACAGTAGAGTAGAAGAGTGCTCTTTTCTCAAAAGCAGAGTGTGTTTCTTGTAAGGCGAGCTAGCGTTTGTTTCCCAGTCCTAAATGGAGTTGAATCACATGCAGTTTTTGGTCCTACGAGCAAGGGATGTTTTCTGGTAAGGAAAGTCACTATTGTGCTCCCTTCGCCATAAACAGTGCAAATAGCACTCACGTCTGTTCCCAGAATGTACAGTGTATTGGACTGAATTGGATCTACTGTTCTTGTCAGTTTCCTAAGCAGAGTTGAACTAGATATGGCCAATGTGTGTGGGAAGCACAGTTCTTTTGTTCTGAGCAAGCTCACTGTTCTGGCCCTATAGGAAACACAGAAGAGTAGAAGAGTGCTCTTTTCTCTAAAGCAGAGTGTGTTTCTTGTAAGGTGAGCTAGCGTTTGTTTCCCAGTCCTAAATGGAGTTGAATTACATGCAGTTTCTGGTCCTAGGAGCAAGAGTTGTTTTATGGTAAGAAGAGTCACTATTGTGCTCCCATTGCCATACACAGTGCAAACAACACTCGCTACTGTTCCTTGCAAGTACAGTGTATTGGACAGAAGAGGAGCTACTGTTCCTGTCAGTTTCCTAAGCAGAGTTGAATTAGATATGGGCCGTGTGTGTAGGAAGCACAGTTCTTTTGTACTGAGCAAGCTCACTGTTCGGACACCATAGGAAACAGAGTAGAGAAGAAGAGTTCTCTTTTCTCAAAAAAAGAGTGTGTTTCTTGTAAGGCGAGCTAGCGTTTCTTTCCCAGTCCTAAATGGAGTTGAATCACATGCAGTTTCTGATCCTAGGAACAAGAGTTGTTTTCTGGTAAGAAGAGTCAATATTGTGCTCCCATTGTCATAAACAGGGTAAATAGCACTGGCGTCTGTTCCCAGCATGTACAGTGTATTGTACTGAAGAGGAACTACAGTTCTTGTCAGTTTCCTAAGTAGAGTTGAACAAGATATTGCCCGTGTGTGTAGGAAGCACAGTTCTTTTGTTCTGAGCAAGCTCACTGTCCTGGCCTTATAGGAATCACAGTAGAGTAGAAGAGTGCTCTTTTCTCTAAAGCAGAGTGTGTTTCTTGTAAGGCGAGCTGTCGTTTATTTCCCAGTCCTAAATGGAGTTGAATCCCATGCAGTTTTTGGTCCTACGAGCAAGGGATGTTTTCTGGTAAGGAAAGTCACTATTGTGCTCCCTTTGCCATACACAGTGCAAATAGCACTCGCGTCTGCTCCCAGCAAGTACAGTGTATTGGACTGAAGAGGATCTACTGTTCTTGTCAGTTTCCTAAGCAGAGTTGAACTAGATATAGCGTGTGTGTGTAGGAATCACAGTTCTTTTGTTCTGAGCAAGCTCACTGTTCTGGCCCTATAGGAAACACAGTAGAGTAGAAGAGTGCTCTTTTCTCAAAAGCAGAGTGTGTTTCTTGTAAGGCCAGCTAGCGTTTGTTTCCCAGTCCTAAATGGAGTTGAATCACATGCAGTTTCTGGTCCTATGTGCAAGAGTTGTTTTCTGGTAAGAAGAGTCACTATTGCGCTCCCATTGCCATACACAGTGCAAACAACACTCGCTACTGTTCCTTGCAAGTACAGTGTATTGGACAGAAGAGGAGCTACTGTTCTTGTCAGTTTCCTAAGCAGAGTTGAACTAGATATGGGCCGTGTGTGTAGGAAGCACAGTTCTTTTGTTCTGAGCAACCTCACTGTTCGGACACCATAGGAAACACAGTAGAGTAGAAGAGTGCTCTTTTCTCAAAAGCAGAGTGTGTTTCTTGTAAGGCGAGCTAGCATTTCTTTCCCAGTCCTAAATGGAGTTGAATCACATGCAGTTTTTGGTCCTACGAGCATGGGATGTTTTCTGGTAAGGAAAGTCACTATTGTGCTACCATTGCCATACACAGTGCAAATAGCACTCTCGTATGTTACCACCAAGTACAGTGTATTGGACAGAAGAGGAGCTACTGTTCTTGTCAGTTTCCTAAGCAGAGTTGAACTAGATATAGCCCGAGTGTGTAGGAAGCACAGTTCTTTTGTTCTGAGCAAGCTCACTGTTCTGGCCTTATAGGAAACAGTAGAGTAGAAGAGTGCTCTTTTCTCTAAAGCAGAGTGTGTTTCTTGTAAGGTGAGCTATCGTTTGTTTCCCAGTCCTAAATGGAGTTGAATCACATGCAGTTTTTGGTCCTACGAGCAAGGGATGTTTTCTGGTAAGGAAAGTCACTATTGTGTTCCCTTTGCCTTGATCAGTGCAAATAGCACTGGCGTCTGTTCCCAGCAAGTACAGTGTATTGGACTGAAGAGGAGCTACTGTTCTTGTCAGTTTCCTAAGCAGAGTTGAACTAGATATGGCCCGTGTGTGTAGGAAGCACAGTTCTTTTGTTCTGAGTAAGCTCACTGTTCGGACCCCATAGGAAACACAGAAGAGTAGATGAGTGCTCTTTTCTCAAAAGAAGAGTGTGTTTCTTGTAAGGTGAGCTAGCGTTTGTTTCCCATTCCTAAATGGAGTTGAATTACATGCAGTTTCTGGTCCTATAAGCAAGAGTTGTTTTATGGTATGAAGAGTCACTTTTGCGCTCCCATTGTCATACACAGGGCAAATAGCACTTGCGTCTGTTCCCAGCATGTACAGTGTATTGGACTGAAGAGGATCTACTGTTCTTGTCAGTTTCCTAAGCAGAGTTGAACTAGATATGGAGCGTGTGTAGGAAGCACAGTTCTTTTGTTCTGAGCAAGCTCACAGTTCTGGCCCTATAGGAAACATAGTAGAGTAGAAGAGTGCTCTTTTCTCAAAAGCAGAGTGTGTTTCTTCTAAGGCGAACTAGCGTTTGTTTCCAAGTCCTAAATGGAGTTTAATCACATGCAGTTTCTGGTCCTATAAGTAAGAGTTGTTTTCTGGTAAGAGGAGTCACTATTGCCCTCCCATTGCCATACACAGTGCAAAGAGGACTCGCGTCTGCTACCTGCAAGTACAGTGTATTGGACTGAAGAGGAGCTACTGTTCTTGTCAGTTTCCTAAGCAGAGTTGAACTAGATATTGCCCGTGTGTGTAGGAAGCACAGTTCTTTTGTTCTGAGCAAGCTCACTGTCCTGGCCCTATAGGAATCACAGTAGAGTAGAAGAGTGCTCTTTTCTCTAAAGCAGAGTGTGTTTCTTGTAAGGCGAGCTAGCGTTTGTTTCCCAGTCCTAAATGGAGTTGAATCACATACAGTTTCTGGTCCTACGAGCAAGGGATGTTTTCTGGTAACGAAAGTCACTATTGCCCTCCCTTTGCCATAAACAGTGCAAATAGCACTGGCCTCTGTTCCCAGCAAGTACAGTGTATTGGACTGAAGAGGAGCTACTGTTCTTGTCAGTTTCCTACGCAGAGTTGAACTAGATATGGCCCGTGTGTGTAGGAAGCACAGTTCTTTTGTTCTGAGCAAGCTCACTGTTCTGGCCCTACAGGAAACACAGTAGAGTAGAAGAGTGCTCTTTTCTCAAAAGCAGAGTGTGTTTCTTGTAAGGTGAGCTAGCGTTTGTTTCCCAGTCCTAAATGGAGTTTAATCACATGCAGTTTTTGGTCCTACGAACAAGGGATGTTTTCTGGTAAGGAAAGTCACTACTGTGTTCCCTTTGCCTTACACAGTGCAAATAGCACTCACGTCTGTTCCCAGCAAGTACAGTGTATTTGACTGAAGAGGAACTACTGTTCTTGTCAGTTTCCTAAGCAGAGTTGAACTAGATATTGCCCTTGTGTGTAGGAAGCACAGTTCTTTTGTTCTGAGCAAGCTCACTCTTCTGGCCCTATAGGAATCACAGTAGAGTAGAAGAGTGCTCTTTTCTCTAAAGCAGAGTGTGTTTCTTGTAAGGTGAGCTATCGTTTGTTTCCCAGTCCTAAATGGAGTTGAATGCCATGCAGTTTTAGCTCCTACAAGCAAGGGATGTTTTCTGGTAAGGAAAGTCACTATTGTGCTCCCTTTGCCATACACAGTGCAAATAGCACTCGCGTCTGCTCCCAGCAAGTACAGTGTATTGGACTGAAGAGGATCCACTTTTCTTGTCAGTTTCCTAAGCAGAGTTGAACTAGATATAGCGTGTGTGTGTAGGAAGCACAGTTCTTTTGTTCTGAGCAAGCTCACTGTTCTGGACCTTTAGGAAACACAGTAGAGTAGAAGAGTGCTCTTTTCTCAAAAGCAGAGTGTGTTTCTTGTAAGGCGAGCTAGCGTTTGTTTCCCAGTCCTAAATGGAGTTGAATCACATGCAGTTTTTGGTCCTACGAGCAAGGGATGTTTTCTGGTAAGGAAAGTCACTATTGTGCTCCCTTCGCCATAAACAGTGCAAATAGCACTCACGTCTGTTCCCAGAATGTACAGTGTATTGGACTGAATTGGATCTACTGTTCTTGTCAGTTTCCTAAGCAGAGTTGAACTAGATATGGCCAATGTGTGTGGGAAGCACAGTTCTTTTGTTCTGAGCAAGCTCACTGTTCTGGCCCTATAGGAAACACAGAAGAGTAGAAGAGTGCTCTTTTCTCTAAAGCAGAGTGTGTTTCTTGTAAGGTGAGCTAGCGTTTGTTTCCCAGTCCTAAATGGAGTTGAATTACATGCAGTTTCTGGTCCTAGGAGCAAGAGTTGTTTTATGGTAAGAAGAGTCACTATTGTGCTCCCATTGCCATACACAGTGCAAACAACACTCGCTACTGTTCCTTGCAAGTACAGTGTATTGGACAGAAGAGGAGCTACTGTTCCTGTCAGTTTCCTAAGCAGAGTTGAATTAGATATGGGCCGTGTGTGTAGGAAGCACAGTTCTTTTGTACTGAGCAAGCTCACTGTTCGGACACCATAGGAAACAGAGTAGAGAAGAAGAGTTCTCTTTTCTCAAAAAAAGAGTGTGTTTCTTGTAAGGCGAGCTAGCGTTTCTTTCCCAGTCCTAAATGGAGTTGAATCACATGCAGTTTCTGATCCTAGGAACAAGAGTTGTTTTCTGGTAAGAAGAGTCAATATTGTGCTCCCATTGTCATAAACAGGGTAAATAGCACTGGCGTCTGTTCCCAGCATGTACAGTGTATTGTACTGAAGAGGAACTACAGTTCTTGTCAGTTTCCTAAGTAGAGTTGAACAAGATATTGCCCGTGTGTGTAGGAAGCACAGTTCTTTTGTTCTGAGCAAGCTCACTGTCCTGGCCTTATAGGAATCACAGTAGAGTAGAAGAGTGCTCTTTTCTCTAAAGCAGAGTGTGTTTCTTGTAAGGCGAGCTGTCGTTTATTTCCCAGTCCTAAATGGAGTTGAATCCCATGCAGTTTTTGGTCCTACGAGCAAGGGATGTTTTCTGGTAAGGAAAGTCACTATTGTGCTCCCTTTGCCATACACAGTGCAAATAGCACTCGCGTCTGCTCCCAGCAAGTACAGTGTATTGGACTGAAGAGGATCTACTGTTCTTGTCAGTTTCCTAAGCAGAGTTGAACTAGATATAGCGTGTGTGTGTAGGAATCACAGTTCTTTTGTTCTGAGCAAGCTCACTGTTCTGGCCCTATAGGAAACACAGTAGAGTAGAAGAGTGCTCTTTTCTCAAAAGCAGAGTGTGTTTCTTGTAAGGCCAGCTAGCGTTTGTTTCCCAGTCCTAAATGGAGTTGAATCACATGCAGTTTCTGGTCCTATGTGCAAGAGTTGTTTTCTGGTAAGAAGAGTCACTATTGCGCTCCCATTGCCATACACAGTGCAAACAACACTCGCTACTGTTCCTTGCAAGTACAGTGTATTGGACAGAAGAGGAGCTACTGTTCTTGTCAGTTTCCTAAGCAGAGTTGAACTAGATATGGGCCGTGTGTGTAGGAAGCACAGTTCTTTTGTTCTGAGCAACCTCACTGTTCGGACACCATAGGAAACACAGTAGAGTAGAAGAGTGCTCTTTTCTCAAAAGCAGAGTGTGTTTCTTGTAAGGCGAGCTAGCATTTCTTTCCCAGTCCTAAATGGAGTTGAATCACATGCAGTTTTTGGTCCTACGAGCATGGGATGTTTTCTGGTAAGGAAAGTCACTATTGTGCTACCATTGCCATACACAGTGCAAATAGCACTCTCGTATGTTACCACCAAGTACAGTGTATTGGACAGAAGAGGAGCTACTGTTCTTGTCAGTTTCCTAAGCAGAGTTGAACTAGATATAGCCCGAGTGTGTAGGAAGCACAGTTCTTTTGTTCTGAGCAAGCTCACTGTTCTGGCCTTATAGGAAACAGTAGAGTAGAAGAGTGCTCTTTTCTCTAAAGCAGAGTGTGTTTCTTGTAAGGTGAGCTATCGTTTGTTTCCCAGTCCTAAATGGAGTTGAATCACATGCAGTTTTTGGTCCTACGAGCAAGGGATGTTTTCTGGTAAGGAAAGTCACTATTGTGTTCCCTTTGCCTTGATCAGTGCAAATAGCACTGGCGTCTGTTCCCAGCAAGTACAGTGTATTGGACTGAAGAGGAGCTACTGTTCTTGTCAGTTTCCTAAGCAGAGTTGAACTAGATATGGCCCGTGTGTGTAGGAAGCACAGTTCTTTTGTTCTGAGTAAGCTCACTGTTCGGACCCCATAGGAAACACAGAAGAGTAGATGAGTGCTCTTTTCTCAAAAGAAGAGTGTGTTTCTTGTAAGGTGAGCTAGCGTTTGTTTCCCAGTCCTAAATGGAGTTGAATTACATGCAGTTTCTGGTCCTATAAGCAAGAGTTGTTTTATGGTATGAAGAGTCACTTTTGCGCTCCCATTGTCATACACAGGGCAAATAGCACTTGCGTCTGTTCCCAGCATGTACAGTGTATTGGACTGAAGAGGATCTACTGTTCTTGTCAGTTTCCTAAGCAGAGTTTAACTAGATATGGCCCATTTGTGTAGGATGCACAGTTCTTTTCTTCTGAGCAAGCTCACTGTTCTGGCCCTATAGGAAACACAGTAGAGTAGTAGAGTGCTCTTTTCTCTAAAGCAGAGTGTGTTTCTTGTTAGGTGAGCTAGCGTTTGTTTCCCAGTCCTAAATGGAGTTTAATCACATGCAGTTTTTGGTCCTACGAGCAAGGGATGTTTTCTGGTAAGGGAAGTCACTATTGTGCTCCCTTTGCCTTACACAGTGCAAATAGCACTCACGTCTGTTCCCAGCAAGTACAGTGTATTGGACTGATTAGGAACTACTGTTCTTGTCAGTTTCCTAAGCAGAGTTGAACTAGATATGGCTGGTGTGTATAGGAAGCACAGTTCTTATGTTCTGAGCAAGCTCACTGTTCTGGCCCTATAGGAAACACAGTAGAGTAGCAGAGTGCTCTTTTCTCAAAAGCAGAGTGTGTTTCTTGTAAGGCCAGCTAGCGTTTGTTTTCTAGTCCTAAATGGAGTTGAATCACATGCAGTTTCTGGTCCTACAAACAAGAGTTGTTTTCTGGTAAGGAAAGTCACTATTGCGCTCCCATTGCCATACACAGGGCAAATAGCACTCGCGTCTTTTCCCAGCAAGTACAGTGTATTGGACTGAATAGGAGCTACTGTTCTTGTCAGTTTCCTAAGCAGAGTTGAACTACATATGGTCCGTGTGTGTAGGAAGCACAGTTCTTTTGTTCTGAGCAAGCTCACTGTTTGGACCCCTTAGGAAACACAGTAGAGTAGAACAGTGCACTTTTCTCTAAAGCAGAGTGTGTTTCTTGTAAGGCGATCTAGCGTTTGTTTCCCAGTCCTAAATGGAGTTGAATCACATGCAGTTTCTGGTCCTATGAGCAAGAGTTTTTTTATGGTAAGAACAGTCACTATTGCGCTGCCATTGCCATACACAGGACAAATAGCACTGGCGTCTGTTCCCAGCAAGTACAGTGTATTGGACTGAAGAGGATCTACTGCTCTTGTCAGGTTTCTAAGCAGAATTGAACTAGATATGGCCGTGTGTGTAGGAAGCACACTTCTTTTGTTCTGAGCAAGCTCACTGTTCGAGCCCATAGGAAACACAGTAGAGTAGAAGAGTGCTCTTTTCTCAAAAGCAGAGTGTGTTTTTTGCAAGGCAAGCTAGCGTTTGTTTCCCAGTCATAAATGGAGTTGAATCACATGCAGTTTCTGGTCCTACGAGCAAGAGTTGTTTTCTGGTAGGGAAAGTCACTATTGTGCTCCCTTTGCCATACACAGTGCAAATAGCAATCGCGTCTTTTCCCAACAAGTACAGTGTATCGGACTAAAGAGGAGCTACTGTTCTTGTCAGTTTCCAAAGCAGAGTTGAACTAGATATGGCCCGTGTGTGTGTAGGAAGCACAGTTATTATGTTCTGAGCAAGCTCACTGTTCTGGCTCTATAGGAAACAGAGTAGAGTAGAAGAGTGCTCTTTTCTCTACAGCAGAGTGTGTTTCTTGTAAGGCGAGCTCGAGTTTGTTTCCCAGTCTTAAATGGAGTTGAGTCACATGCAGTTTTTGGTCCTACGATCAAGAGTTGTTCTCTGGTAAGAAGAGTCACTATTGTGCTCCAAATGCCATACACAGTGCAAATAGCACTCCCATCTGTTCCCAGCAAGTACAGTGTATTTGACTGAATAGGAGCTACTGTTCTTGTCAATTTCCTAAGCAGAGTTAAACTAGATATGGTCCATGTGTGTAGGAAGCACAGTTCTTTTGTTCTGAGCAAGCTCACTGTTTGGACCCCATAGGAAACACCGTAGAGTAGAAGAGTGCTCTTTTCTCTAAAGCAGAGTGTGTTTCTTGTAAGGCGAGCTAACATTTGTTTCCCAGTTCTAAATGGCGTTGAATCACATGCAGTTTGTGGTCCTATGAGCAAGAGTTATTTTCTGGTAAGGAAAGTCACTATTGCGCTCTCATTGCCATACACAATGCAAATAGCACATGCGTCTGTTCCCAGCAAGTACAGTGAGTTGGACTGAAGAGGATCTACTGTTCTTGTCAGGTTCCTAAGCAGAGTTGAACTAGATATGGCCCGTGTGTGTAGGAAGCACAGTTATTATGTTCTGAGCAAGCTCACTGTTCTGGCCCTATAGGAAACACAGTAGAGTAGAAGAGTGCTCTTTTCTCTAAAGCAGAGTGTGTTTCTTGTAAGGCGAGCTCGCGTTTGTTTCCCAGTCCTAAATGGAGTTGAATCACATGCAGTTTCTGGTCCTACGAGCAAGAGTTGTTTTCTGGTTAAGAAAGTCACTCTTGCGCTCCCATTGCCATACACAGTGCAAATAGCACTCGCGTCTGTTCCCAGCAAGTACAGTGTATCGGACTGAAGAGGAGCTACCGTTCTTGTCAGTTTCCTAAGCAGAGTTGAACTATATATGGCCCGTGTGTGTAGGAAGCACAGTTCTTTTGTTCTGAGCAACCTCACTGTTCTGGCCCTATAGGAAACACAGTAGAGTAGAAGAGTGCTCTTTTCTCAAAAGCAGAGTGTGTTTCTTGTAAGGCGAGCTAGCGTTTGTTTTCTAGTCCTAAATGGAGTTGAATCACATGCAGTTTCTGGTCCTACAAACAAGAGTTGTTTTCTGGTAAGGAAAGTCACTCTTGCGCTCCCATTGCTATACACAGGGCAAATAGCACTCGCATCTTTTCACAGCAAGTACAGTGTATTGGACTGAATAGGAGCTACTGTTCTTGTCAGTTTCCTAAGCAGAGTTGAACTACATATGGTCCGTGTATGTAGGAAACACAGTTCTTTTGTTCTGAGCAAGCTCACTGCTTGGACACCTTAGAAAACACAGTAGAATAGAAGAGGGCACTTATCTCTAAAGCAGAGTGTGTTTCTTGTAAGAAGAGCTAGCGTTTGTTTCCCAGTCCTAAATGGAGTTGAATCACATGCAGTTTCTGGTCCTACGAGCAAGAGTTGTTTTCTGGTAAGGAAAGTCACTATTGCGCTCCCATTGCCATACACAGTGCAAATAGCACTCGCGTCTGTTCCCAGCAAGTACAGTGTATCAGACTGAAGAGGAGCTACTGTTCTTGTCAGTTTCCTAAGCAGAGTTGAACTAGATATGGCCCGTGTGTGTAGGAAGCACAGTTCTTTTCTTCTGAGCAAGCTCACTGTTCTGGCCCTATAGGAAACACAGTAGAGTAGAAGAGTGCTCTTTTCTCAAAAGCAGAGTTTGTTTCTTGTAAGGCGAGCTAGCGTTTGTTTCCCAGTCCTAAGTGGAGTTGAATCCCATGCAGTTTCTAGTCTTACGAGCAAGAGTTGTTTTCTGGTAAGAAGAGTCACTATTTTGCTACCATTGACATAAACAGTGCAAATAGCACTCGCGTCTGTTCCCAGCAAGTACAGTGTATTGGACAGAAGAGGAGCTACCCTTCTTGTCAGTTTCCTAAGCAGAGTTGAACTAGATATGGCCCGTGTGTGTAGGAAGCACAGTTCTTTTGTTCTGAGCAAGCTCACTGTTCGGACACCGTAGGAAACACAGTAGAGTAGAAGATTGCTCTTTTCTCAAAAGCAGAGTGTGTTTCTTGTAAGGCGAGCTAGCGTTTCTTTCCCAGTCCTAAATGGAGTTGAAACACATGCAGTTTCTGATCCTAGGAGCAAGAGTTGTTTTCTGGTAAGAAGAGTCACTATTGCGCTCCCATTGTCATACACAGGGTAAATAGCACTGGCGTCTGTTCCTAGCATGTACAGTGTATTGGACTGAAGAGCATCTACTGTTCTTCTGTGTTTCCTAAGCAGAGTTGAAGTAGATATGGCCCGTGTGTGTAGGAAGTACACTTCTTTTGTTCTGAGCAAGCTCACTGTTCTGGCCCTATAGGAAACATAGTAGAGCAGAAGAGTGTTTTTTTCTCAAAAGCAGAGTGTGTTTCTTGTAAGGCGAGCTAGCATGTGTTTCCCAGTCATAAATGGTGTTGAATCACATGCAGTTTCTGTTCCTAGGAGCAAGAGTTGTTTTCTGGTAAGAAGAGTCACTATTGCGCTCCCTGTGCTATACACAGTGCAAATAGCACTGGCGTCTGTTCCCTGTAAGTACAGATTATTGGACAGAAGAGGATCTACTGTTCTTGTCAGTTTCCTAAGCAGAGTTGAACAAGATATGGCCCGTGTGTGTAGGAAGCACAGTTCTTTTGTTCTGAGCAAGCTCACTGTTCTGGCCCTATAGGAAACACAGTAGAGTAGAAGAGTGCTCTTTTCACTAAAGCAGAGTGTGTTTCTTGTAAGGTGAGCTAGCGTTTGTTTCCCAGTCCTGAATGGAGTTGAATCACATGCAGTTTTTGGTCCTACGAACAAGGGATGCTTTCTGGTAAGGAAAGTCACTATTGTGCTACCATTGCCACACAGTGCAAATAGCACTCTAGTCTGTTCCCAGCAAGTACAGTGTATTGGACAGAAGAGGAGCTACTGTTCTTGTTGTTTCCTAAGCAGAGTTGAACTAGATATAGCCCGTGATTGTAGGAAGCACAGTTCTTTTGTTCTGAGCAAGCTCACTATTCTGGCCTTATAGGAAACACAGTAGAGTAGAAGAGTGCTCTTTTCTCTAAAGCAGAGTGTGTTTCTTGTAAGGTGAGCTATCGTTTGTTTCCCAGTCCTAAATGGAGTTGAATCACATGCAGTTTTTGGTCCTATGAGCAAGAGTTGTTTTCTGGTAAGAAGAGTCACTATTGTGCTCCCATTGCCATACACAGTGCAAACAACACTCGCTACTGTTCCTTGCAAGTACAGTGTATTGGACAGAAGAGGAGCTACTGTTCTTGTCAGTTTCCTCAGCAGAGTTGAACTAGATATTGCCCGAGTGTGTAGGAAGCACAGTTCTTTTGTTCTGAGCAAGCTCACTGTTCTGGCCTTATGGGAAACAGTAGAGTAGAAGAGTGCTCTTTTCTCAAAAGCAGAATGTGTTTCTTGTAAGGCGAGCTAGCATTTGTTTCCCAGTCCTAAATGGAGTTCAATCACATGCAGTTTCTGGTCCTAGGAGCAAGAGTTGTTTTATGGTAAGAAGAGACATTATTGCGCTCCTGTTATCATACACAGGGCAAATAGCACTGGCGTCTGTTCCCAGCAAGCACAGTGTATTGGACTGAAGAGGAGCTACTGTTCTTGTCAGTTTCCTAAGCAGAGTTGAACTAGATATGGCCCGTGTGTGTAGGAAGCACAGTTCTTATATTCTGAGCAAGCTCACTCTTCTGGCCCTATAGGAAACACAGTAGAGTAGAAGAGTGCTTTTTTCTCAAAAGCAGAGTGTGTTTCTTGTAAGGCGAGCTAGCGTTTGTTTTCTAGTCCTAAATGCAGTTGAATCACATGCAGTTTCTGGTCCTACAAACAAGAGTTGTTTTCTGGTAAGGAAAGTCACTATTGCGCTCCCATTGCCATACACAGTGCAAACAACACTCGCTACTGATCTTTGCAAGTACAGTGTATTGGACAGAATAGGAGCTACTGTTCTTGTCAGTTTCCTAAGCAGAGTTGAACTAGATATGGCCCGTGTGTAGGAAGCACAGTTGTTTTGTTCTGAGCAAGCTCACTGTTTGGACCCCTTAGGAAACACAGTAGAGTAGAAGAGTGCTCTTTTCTCTAAAGCAGAGTGTGTTTCTTGTAAGGCGAGCTAGTGTTTGTTTCCCAGTCCTAAATGGAGTGGAATCACATGCAGTTTCCGTTCCTACGAGCAAGAGTTGTTTTATGGTAAGAATAGTCACTATTGCGCTGCCATTGCCATACATAGGACAAATAGCACTGTCGTCTGTTCCCAGTAAGTACAGTGTATTGGACTGAAGAGGATCTACTGTTCTTGTCAGGTTCCTAAGCAGAATTGAACTAGATATGGCCGTGTGTGTAGGAAGCACAGTTCTTTTGTTCCGAGCAAGCTCACTGTTCGGACCCCATAGGAAACACAGTAGAGTAGAAGAGTGCTCTTTTCTCAAAAGCAGAGTGTGTTTCTTGTAAGGCTAGCTGGTGTTTGTTTCCCAGTCAGAAACGGAGTTCAATCCCATGCAGTTTCTGGTCCTACAAGCAAGAGTTGTTTTCTGGTAAGAAGAGTCACTATTGCGCTCCCATTGCCATACACAGTGCAAATAGCACTCGCGTCTGCTCCCAGCAAGTACAGTGTATTGGACTGAAGAGGAGCTACTGTTCTTGTCAGTTTCCTAAGCAGAGTTGAACTAGATATAGCCCGTGTTTGTAGGAAGCACAGTTCTTTTGTTCTGAGCAAGCTCACTCTTCTTTCCCTATAGGAAACACAGTAGAGTAGAAGAGTGCTCTTTTCTCAAAAGCAGAGTGTGTTTTTTGTAAGGCTAGCTAGCGTTTGTTTCCCAGTCCTAAATGGAGTTGAATCACATGCAGTTTCTGGTCCTATGAGCAAGAGTTGTTTTCTGGTAAGAAGAGTCACTATTGCGCTCCCATTGCCATACACAGTGCAAACAACACTCGCTACTGTTCCTTGCAAGTACAATGTATTGGACAGAAGAGGAGCTAGTGTTCTTGTCAGTTTCCTAAGCAGAGTTGAACTAGATATGGGCCGTGTGTGTAGGAAGCACAGTTCTTTTGTACGGAGCAAGCTCACTGTTCGGACACCATAGGAAACACAGTAGAGTAGAAGAGTGCTCTTTTCTCAAAATCAGAGTGTGTTTCTTGTAAGGCGAGCTAGCATTTCTTTCCCAGTCCTAAATGGAGTTGAATCACATGCAGTTTCTGATCCTAGGAGCAAGAGTTGTTTTCTGGTAAGAAGAGTCAATATTGTGCTCCCATTGTCATACACAGGGTAAATAGCACTGGCGTCTGTTCCCAGCATGTACAGTGTATTGGACTGAAGAGGAACTACAGTTATTGTCAGTTTCCTAAGTAGAGTTTTACAAGATATTGCCAGTGTGTGTAGGAAGCACACTTCTTTTGTTCTGAGCAAGCTCACTGTCCTGGCCTTATAGGAATCACAGTAGAGTAGAAGAGTGCTCTTTTCTCTAAAGCAGAGTGTGTTTCTTGTAAGGCGAGCTATCGTTTGTTTCCCAGTCCTAAATGGAGTTGAATCCCATGCAGTTTTTGGTCCCACGAGCAAGGGATGTTTTCTGGTAAGGAAAGTCACTATTGTGCTCCCTTTGCCATACACAGTGCAAATAGCACTCGCGTCTGCTCCCAGCAAGTACAGTGTATTGGACTGAAGAGGATCTACTGTTCTTGTCAGTTTCCTAAGCAGAGTTGAACTAGATGTGTCCCGTGTGTGTAGGAAGCACAGTTCTTTTGTTCTGAGCAAGCTCACTGTTCTGGCCCTATAGGAAACACAGTAGAGTAGAAGAGTGCTCTTTTCTCAAAAGCCGAGTGTGTTTCTTGTAAGGCGAGCTAGCGTTTGTTTCCCAGTCCTAAATGGAGTTGAATCACATGCAGTTTCTGGTCCTATGTGCAAGAGTTGTTTTCTGGTAAGAAGAGTCACTATTGCGCTCCCATTGCCATACACCGTGCAAACAACACTCGCTACTGTTCCTTGCAAGTACAGTGTATTGGACAGAATAGGAGCTACTGTTCTTGTCAGTTTCCTAAGCAAACGTGAAATAGATACGGCCCGTGTGTGTAGAAAGTACACTTCTTTTGTTCTGAGCAAGCACACTCTTCTGGCCCTATAGGAAACACAGAAGAATAGAAGAGTGCTCTTTTCTCAAAAGCAGAATGTGTTTCTTGTAAGGCGAGCTAGCGTTTGTTTCCCATTCCTAAATGGAGTTGAATCCCATGCAGTTTCTGGTCCTAGGAGCAAGAGTTGTTTTATGGTAAGAAGAGTCACTATTGTGCTCCAATTGTCATACACAGGGCAAATAGCACTGGTGTCTGTTCCCAGCATGTACAGTGTATTGGACTGAAGAGGATCTACTGTTCTTGTCAGTTTCCTAAGCAGAGTTGAACTAGATATGGAGCGTGTGTAGGAAGCACAGTTCTTTTGTTCTGAGCAAGCTCACAGTTCTGGCCCTATAGGAAACATAGTAGAGTAGAAGAGTGCTCTTTTCTCAAAAGCAGAGTGTGTTTCTTCTAAGGCGAACTAGCGTTTGTTTCCAAGTCCTAAATGGAGTTTAATCACATGCAGTTTCTGGTCCTATAAGTAAGAGTTGTTTTCTGGTAAGAGGAGTCACTATTGCCCTCCCATTGCCATACACAGTGCAAAGAGGACTCGCGTCTGCTACCTGCAAGTACAGTGTATTGGACTGAAGAGGAGCTACTGTTCTTGTCAGTTTCCTAAGCAGAGTTGAACTAGATATTGCCCGTGTGTGTAGGAAGCACAGTTCTTTTGTTCTGAGCAAGCTCACTGTCCTGGCCCTATAGGAATCACAGTAGAGTAGAAGAGTGCTCTTTTCTCTAAAGCAGAGTGTGTTTCTTGTAAGGCGAGCTAGCGTTTGTTTCCCAGTCCTAAATGGAGTTGAATCACATACAGTTTCTGGTCCTACGAGCAAGGGATGTTTTCTGGTAACGAAAGTCACTATTGCCCTCCCTTTGCCATAAACAGTGCAAATAGCACTGGCCTCTGTTCCCAGCAAGTACAGTGTATTGGACTGAAGAGGAGCTACTGTTCTTGTCAGTTTCCTACGCAGAGTTGAACTAGATATGGCCCGTGTGTGTAGGAAGCACAGTTCTTTTGTTCTGAGCAAGCTCACTGTTCTGGCCCTACAGGAAACACAGTAGAGTAGAAGAGTGCTCTTTTCTCAAAAGCAGAGTGTGTTTCTTGTAAGGTGAGCTAGCGTTTGTTTCCCAGTCCTAAATGGAGTTTAATCACATGCAGTTTTTGGTCCTACGAACAAGGGATGTTTTCTGGTAAGGAAAGTCACTACTGTGTTCCCTTTGCCTTACACAGTGCAAATAGCACTCACGTCTGTTCCCAGCAAGTACAGTGTATTTGACTGAAGAGGAACTACTGTTCTTGTCAGTTTCCTAAGCAGAGTTGAACTAGATATTGCCCTTGTGTGTAGGAAGCACAGTTCTTTTGTTCTGAGCAAGCTCACTCTTCTGGCCCTATAGGAATCACAGTAGAGTAGAAGAGTGCTCTTTTCTCTAAAGCAGAGTGTGTTTCTTGTAAGGTGAGCTATCGTTTGTTTCCCAGTCCTAAATGGAGTTGAATGCCATGCAGTTTTAGCTCCTACAAGCAAGGGATGTTTTCTGGTAAGGAAAGTCACTATTGTGCTCCCTTTGCCATACACAGTGCAAATAGCACTCGCGTCTGCTCCCAGCAAGTACAGTGTATTGGACTGAAGAGGATCCACTTTTCTTGTCAGTTTCCTAAGCAGAGTTGAACTAGATATAGCGTGTGTGTGTAGGAAGCACAGTTCTTTTGTTCTGAGCAAGCTCACTGTTCTGGACCTTTAGGAAACACAGTAGAGTAGAAGAGTGCTCTTTTCTCAAAAGCAGAGTGTGTTTCTTGTAAGGCGAGCTAGCGTTTGTTTCCCAGTCCAAAATGGAGTTGAATCACATGCAGTTTTTGGTCCTACGAGCAAGGGATGTTTTCTGGTAAGGAAAGTCACTATTGTGCTCCCTTCGCCATAAACAGTGCAAATAGCACTCACGTCTGTTCCCAGAATGTACAGTGTATTGGACTGAATTGGATCTACTGTTCTTGTCAGTTTCCTAAGCAGAGTTGAACTAGATATGGCCAATGTGTGTGGGAAGCACAGTTCTTTTGTTCTGAGCAAGCTCACTGTTCTGGCCCTATAGGAAACACAGAAGAGTAGAAGAGTGCTCTTTTCTCTAAAGCAGAGTGTGTTTCTTGTAAGGTGAGCTAGCGTTTGTTTCCCAGTCCTAAATGGAGTTGAATTACATGCAGTTTCTGGTCCTAGGAGCAAGAGTTGTTTTATGGTAAGAAGAGTCACTATTGTGCTCCCATTGCCATACACAGTGCAAACAACACTCGCTACTGTTCCTTGCAAGTACAGTGTATTGGACAGAAGAGGAGCTACTGTTCCTGTCAGTTTCCTAAGCAGAGTTGAATTAGATATGGGCCGTGTGTGTAGGAAGCACAGTTCTTTTGTACTGAGCATGCTCACTGTTCGGACACCATAGGAAACAGAGTAGAGAAGAAGAGTTCTCTTTTCTCAAAAAAAGAGTGTGTTTCTTGTAAGGCGAGCTAGCGTTTCTTTCCCAGTCCTAAATGGAGTTGAATCACATGCAGTTTCTGATCCTAGGAGCAAGAGTTGTTTTCTGGTAAGAAGAGTCAATATTGTGCTCCCATTGTCATAAACAGGGTAAATAGCACTGGCGTCTGTTCCCAGCATGTACAGTGTATTGTACTGAAGAGGAACTACAGTTCTTGTCAGTTTCCTAAGTAGAGTTGAACAAGATATTGCCTGTGTGTGTAGGAAGCACAGTTCTTTTGTTCTGAGCAAGCTCACTGTCCTGGCCTTATAGGAATCACAGTAGAGTAGAAGAGTGCTCTTTTCTCTAAAGCAGAGTGTGTTTCTTGTAAGGCGAGCTGTCGTTTATTTCCCAGTCCTAAATGGAGTTGAATCCCATGCAGTTTTTGGTCCTACGAGCAAGGGATGTTTTCTGGTAAGGAAAGTCACTATTGTGCTCCCTTTGCCATACACAGTGCAAATAGCACTCGCGTCTGCTCCCAGCAAGTACAGTGTATTGGACTGAAGAGGATCTACTGTTCTTGTCAGTTTCCTAAGCAGAGTTGAACTAGATATAGCGTGTGTGTGTAGGAATCACAGTTCTTTTGTTCTGAGCAAGCTCACTGTTCTGGCCCTATAGGAAACAGAGTAGAGTAGAAGAGTGCTCTTTTCTCAAAAGCAGAGTGTGTTTCTTGTAAGGCCAGCTAGCGTTTGTGTCCCAGTCCTAAATGGAGTTGAATCACATGCAGTTTCTGGTCCTATGTGCAAGAGTTGTTTTCTGGTAAGAAGAGTCACTATTGCGCTCCCATTGCCATACACAGTGCAAACAACACTCGCTACTGTTCCTTGCAAGTACAGTGTATTGGACAGAAGAGGAGCTACTGTTCTTGTCAGTTTCCTAAGCAGAGTTGAACTAGATATGGGACGTGTGTGTAGGAAGCACAGTTCTTTTGTTCTGAGCAACCTCACTGTTCGGACACCATAGGAAACACAGTAGAGTAGAAGAGTGCTCTTTTCTCAAAAGCAGAGTGTGTTTCTTGTAAGGCGAGCTAGCATTTCTTTCCCAGTCCTAAATGGAGTTGAATCACATGCAGTTTTTGGTCCTACGAGCATGGGATGTTTTCTGGTAAGGAAAGTCACTATTGTGCTACCATTGCCATACACAGTGCAAATAGCACTCTCGTCTGTTACCACCAAGTACAGTGTATTGGACAGAAGAGGAGCTACTGTTCTTGTCAGTTTCCTAAGCAGAGTTGAACTAGATATAGCCCGAGTGTGTAGGAAGCACAGTTCTTTTGTTCTGAGCAAGCTCACTGTTCTGGCCTTATAGGAAACAGTAGAGTAGAAGAGTGATCTTTTCTCTAAAGCAGAGTGTGTTTCTTGTAAGGTGAGCTATCGTTTGTTTCCCAGTCCTAAATGGAGTTGAATCACATGCAGTTTTTGGTCCTACGAGCAAGGGATGTTTTCTGGTAAGGAAAGTCACTATTGTGTTCCCTTTGCCTTGATCAGTGCAAATAGCACTGGCGTCTGTTCCCAGCAAGTACAGTGTATTGGACTGAAGAGGAGCTACTGTTCTTGTCAGTTTCCTAAGCAGAGTTGAACTAGATATGGCCCGTGTGTGTAGGAAGCACAGTTCTTTTGTTCTGAGTAAGCTCACTGTTCGGACCCCATAGGAAACACAGAAGAGTAGAAGAGTGCTCTTTTCTCAAAAGCAGAGTGTGTTTCTTGTAAGGTGAGCTAGCGTTTGTTTCCCAGTCCTAAATGGAGTTGAATTACATGCAGTTTCTGGTCCTATAAGCAAGAGTTGTTTTATGGTATGAAGAGTCACTTTTGCGCTCCCATTGTCATACACAGGGCAAATAGCACTTGCGTCTGTTCCCAGCATGTACAGTGTATTGGACTGAAGAGGATCTACTGTTCTTGTCAGTTTCCTAAGCAGAGTTTAACTAGATATGGCCCGTTTGTGTAGGATGCACAGTTCTTTTCTTCTGAGCAAGCTCACTGTTCTGGCCCTATAGGAAACACAGTAGAGTAGTAGAGTGCTCTTTTCTCTAAAGCAGAGTGTGTTTCTTGTTAGGTGAGCTAGCGTTTGTTTCCCAGTCCTAAATGGAGTTTAATCACATGCAGTTTTTGGTCCTACGAGCAAGGGATGTTTTCTGGTAAGGGAAGTCACTATTGTGCTCCCTTTGCCTTACACAGTGCAAATAGCACTCACGTCTGTTCCCAGCAAGTACAGTGTATTGGACTGAAGAGGAACTACTGTTCTTGTCAGTTTCCTAAGCAGAGTTAAAACTAGATATTGCCCGTGTGTGTAGGAAGCACAGTTCTTTTGTTCTGAGAAAGCTCACTGTTCTGGCACTATAGGAAACACAGAAGAGTAGAAGAGTGCTCATTTCTCAAAGCAGCGTGTGTTTCTTGTAAGGTGAGCTAGCGTTTGCTTCCCAGTCCTAAATGGAGTTGAATTACATGCAGTTTCTGGTCCTATGAGCAAGAGTTGTTTTCTAGTAAGAAGAGTCACTATTGCGCTCCCATTGCCATACACAGTGCAAATAACACTTGCTACTGATCTTTGCAAGTACAGTGTATTGGACAGAATAGGAGCTACTGTTCTTGTCAGTTTCCTAAGCAGAGTTGAACTAGATATGGCCCGTGTGTAGGAAGCACAGTTGTTTTGTTCTGAGCAAGCTCACTGTTCAGACCCCATAGGAAACATAGTAGAGTAGAAGAGTGCTCTTTTCTCAAAAGCAGAGTGTGTTTCTTGTAAGGCGAGCTAGCGTTTGTTTCCCAGTCCTAAATGGAGTTGAATCACATGCAGTTTCTGGTCCTATGAGCAAGAGTGGTTTTCTGGTAAGAAGAGTCACTATTGCGCTCCCATTGCCATACACCGTGCAAACAACACTCGCTACTGTTTCTTGCAAGTACAGTGTATTGGACAGAAGAGGAGCTACTGTTCTTGTCAGTTTCCTAAGCAGAGTTGAACTAGATATGGCCCGTGTGTGTAGGAAGCACAGTTCTTTTGTTCTGAGCAAGCTCACTGTTCGGACCCCATAGGAAACACAGTAGAGTAGAAGAGTGCTCTTTTCTCAAAAGCAGAGTGTGTTTCTTGTAAGGCGAGCTAGCGTTTCTTTCCCAGTCCTAAATGGAGTTGAATCACATGAAGTTTCTGATCGTAGGAGCAAGAGTTGTTTTCTGGTAAGAAGAGTCACTATTGCGCTCCCATTGTCATACACAGGGTAAATAGCACTCACGTCTGTTCCCAGCATGTACAGTGTATTGGACTGAAGAGGATCTACTGTTCTTCTGTGTTTCCTAAGCAGAGTTGAACTAGATATGGCCTGTGTGTAGGAAGTACACTTCTTTTGTTCTGAGCAAGCACACTGTTCTGGACCTACAGGAAACATAGTAGAGTAGAAGAGTGTTTTTTTCTCAAAAGCAGAGTGTGTTTCTTGTAAGGCGAGCTAGCATTTGTTTCCCAGTCATAACTGGAGTTGAAACACATGCAGTTTTCGTTCCTAGGAGCAAGAGTTGTTTTCTGGTAAGAAGAGTCACTATTGCGCTCCCATTGCCATACACAGTGCAAATAGCACTGGCGTCTGTTCCCTGCAACTACAGATTATTGGACAGAAGAGGATCTACTGTTCTTGTCAGTTTCCTAAGCAGAGTTGAACAAGATATGGCCCGTGTGTGTAGAAAGCACAGTTCTTTTGTTCTGAACAAGCTCAATGTTCTGGCACTATAGGAAACACAGTAGAGTAGAAGAGTGCTCTTTTCTCTAAAGCAGAGTGTGTTTCTTGTAAGGTGAGCTAGCGTTTGTTTCCCAGTCCTAAATGGAGTTGAATTACATGCAGTTTCTGGTCCTACAAGCAATAGTTGTTTTCTGGTAAGAAGAGTCACTATTGTGCTCCCATTGCCATACACAGGGCAAATAGCACTCGCGTCTGTTCCCAGGATGTACAGTGTATTGGACTGAAGAGGATCTACTGTTCTTGTCAGTTTCCTAAGCAAACTTGAAATAGATATGGCCCGTGTGTGTAGGAAGTACACTTCTTTTGTTCTGAACAAGCTCACTCTTCTGGCCCTATAGGAAACACAGTAGAGTAGAAGAGTGCTCTTTTCTCAAAAGCAGAATGTGTTTCTTGTAAGGCGAGCTAGCGTTTGTTTCCCAGTCCTAAATGGAGTTCAATCACATGCAGTTTCTGGTCCTAGGAGCAAGAGTTGTTTTATGGTAAGAAGAGTCACTATTGCTCTCCAATTGTCATACACAGGGCAAATAGCACTGGCGTCTGTTCCCAGCATGTACAGTGTATTGGACTGAAGAGGATCTACTGTTCTTGTCAGTTTCCTAAGCAGAGTTGAACTAGATATGGAGCGTGTGTAGGAAGCACAGTTCTTTTGTTCTGAGCAAGCTCACAGTTCTGGCCCTATAGGAAACATAGTAGAGTAGAAGAGTGCTCTTTTCTCAAAAGCAGAGTGTGTTTCTTCTAAGGCGAACTAGCGTTTGTTTCCAAGTCCTAAATGGAGTTTAATCACATGCAGTTTCTGGTCCTATAAGTAAGAGTTGTTTTCTGGTAAGAGGAGTCACTATTGCCCTCCCATTGCCATACACAGTGCAAAGAGGACTCGCGTCTGCTACCTGCAAGTACAGTGTATTGGACTGAAGAGGAGCTACTGTTCTTGTCAGTTTCCTAAGCAGAGTTGAACTAGAAATAGCGTGTGTGTGTAGGAAGCACAGTTCTTTTGTTCTGAGCAAGCTCACTGTTCTGGCCCTATAGGAAACACAGTAGAGTAGAAGAGTGCTCTTTTCTCAAAAGCAGAGTGTCTTTCTTGTAAGGCGAGCTAGCGTTTGTTTCCCAGTCTTAAATGGAGTTGAATCCCATGCAGTTTCTAGTCTTATGAGCAAGAGTTGTTTTCTGGTAAGAAGAGTCACTATTGTGCTACCATTGCCATAAACAGTGCAAATAGCATTCGCGTCTGTTCCCAGCAAGTACAGTGTATTGGACAGAAGAGGAACTACCCTTCTTGTCAGTTTCCTAAGCAGAGTTGAACTAAATATGGCCCGTGTGTGAAGCACAGTTCTTTTGTTCTGAGCAAGCTCAATTTTCGGACCCCATAGGAAACACTGTAGAGTAGAATAGTGCTCTATTCTCAAAAGCAGAGTGTGTTTCTTGTAAGGCTAGTTGGTGTTTGTTTCCCAGTCAGAAACGGAGTTGAATCCCATGCAGTTTCTGGTCCTACAAGCAAGAGTTGTTTTCTGGTAGGAAGAGTCACTATTGCACTCCCATTGCCATACACAGTGCAAATAGCACTCGCGTCTGCTCCCAGTAAGTACAGTGTATTGGACGAAGAGGAGCTACTGTTCTTGTCAGTTTCCTAAGCAGAGTTGAACTAGATATAGCCCGTGATTGTAGGAAGCACAGTTCTTTTGTTCTGAGCAAGCTCACTGTTCTGGCCCAACAGGATACACAGTAGAGTAGTAGAGTGCTCTTTTCTCAAAAGCAGAGTGTGTTTCTTGTAAGGTGAGCTAGCGTTTGTTTCCCAGTCCTAAATGGAGTTGAATCACATACAGTTTCTGGTCCTACAAGCAAGGGATGTTTTCTGGTAACGAAAGTCACTATTGCGCTCCCTTTGCCATAAACAGTGCAAATAGCACTGGCGTCTGTTCCCAGCAAGTACAGTGTATTGGACTGAAGAGGAGCTACTGTTCTTGTCAGTTTCCAACGCAGAGTTGAACTAGATATGGCCGGTGTGTGTAGGAAGCACAGTTCTTTTGTTCTGAGCAAGCTCACTGTTCTGGCCCTACAGGAAACACAGTAGAGTAGAAGAGTGCTCTTTTCTCTAAAGCAGAGTGTGTTTCTTGTAAGGTGAGCTAGCGTTTGTTTCCCAGTCCTAAATGGAGTTTAATCACATGCAGTTTTTGGTCCTGCGAACAAGGGATGTTTTCTGGTAAGGAAAGTCACTACTGTGTTCCCTTTGACTTACACAGTGCAAATAGCACTCACGTCTGTTCCCAGCAAGTACAGTGTATTGGACTGAAGAGGAACTACTGTTCTTGTCAGTTTCCTAAGCAGAGTTGAACTAGATATTGCCCTTGTGTGTAGGAAGCACAGTTCTTTTGTTCTGAGCAAGCTCACTCTTCTGGCCCTATAGGAATCACAGTAGAGTAGAAGAGAGCTCTTTTCTCTAAAGCAGAGTGTGTTTCTTGTAAGGTGAGCTATCATTTGTTTCCCAGTCCTAAATGGAGTTGAATCACATGCAGATTCTGGTCCTATGAGCAAGAGTTGTTTTCTGGTAAGAAGAGTCACTATTGTGCTCCCATTGCCATACACAGTGCAAACAACACTAGCTACTGTTCCTTGCAAGTACAGTGTATTGGACAGAAGAGGAGCTACTGTTCTTGTCAGTTTCCTAAGCAGAGTTGAATTAGATATGGGCCGTGTGTGTAGGAAGCACAGTTCTTTTGTTCTGAGCAAGCTCACTGTTCGGACACCATAGGAAACACAGAAGAGTAGAAGAGTGCTCTTTTCTCAAAAGCAGTGTGTGTTTCTTGTACGGTGAGCTAGCGTTTGTTTCCCAGTCCTAAATGGAGTTGAATCACATACAGTTTCTGGCCCTACGAGCAAGGGATGTTTTCTGGTAACGAAAGTCACTATTGCGCTCCCTTTGCCATAAACAGTGCAAATAGCACTCGCGTCTGTTCCCAGCAAGTACAGGGTATTGGAGTGAAGAGGAGCTACTGTTCTTGTCAGGTTCCTAAGCAGAATTGAACTAGATATGACCTTGTGTGTAGGAAACACAGTTCTTTTGTTCTCTGCAAGCGCACTGTTCTGGCCCCATAGGAAACACAGTAGAGTAGAAGAGTGCTCTTTTCTCAAAAGCAGAGTGTGTTTCTTGTAAGGCGAGCTAGCGTTTTTTTCCCAGTCCTAAATGGAGTTGAACCACATGCAATTTCTGGTCCTACGAGCAACAGTTGTTTTCTGGTAAGAAGAGTCACTATTGCGCTCCCATTGTCATACACAGTGCAAATAGCACTGGCGTCTGTTCCCAGTAAGTACAGTGTATTGGACTGAAGAGGAGCTACTGTTCTTGTCAGTTTCCTAAGCAGAGTAGAACTAGATATGGCCCGTGTGTGTAGGAAGCACAATTCTTTTGTTCTTAGCAAGCTCACTGTTCGGATCCCATAGGAAACACAGTAGATTAGAAGAGTGCTCTTTTCTCAAAAGCAGAGTGTGTTTCTTGTAAGGCGAAGTAGTGTTTGTTTCCCACTAAGAAATCGAGTTGAATCACATGCACTTTCTGGTCCTACGAGCAAGAGATGTTTTCTGGTAAGAAGAGTCACTATTGCACTCCCATTGCCATACACAGTGCAAATAGCACTCGCGTCTGTTCCCAGCAAGTACAGTGTATTGGAGTGAAGAGGAGCTACTGTTCTTGTCAGTTTCCTAAGCAGAGTTGAAGTAGATATGGCCGTGTTTAGGAAGCACAGTTCTTTTGTTCTGAGCAAGCTCACTGTTCAGACCGAATAGGAAACACAGTAGAGTAGAAGAGTGCTCTTTCTCAAAAGCAAAGTGTGTTTTTTGTAAGGCGAGCTAGCTTTGGTTTCCCAGTGCTAAATGCATTTGAATCACAAGCAGTTTCTGGTCCTACGAGCAAGAGTTGTTTTCTGGTAAGAAGAGTCACTATTGCGCTCCAATTATGATACACAGGGCAAATAGCACTGGCGTCTGCTCCCAGCAAGTACAGTGTATTGGAATGAAGAGGATCAACTATTCTTGTTAGTTTCCTAAGCAAAATTGAACTAGATATGGCCGTGTGTGTAGGAAGCACATTTCTTTTGTTCTGAGCAAGCTCACTGTTTTGGCCCTATAGGAACCAAGTAGAGTAGAAGAGTGCTCTTTTCTCAAAAGCAGAGTGTGTTTCTTGGAAGGTGAGCTAGCGTTTGTTTCCCAGTCCTAAATGGAGTTGAATCACATGCAGTTTTTGGTCCTACGAGCAAGAGTTGTGTTCTGTTAAGGAAAGTCACTATTGTGCTCCCATTGCCACACACAGTACAAATGGGACTCACGTCTGTTCCCACCAAGTACAGTGTATTGGACTGAAGAGGATCTACTGTTCTTGTCAGTTTCCTAAGCAGAATTGAACTAGATATGGCCGTGTGTGTAGGACGCACAGTTCTTTTGTTCTGAGCAAGCTCAATAATCTGGTGCTAAAGGAAACACAGTAGAGTAGAAGAGTGCTCCTTCCTCAAAAGCAGAGTGTGTTACTTGTAAGGTGAGCTAGCGTTTGTGTCCCAGTCCTATATGGAGTTGAATCACATGCATTTTTTGGTTCTACAAGCAAGAGTTCCTTTCTGGTAAGGAAAGTCACTATTGCGCTCCCATTGCCATACACAGTGCAAATAGCACTCGCATGTGTTGCCAGCAAGTACAGTGTATTGGACTGAAGAGGAGCTACTTCTCTTGTCAGTTTCTTAAGCAGAGTTGAACTAGATATGGCCCGGGTGTAGGAAGCACAGTACTTTTGTTCTGAGCAAGTTCTCTGTTTGGACCCCATAGGAAACACAGTAGAGTAGAAGAGTGCTCTTTTCTCAAAAGCATAGTTTGTTTCTTGTAAGGCGAGCTAGCGTTTTTTTCCCAGTCCTAAATGGAGTTGAATCACATGTAATTTCTGGTCCTACGAGCAACAGTTGTTTTCTGGTAAGAAGAGTCACTATTGTGCTCCCATTGTCATACACAGTGCAAATAGCACTGGCGTCTGTTCCCAGCAAGTACAGTGTATTGGACTGAAGAGGAGCTATGTTCTTGTCAGTTTCCTAAAGAGTAGAAATAGATATGGCCCGTGTGTGTAGGAAGCACAATTCTTTTGTTCTTATCAAGCTCACTGTTCAGATCCCATAGGAAACACAGTAGAGTAGAAGAGTGCTGTTTACTCAAAAGCAGAGTGTGTTTGTTTCCCAGTAAGAAATCGAGTTGAATCCCATGCAGTTACTGGTCCTACGAGCAAGAGATTCTTTCTGGTAAGAAGAGTCACTATTGCGCTCCCATTGCCATACCCAGTGCAAATAGCACTCGCGTCTGTTCCCAGCAAGTACAGTGTATTGGACTGAAGAGGAGCTACTGTTCTTGTTAGTTTCCTAAGCAGAGTTGAACTAGATATGGCCCGTGTGTGTAGGAAGCACAGTTCTTTTGTTCTGAGCAAGCTCACTGTTCAGACCACATAGGAAACACAGTAGAGTAGAAGAGTGCTCTTTTCTCAAAAGCAGAGTGTGTTTCTTGTAAGGCGAGCTAGCTTTGGTTTCCCAGTCCTAAATGCAGTTGAATCACAGGCAGTTTCTGGTCCTACGAGCAAGAGTTGTTTTCTGGTAAGAAAAGTCACTATTGCGCTCCAATTATCATACACAGGGCAAATAGCACTGGCGTCTGCTCCCATCAAGTACAGTGCATTGGACTGAAGAGGATCTACTATTCTTGTTAGTTTCCTAAGCAAAATTGAACTAGATATGGCCATGTGTGTAGGAAACACATTTCTTTTGTTCTGAGCAAGCTCACTGTTTTGGCCCTATAGGAATCACAGTAGAGTAGAAGAGTGCTCTTTTCTCAAAAGCAGAGTGTGTTTCTTGTAAGGCGATCTAGGGTTTGTTTCCCAGTCCTAAATGGAGTTGAATCACATGCATTTTTTGGTCCTACGAGCAACAGTTGTTTTCTGTTAAGGAAAGTCACTATTGTGCTCCCATTGCCACACACAGTACCAATAGGACTCGCGTCTGTTCCCACCAAGTACAGTGTATTGGACTGAAGAGGAGCTACTGTTCTTGTCAGTTTCCTAACCAGAGTTGAACTAGATATGGCTCGAGTGTGTAGGAAACACAGTTCTTTTGTTCTGAGCAAGCTCACTATTCTGGCCCTTTAGGAAACACAGTAGAGTAGAAGAGTGCTCTTTTCTCTAAAGCAGAGTGTGTTTCTTGTAAGGCGAGCTAGCGTTTGTTTCCCAGTCCTAAATGGAGTTGAATCACATGCAGTTTCTGGTCCTACGAGGAAGAGTTGTTTTCTGGTAAGAAGAGTCACTATTGTGCTCCCATTGTCATACACAGGGCAAATAGCACTGGAGTCTGTTCCCAGCAAGTACAGTGTATTGGACTGAAGAGGAGCTACTGTTCTTGTCAGTTTCCTAAGCACAGTTAAACTAGATATGACACATGTGTGTAGTAAGCACAGTTCTTTGGTTTTAAGCAAGCTCACTGTTCAGACCCCATAGGAAACCCAGTAGAGAAGAAGAGTGCTCCTTTCTCAAAAGCAGAGTGTGTTTCTTGTAAGGAGAGCTAGCGTTTGTTTCCCAGTCCTAAATGGAGTTGAATCACATGCAGTTTCTAATCCTACGAGCAAGAGTTTTTTTCTGGTAAGAAGAGTCACTATTGCACTCCCATTGTCATACACAGGGCAAATAGCACTGGCGTCTGTTCCAGGCAAGAACAGTGTATTGGACTGAAGAGGATCTACTATTCTTGACAGTTTCCTAAGCAGAATTGAACTAGATATGGCCGTGTGTGTAGGAAGCACAGTTCTTTTGTTCTGAGCAAGCTTACTCTTCTGGCCCTATAGGAAACAAAATAGAGTTGAAGAGTGCTAATTTCTCAAAAGAAGAGTGTGTTTCTTGTAAGGCGAGCTAGTGTTTGTTTCCCAGTCCTAAATGGAGTTGAATCACATGCAGTTTCTGGTCCTATGAGCAAGAGTTTTTTCTGGGAAGGAAAGTCACTATTGTGCTCCCATTGCCATACACAGTGCAAATAGCACTCGCGTCTGTTCCCAGCAATTACAGTGTATTGGACTGAAGAGGAGCTACTGTTCTTGTCAGTTTCCTAAGCAGAGTTGAACTAGATATGACCCGTGTGTGTAGGAAGCACAGTTCTTTTGTTCGAGCAAGCTCACTGTTTGGGACCAATAGGAAACACAGTAGAGTAGATGTGTGTCCTATTCTCAAAAGCAGAGTGTGTTTCTTGTAAGGCGAGCTAGCGTTTGTTTCTCAGTCCTAAATGGAGTTGAATCAAATGCAGTTTCTGTTCCTACGAGGAAGAGTTGTTTTCTGGTAAGAAGATTCACTGTTGTGCACTTATTGCCGTACACAGTGCAAATAGCACTCGCGTCTGTTCCCAGCAAGTACAGTGTATCGGACTGAATAGGAGCTACTGTTCTTGTCAGTTTCCTAAGCAGAGTTGAACTAGATATGGCCCGTGTGTAGGAAGCACAGTTCTTTTGTTCTAAGCAAGCTCACTGTTCTGGCCATATAGGAAACACAGTAGAGTAGAAGAGTGCTCTTTTCTCTAAAGCAGAATGTGTTTCTTGTAAGGCGAGCTAGCGTTTGTTTCCCAGTCTTAAATGGAGGTGAATCACATGCAGTTTCTGGACCTACGAGCAAGAGTTGTTTTATGATAAGAATAGTCACTATTGCACTGCCATTGCCATACACAGGACAAATAGCACTGGCGTCTGTTCCCAGCAGTACAGTGTATTGGACTGAAGAGGAGCTACTGTTCTTATCAGGTTCCTAAGCAAAATTGAACTAGATATGGCTGTGTGTGTAGGAAGCACAGTTCTTTTGTTCTGAGAAAGCTCACTGTTCGGACCCCATAGGAAACACAGTAGAGTAGAAGAGTGCTCTTTTCTCTAAAGCAGAGTGTGTTTCTTGTAAGGCGAGCTAGCGTTTGTTTCCCAGACCAAAATGGAGTTGAGTCACATGCAGTTTTTTGTCCTAAGAGCATAGTTGTTTTCTGGTAAGACGAGTCACTATTGTGCTCCAATTGCCATACACAGTGCAAATAGCACTCTCGTCTCTTCCCCGCAAGTACAGTGTATTGGAATTAAGAGGAGCTACTGTTCTTGTCAGTTTCAAAGCAGAGTTGGCCTAGATATGGCCGTGTGTGTAGGAAGCACAGTTATTTTGTTCTGAGCAAGCTCACTATTTGGACCCCATAGGAAACACAGTAGAGTAGAAGAGTGCTCTTTTCTCAGAAGCAGAGTGTGTTTCTTGTAAGGCGAGCTAGCATTTGTTTCCCAGTCCTAAATGGCGTTGAATCACATGCAGTGTGTGGTCCTTCGAGCAAGAGTTGTTTTCTGGTAAGGAAAGCCACTATTGCGCTGTCATTGCCATACACAGTGCAAATAGCACTCGCGTCTGTTCCCAGCAATTACAGTGTATAGGACTGAAGAGGAGCTACTGTTCTTGTCAGTCTCCTAAGCAGAGTTGAACTAGATATGGCCCGTGTGTCTAGGAAGCACAGTTCATTTGTTCTGAGCAAGCTCACTGTTCTGGCCCTATAGGAAACACAGTAGAGTAGAAGAGTGCTCTTTTCTCAAAAGCAGAGTGTGTTTCTTGTAAGGCGAGCTAGCTTTGTTTCCCAGTCCTAAATAAAGTTGAATCACATGCAGTTTCTGGTCCTACGAGCAAGAGTTGTTTTCTGGTAAGGAAAGTCACTATTGCTCTCCCATTGCCATACACAGTGCAAATAGCAGTCGCGTCTGTTCCCAGCAAGTACAGTGTATCGGACTGATGAGGAGCTACTGTTCCTGTCAGGTTCCTAAGCAGAGTTGAAATAGATAAGGACCGTGTGTGTAGAAAGCACAGTTCTTTTGTTCTGAGCAAGCTCAGTGTTCTGGCCCTACAGGAAACACAGTAGAGTAGAAGAGTGCTCTTTTCTCAAAAGCAGAGTGTGTTTCTTGTAAGGCGAGCTAGCGTTTGTTTCCTAGTCCTAAATGGAGTTGAGTCACATGCAGTGTGTGGTCCTACGAACAAGAGTTGTTTTCTGGTAAGGAAAGTCACTATTGTGCTCCCATTGACATACACAGGGCAAATAGCACTCGCGTCTTTTCCCAGCAAGCAAAGTGTATTGGACTGAATAGGAGATACTGTTCTTGTCAGTTTCCTAAGCAGAGTTGAACTACATATAGTACTTGTGTGTAGGAAGCACAGTTCTTATGTTCTGAGCAAGCTCACTGTTCTGGCCCTATAGGAAACACAGTAGAGTAGAAGAGTGCTCTTTTCTCTAAAGCAGAGTGTGTTTCTTGTAAGGCGAGCTAGCGTTTGTTTCCCAGTCCTACATGGAGTTGAATCACATGCAGTTTCTGGTCCTACGAGCAAGAGTTGTTTTTATGATCAGAATAGTCACTATTGCGCTGCCATTGCCATACACAGGACAAAATGCACTGGCGTCTGTTCCCAGCCGTACAGTGTATTGGACTGAAGAGGAGCTACTGTTCTTGTCAGGTTCCTAAACAGAATTGAACTAGATATGGCTGTGTGTGTAGGAAGCACAGTTCTTTTGTTCTGAGAAAGCTCACTGTTCGGACCCCATAGGAGACACAGTAGAGTAGAAGAGTGCTCTTTTCTCTAAAGCAGAGTGTGTTTCTTGTAAGGCGAGCTAGTGTTTGTTTCCCAGACGTAAATGGAGTTGAGTCACATGCAGTTTTTTGTCCTATGAGCAAGAGTTGTTTTCTGGTAAGACGAGTCACTATTGTGCTCCAATTGCCATAAACAGTGCAAATAGCACTCATGTCTCTTCCCCGCAAGTACAGTGTATTGGACTGAAGAGGAGCTACTGTTCTTGTCAGTTTCCTAAGCAGAGTTTAACTAGATATGGTCCATGTGTGTAGGAAGCACAGTTCTTTTGTTCTGAGCAAGCTCACTGTTTGGACCCCATAGGAAACACAGTAGAGTGGAAGAGTGCTCTTTTCTCAGAAGCAGAGTGTGTTTCTTGTAAGGCGAGCTAGCATTTGTTTCCCAGTCCTAAATGGCGTTGAATCACATGCAGTGTGTGGTCCTACGAGCAAGAGTTGTTTTCTGGTAAGGAAAGCCACTATTGTGCTCTCATTGCCATACACAGTGCAAATAGCACTCGCGTCTGTTCCCAGCAAGTACAGTGTATTGGACTGAAGAGGAGCTACTGTTCTTGTCAGTCTCCTAAGCAGAGTTGAACTAGATATGGCCGTGTGTGCAGGAAGCACAGTTCTTTTGTTCTGAGCAAGCTCACTGTTTGGACCCCATAGGAAACACAGTAGAGTAGAAGAGTGCTCTTTTCTCAAAATCAGAGTGTGTTTTTTGTAAGGCAAGCTATCATTTGTTTCCCAGTCCTAAATGGAGTTGAATCACATGCAGTTTCTGGTCCTACGAGCAAGAGTTGTTTTCTGGTAAGGAAAGTCACTATTGTGCTCCCTTTGCCATACACAGTGCAAATAGCACTCGCGTCTGTTCCCAGCAAGTATAGAGTATCGGACTGAAGAGGAGCTACTGTTATTGTCAGTTTCCTAAGCAGAGTTGAACTAGATATGGTCCATGTGTGTAGGAAGCACAGTTCTTTGTTCTGAGCAAGCTCACTGTTTGGACCCCATAGGAAACACAGTAGAGTAGAAGAGTGCTCTTTTCTCAAAAGCAGAGAGTGTTTCATGTAAGGCGAGCTAGCATTTGTTTCCCAGTCCTAAACGGATTTGAATCACATGCAGCTTCAGGTCCTATGAGCAAGAGTTGTTTTCTGGTAAGGAAAGTCACTATTGTGCTCCCATTGCCATACACAGTGCAAATAGCACTCGCGTCTGTTCCCAGCAAGTACAGTGTATCGGACCTAAGAGGAGCTACTATTCTTGTCAGTCTCCTAAGCAGAGTTGAACTAGATATGGTCCATGTGGGTAGGAAGCACAGTTCTTTGTTCTGAGCAAGCTCACTGTTTGGACCCCATAGGAAACACAGTAGAGTAGACGAGTGCTCTTTTCTCAAAAGCAGAGAGTGTTTCATGTAAGGCGAGCTAGCATTTGTTTCCCAGTCCTAAACGCAGTTGAATCACATGCAGTTTCTGGTCCTACGAGCAAGAGTTGTTTTCTGGTAAGGAAAGTCACTATTGAGCTCCCATTGCCATACACAGTGCAAATAGCACTCGTGTCTGTTCCCAGCAAGTACAGTGTATCGGACTGAAGAGGAGCTACTGTTCTTGTCAGTTTCCTAAGCAGAGTTGAACTAGATATGGCCTGTGTGTAGGAAGCACAGTTTTGTTGTTCTGAGCAGCTCACTGTTCTGGCCCTATGGGAAACACAGTAGAATAGAAGAGTGCTCTTTTCTCTAAAGCAGATTTTGTTTCTTGTAAGGCGAGCTAGCGTTTGTTTCCCAGTCCTAAATGGAGTTGAATCACATGCAGTTTCTGGTCTTACGAGAAAGAGTTGTTTAATGATAAGAATAGTCACTATTGTGCTGCCATTGCATAAACAAGACAAATAGCACTGGCGTCTGTTCCCAGCAGTACAGTGTATTGGACTGAAGAGGAGCTACTGTTCTTGTCAGGTTCCTAAGCAAAATTGAACTAGATATGGCTGTGTGTGTAGGAAGCACAGTTCTTTTGTTCTGAGAAAGCTCACTGTTCGGACCCATAGGAAATACAGTAGAGTAGAAGAGTGCTCTTTTCTCTAAAGCAGAGTGTGTTTCTTGTAAGGCGAGCTAGCGTTTGTTTCCCAGACCTAAATGGAGTTGAGTCACATGCAGTTTTTTGTCCTATGATCAAGAGATGTTTTCTGGTAAGACGAGTCACTATTGTGCTCCAATTTCCATACACAGTGCAAACAGCACTCTCGTCTCTTCCCCGCAAGTACAGTGTATTGGACTGAAGAGGAGCTACTGTTCTTGTCAGTTTCAAAGCAGAGTTGACGTAGATATGGCCGTGTGTGTAGGAAGCACAGTTCTTTTGTTCTGAGCAAGCTCCCTCTTTGGACCCCATAGGAAACACAGTACAGAAGAAGAGTGCTCTTTTCTCAGAAGCAGAGTGTGTTTCTTGTAAGGCGAGCTAGCATTTGTTTCCCAGTCCTAAATGGCGTTGAATCACATGCAGTGTGTGGTCCTACGAGCAAGAGTTGTTTTCTGGTAAGGAAAGCCACTATTGCGCTGTCATTGCCATACACAGTGCAAATAGCACTCGCGTCTGTTCCCAGCAAGTACAGAGTATAGGACTGAAGAGGAGCTACTGTTCTTGTCAGTCTCATAAGCAGAGTTGAACTAGATATGGCCCGTGTGTCTAGGAAGCACAGTTCATTTGTTCTGAGCAAGCTCACTGTTCTGGCCCTATAGGAAACACAGTAGTGTAGAAGAGTGCTCTTTTCTCAAAAGCAGAGTGTGTTTCTTGTAAGGCGAGCTAGCGTTTGTTTCCCAGTCCTAAATGGAGTTGAATCACATGCAGTTTCTGGTCCTACGAACAAGAGTTGTTTTCTGGTAAGGAAAGTCACTATAGCGCTCCCATTGCCATACACAGCGCAAATAGCACTCGCGTCTTTTCCCAGCAAGCACAGTGTATTGGACTGAATAGGAGCTACTGTTCTTGTCAGTTTCCTAAGCAGAGTTGAACTACATATAGTCCTTGTGTGTAGGAAGCACAGTTCTTATCTTTCGAGCAAGCTCACTGTTTGGACCTCATAGGAAACACAGTAGAGTAGAAGAGTGCTCTTTTCTCTAAAGCATATTGTGTTTCTTGTAAGGCGAGCTAGCGTTTGTTTCCCAGTCCTAAATGGAGTGGAATCACATGCAGTTTTTGTCCTACGAGCAAGAGTTGTTTTATGGTAAGAATAGTCACTATTGTGCTGCCATTGCCATACACAGGACAAATAGCACTGGCGTCTGTTCGCAGCAAGTACAGTGTATTGGACTGAAGAGGTTCTACTGTTCTTGTCAGGTTCCTAAGCAGAATTGAACTAGATATGTCCGTGTGTGCAGGAAGCACAGTTCTTTTGTTCTGAGCAAGCTCACTGTTCGGACCCCATAGGAAACACAGTAGAGTAGAAGAGTGCTCTTTTCTCAAAAGCAGAGTGTGTTTTTTGTAAGGCAAGCTATCATTTGTTTCCCAGTCCTAAATGGAGTTGAATCACATGCAGTTTCTGGTCCTACGAGCAAGAGTTGTTTTCTGGTAAGGAAAGTCACTATTGTGCTCCCTTTGCCATACACAGTGCAAATAGCACTCGCGTCTGTTCCCAGCAAGTACAGTGTATCGGACTGAAGAGGAGCTACTGTTATTGTCAGTTTCCTAAGCAGAGTTGAACTAGATATGGTCCATGTGTGTAGAAAGCACAGTTCTTTGTTCTGAGCAAGCTCACTGTTTGGACCCCATGGGAAACACAGTAGAGTAGAAGAGTGCTCTATTCTCAAAACAGAGAGTGTTTCAAGTAAGGCGAGCTAGCGTTTGTTTCCCAGTCCTAAACGGAGTTTAATCACATGCAGTTTCCTGTCCTACGAGCAAGAGTTGTTTTCTGGTAAGGAAAGTCACTATTGCGCTCCCATTGCCATACACAGTGCAAATAGCACTCGCGTCTGTTCCCAGCAAGTACAGTGTATCGGACTGAAGAGGTGCTACTGTTCTTGTCAGTTTCCTAAGCAGAGTTGAACTAGATATGGCCCGTGTGTAGGAAGCACAGTTCTTTTGTTCTGAGCAAGCTCACTGTTCGGACCCATAGGAAACACAGTAGAGTAGAAGAGTGCTCTTTTCTCAAAAGCAGAGTGTGTTTTTTGTAAGGCAAGCTATCATTTGTTTCCCAGTCCTAAATGGAGTTGAATCACATGCAGTTTCTGGTCCTACGAGCAAGAGTTGTTTTCTGGTAAGGAAAGTCACTATTGTGCTCCCTTTGCAATACACAGTGCAAATAGCACTCGCGTCTGTTCCCAGCAAGTACAGTGTATCGGACTTAAGAGGAGCTACTGTTATTGTCAGTTTCCTAAGCAGAGTTGAACTAGATAAGGACCGTGTGTGTAGAAAGCACAGTTCTTTTGTTCTGAGCAAGCTAACTGTTCTGGACCTATAGGAAACACAGTAGAGTAGAAGAGTGCTCTTTTCTCAAAAGCAGAGTGTGTTTCTTGTAAGGCGAGCTAGCGTTTGTTTCCTAGTCCTAAATGGAGTTGAGTCACATGCAGTTTGTGGTCCTACGAACAAGAGTTGTTTTCTGGTAAGGAAAGTCACTATTGCGCTCCCATTGCCATACACAGCGCAAATAGCACTCGCGTCTGCTCCCAGCAAGTACAGTGTATTGGACTGAAGAGGATCTACTGTTCTTGTCAGTTTCCTAAGCAGAGTTGAACTACATATAGTCCTTGTGTGTAGGAAGCACAGTTCTTATCTTTCGAGCAAGCTCACTGTTTGGACCTCATAGGAAACACAGTAGAGTAGAAGAGTGCTCTTTTCTCTAAAGCAGAGTGTGTTTCTTGTAAGGCGAGCTAGCGTTTGTTTCCCAGTCCTAAATGGAGTGGAATCACATGCAGTTTCTGTCCTACGAGCAAGAGTTGTTTTATGGTAAGAATAGTCACTATTGTGCTGCCATTGCCATACACAGGACAAATAGCACTGGCGTCTGTTCGCAGCAAGTACAGTGTATTGGACTGAAGAGGATCTACTGTTCTTGTCAGGTTCCTAAGCAGAATTGAACTAGATATGGCCGTGTGTGCAGGAAGCACAGTTCTTTTGTTCTGAGCAAGCTCACTGTTCGGACCCCACAGGAAACACAGTAGAGTAGAAGAGTGCTCTTTTCTCAAAAGCAGAGTGTGTTTTTTGTAAGGCAAGCTATCATTTGTTTCCCAGTCCTAAATGGAGTTGAATCACATGCAGTTTCTGGTCCTACGAGCAAGAGTTGTTTTCTGGTAAGGAAAGTCACTATTGTGCTCCCTTTGCCATACACAGTGCAAATAGCACTCGCGTCTGTTCCCAGCAAGTACAGTGTATCGGACTGAAGAGGAGCTACTGTTATTGTCAGTTTCCTAAGCAGAGTTGAACTAGATATGGTCCATGTGTGTAGGAAGCACAGTTCTTTGTTCTGAGCAAACTCACTGTTTGGACCCCATAGGAAACACAGTAGAGTAGAAGAGTGCTCTTTTCTCAAAAGCAGAGAGTGTTTCATGTAAGGCGAGCTAGCGTTTGTTTCCCAGTCCTAAACGGAGTTGAATCACATGCAGTTTCTGGTCCTATGAGCAAGAGTTGTTTTCTGGTAAGGAAAGTCACTATTGCGCTCCCATTGCCATACACAGTGCAAATAGCACTCGCGTCTGTTCCCAGCAAGTACAGTGTATTGTACTGAAGAGGAGCTACTGTTCTTGTCAGTTTCCTAAGCAGAGTTGAACTAGATATGGCCCGTGTGTAGGAAGCACAGTTCTTTTGTTCTGAGCAAGCTCACTGTTCTGGCCCTATAGGAAACACAGTAGAGTAGAAGAGTGCTCTTTTCTCTAAAGCAGATTATGTTTCTTGTAAGGCGAGCTAGCGTTTGTTTCCCAGTCCTAAATGGAGTTGAATCACATGCAGTTTCTGGTCCTACGAGCAAGAGTTGTTTAATGATAAGAATAGTCACTATTGCGCTGTCATTGCCATACACAGGAAATAGAGCACTGGCGTCTGTTCCCAGCAGTACAGTGTATTGGACTGAAGAGGAGCTACTGTTCTTGTCAGGTTCCTAAGCAGAATTGAACTAGATATGGCTGTGTGTGTAGGAAGCACAGTTCTTTTGTTCTGAGAAAGCTCACTGTTCGGACCCCATAGGAAACACAGTAGAGTAGAAAAGTGCTCTTTTCTCTAAAGCAGAGTGTGTTTCTTGTAAGGCGAGCTAGTGTTTGTTTCCCAGACGTAAATGGAGTTGAGTCACATGCAGTTTTTTGTCCTATGAGCAAGAGTTGTTTTCTGGTAAGACGAGTCACTATTGTGCTCCAATTGCCATACACAGTGCAAATAGCACTCGCGTCTCTTCCCAGCAAGTACAGTGTATTGGACTGAAGAGGAGCTACTGTTCTTGTCAGTTTCCTAAGCAGAGTTGAACTAGATATGGTCCATGTGTGTAGGAAGCACAGTTCTTTTGGTCTGAGCAAGCTCACTGTTTGGACCCCATAGGAAACACAGTAGAGTAGAAGAGTGCTCTTTTCTCAGAAGCAGAGTGTGTTTCTTGTAAGGCGAGCTAGCATTTGTTTCCCAGTCCTAAATGGCGTTGAATCACATGCAGTGTGTGGTCCTACGAGCAAGAGTTGTTTTCTGGTAAGACGAGTCACTATTGTACTCCAATTGCCATACCCAGTGCAAGTAGCACTCGCGTCTGTTCTCAGCAAGTACACTGTATCGGACTGAAGAGGAGCTACTGTTCTTGTCAGTTTCCTAAGCAGTTTTGAACTAGATATGGCCCGTGTGTGTAGGAAGCACAGTTATTATGTTCTGAGCAAGCTCACTGTTCTGGGCCTATAGGAAACACAGTAGAGAAGAAGAGTGCTCTTTTCTCTAAAGCAGAGTGTGTTTCTTGTAAGGCGAGCTCGCGTTTGTTTCCCAGTCCTAAATGGAGTTGAGTCACAGGAAGTTTTTGGTCCTACGAGCAAGAGTTGTTTTCTGGTAAGAAGAGTCACTATTGTGCTCCAAATGCCATACACAGTGCAAATAGCTCTCGCGTCTGTTCCCAGCAAGCACAGTGTAATGGACTGAATAGGAGCTACTGTTCTTGTCAGTTTCCTAAGCAGAGTTGAACTAGATATGGTCCATGTGTGTAGGAAGCACAGTTCTTTTGTTCTGAGCAAGCTCACTGTTTGGACCCCATAGGAAACACAGTGGAGTAGAAGAATCCTCTTTTCTCAAAAGCAGAGTGTGTTTCTTATAAGGCGAGCTAGCGTTTGTTTCCCAGTCCTAAATGGAGTTGAATCACATGCAGTTTCTACTCCTATGAGCAAGAGTTGTTTTCTGGTAAGAAGAGTCACTATTGCGCTACCATTGCCATACACAGGACAAATAGCACTCGCGTCTGTTCCTAGCAAGTAACAGTGTATTGGACTGAATAGGAACTACTGTTCTTGTCAGTTTCCTAAGCAGAGTTGAACTACATATGTCCCGTGTGTGTAGGAAGCACAGTTCTTTTGTTCTGAGCAAGCTCACTGTTTGGACCCCATAGGAAACACAGTAGAGTAGAAGAGTGCTCTTTTCTCAAAAGCAGAGTGTGTTTCTTGTAAGGCGTGCGAGCATTTGTTTCCCAGTCCTAAATGGCGTTGAATCACATGGAGTTTGTGGTCCTACTAGCAAGAGTTGTTTTCTGGAAGGAAAGTCACTATTGTACTGCCATTGCCATACACAGTGCAAATAGCACTGGCGTCTGTTCCCAGCAAGTACAGTGTATCGGACTGAAGAGGAGCTACTGTTCTTGTCAGTTTTCTAAGCAGAGTTGAACTAGATATGGCCCGTGTGTGTAGGAAGCACAGTTCTTTTGTTCTGAGCAAGCTCACTCTTCGGACCCCATAGGAAACACAGTAGAGTAGAAGAGTGCTCTTTTCTCAAAAGCAGAGTGTGTTTCTCGTAAGGTGAGCTAGCGTTTGTTTCCCAGTCCTAAATGGAGTTGAATCACATGCAGTTTTTTGTCCTACGAGCAAGAGTTGTTTTCTGTTAAGAAGAATCACTATTGCGCTCCAAATGCCATACACAGTGCAAATAGCACTCGCGTCTGCTCCCAGCAAGCACTGTGTATTGGACTGAATAGAAGCTACTGTTCTTGTCAGTTTCCTAAGCAGAGTTGAACTAGATATGATCCATGTGTGTAGGAAGCACAGTTCTTTTGTTCTGAGCAAGCTCACTGTTTGGACCCCATAGGAAACACAGTAGAGTAGAAGAGTGCTCTTTTCTCAAAAGCAGAGTGTGTTTCTTGTAAGGCGAGCTAGCGTTTGTTTCCCAGTCCTAAATGGAGTTGAATCACATGCAGTTTCTGGTCCTACGAGCAAGAGTTGTTTTCTGGTAAGGAAAGTCACTATTGCTCTCCCATTGCCATACACAGGACAAATAGGACTCGCGTCTGTTCCCAGCAAGTACAGTGTATTGGACTGCATAGGAACTACTGTTCTTGTCAGTTTCCTAAGCAGAGTTGAACTACATATGGTCCGTGTGTGTAGGAAGCACAGTTCTTTTGTTCTGAGCACGCTCACTGTTTGGACCCCAAGGCAACACAGTAGAGAAGAAGAGTGCTCTTTTCTCTAAAGCAAGTGTTTTTCTTGTAAGGCGCGCGAGCGTTTGTTTCCCAGTCGTAAATGGCGTTGAATCACATGCAGTTTGTGGTCCTATGAGCAAGAGTTGTTTTCTGGTAGGAAAGTCACTATTGCGCTCCCATTGCCATACACAGTGCAAACAGCACTCGCGTCTGTTCCCAGCAAGTACAGTGTATTGGACTGAAGAGGATCTACTGTTCTTGTCAGTTTCCTAAGCAGAGTTGAGCTAGATATGGCCCATGTGTGTAGGAAGCACAGTTCTTTTGTTCTGAGCAAGCTCACAGTTCTGGCCCTATAGGAAACACAGTAGAGTAGATGAGTGCTCTTTTCCTCTAAAGCAGAATGTGTTTCTTGTAAGGCAAGCTACCGTTTGTTTCCCAGTCCTAAATGGAGTTGAATTACATACAGTTTCTGGTCCTACGTGCAAGAGTTGTTTTATCGTAAGAAGAGTCACTATTGCGCAGCCATTGTCATACACATAACAAATAGCCCTGGCGTCTGTTCCCAGCAAGTACATTGTATTGGACTGAAGAGGATCTACTGTTCTTGTCAGGTTCCTAAGCAGAATTGAACTAGATATGGCCGTGTGTGCAGGAAGCACAGTTCTTTTGTTCTGAGCAAGCTCACTGTTCGGACCCCATAGGAAACACAGTAGAGTAGAAGAGTGCTCTTTTCTCAAAAGCAGATTGTTTCTTGTAAGGCGAGCTAGCGTTTGTTTCCCAGTCCTAAATGGAGTTGAGTCACATGCAGTTTTTTGTCCTAAGAGCAAGAGTTGTTTTCTGGTAAGACGAGTCACTATTGTGCTCCAATTGCCATACACAGTGCAAATAGCACTCGCGTCTCTTCCCCGCAAGTACTGTGTATTGGACTGAAGAGGAGCTACCGTTCTTGTCAGTTTCCTAAACAGAGTTGAACTAGATATGGCCGGTGTGTGTAGGAAGCACAGTTCTTTTGTTCTGAGCAAGCTCTCTGTATGAACCCCATAGGAAACACTGTAGAGTAGAAGAGTGCTCTTTTCTCTAAAGCATAGTGTGTTTCTTGTAAAGCGAGCTGGAGTTTGTTTCCCAGTCATAAATGGAGTTGAATCACATGCAGTTTCTGGTCCTACGAGCAAGAGTTGTTTTCTGGTAAGAAGAGTCACTATTGCACTCCCATTGTCATACACAGGGCAAATAGCACTGGCGTCTGTTCCCAGCATGTACAGTGTATTGGACTGAAGAGTATGTACTGTTCTTGTCAGGTTCTTAAGCAGAGTTGAACTAGATATGGCTGTGTTTGTAGGAAAAACAGTTTTTTTTGTTCTGAGCAAGCTCACTGTTCGGACCCCATAGGAAACACAGTAGAGTAGAAGAGTGCTCTTTTCTCAAAAGCAGAGTGTGTTTCTTGTAAGGCGAGCTAGTGTTTGTTTCCCAGTCCTAAATGGAGTTGAATCACATGCAGTTTCTGGTCCTATGAGCAAGAGTTTTTTCTGGGAAGGAAAGTCACTATTGTGCTCCCATTGCCATACACAGTGCAAATAGCACTCGCGTCTGTTCCCATCAATTACAGTGTATTGGACTGAAGAGGAGCTACTGTTCTTGTCAGTTTCCTAAGCAGAGTTGAACTAGATATGACCCGTGTGTGTAGGAAGCACAGTTCTTTTGTTCGAGCAAGCTCACTGTTTGGGCCCAATAGAAAACACAGTAGAGTAGATGTGTGCCCTATTCTCAAAAGCAGAGTGTGTTTCTTGTAAGGCGAGCTAGCGTTTGTTTCCCAGTCCTAAATGGAGTTGAATCAAATGCAGTTTCTGTTCCTACGAGGAAGAGTTGTTTTCTGGTAAGAAGATTCACTATTGTGCACTTATTGCCGTACACAGTGCAAATAGCACTCGCGTCTGTTCCCAGCAAGTACAGTGTATCGGACTGAATAGGAGCTACTGTTCTTGTCAGTTTCCTAAGCAGAGTTGAACTAGATATGGCCCATGTGTAGGAAGCACAGTTCTTTTGTTCTAAGCAAGCTCACTGTTCTGGCCATATAGGAAACACAGTAGAGTAGAAGAGTGCTCTTTTCTCTAAAGCAGAATGTGTTTCTTGTAAGGCGAGCTAGCGTTTGTTTCCCAGTCTTAAATGGAGGTGAATCACATGCAGTTTCTGGACCTACGAGCAAGAGATGTTTTATGATAAGAATAGTCACTATTGCACTGCCATTGCCATACACAGGACAAATAGCACTGGCGTCTGTTCCCAGCAGTACAGTGTATTGGACTGAAGAGGAGCTACTGTTCTTGTCAGGCTCCTAAGCAAAATTGAACTAGATATGGCTGTGTGTGTAGGAAGCACAGTACTTTTGTTCTGAGAAAGCTCACTGTTCGGACCCCTTAGGAAACACAGTAGAGTAGAAGAGTGCTCTTTTCTCTAAAGCAGAGTGTGTTTCTTGTAAGGCGAGCTAGTGTTTGTTTCCCAGACCTAAATGGAGTTGAGTCACATGCAGTTTTTTGTCCTATGAGCAAGAGTTGTTTTCTGGTAAGACGAGTCACTATTGTGCTCCAATTGCCATACACAGTGCAAATAGCACTGATGTCTCTTCCCCGCAAGTACAGTGTATTGGACTGAAGAGGAGCTACTGTTCTTGTCAGTTTCCTAAGCAGAGTTTAACTAGATATGGTCCATGTGTGAAGGAAGCACAGTTCTTTTGTTCTGAGCAAGCTCACTGTTTGGACCCCATAGGAAACACAGTAGAGTAGAAGAGTGCTCTTTTCTCAGAAGCAGAGTGTGTTTCTTGTAAGGCGAGCTAGCATTTGTTTCCCAGTCCTAAATGCCGTTGAATCACATGCAGTGTGTGGTCCTACGAGCAAGAGTTGTTTTCTGGTAAGGAAAGCCACTATTGCGCTGTCATTGCCATACACAGTGCAAATAGCACTCGCGTCTGTTCCCAGCAAGTACAGTGTATAGGACTGAAGAGGAGCTACTGTTCTTGTCAGTCTCATAAGCAGAGTTGAACTAGATATGGCCCGTGTGTCTAGGAAGCACAGTTCATTTGTTCTGAGCAAGCTCACTGTTCTGGCCCTATAGGAAACACAGTAGTGTAGAAGAGTGCTCTTTTCTCAAAAGCAGAGTGTGTTTCTTGTAAGGCGAGCTAGCGTTTGTTTCCCAGTCCTAAATGGAGTTGAATCACATGCAGTTTCTGGTCCTACAAGCAAGAGATGTTTTCTGGTAAGGAAAGTCACTATTGCGCTCCCATTGCCATACACAGCGCAAATAGCACTCGCGTCTTTTCCCAGCAAGCACAGTGTATTGGACTGAATAGAAGCTACTGTTCTTGTCAGTTTCCTAAGCAGAGTTGAACTACATATAGTCCTTGTGTGTAGGAAGCACAGTTCTTATGTTTCGAGCAAGCTCACTGTTTGGACCTCATAGGAAACACAGTAGAGTAGAAGAGTGCTCTTTTCTCTAAAGCAGAGTGTGTTTCTTGTAAGGCGAGTTAGCATTTGTTTCCCAGTCCTAAATGGAGTGGAATCACATGCAGTTTCTGTTCTACGAGCAAGAGTTGTTTTATGGTAAGAATAGTCACTATTGTGCTGCCATTGCCATACACAGGACAAATAGCACTGGCGTCTGTTCGCAGCAAGTACAGTGTATTGGACTGAAGAGGTTCTACTGTTCTTGTCAGGTTCCTAAGCAGAATTGAACTAGATATGTCCGTGTGTGCAGGAAGCACAGTTCTTTTGTTATGAGCAAGCTCACTGTTCGGACCCCATAGGAAACACAGTAGAGTAGAAGAGTGCTCTTTTCTCAAAAGCAGAGTGTGTTTTTTGTAAGGTAAGCTATCATTTGTTCCCAGTCCTAAATGGAGTTGAATCACATGCAGTTTCTGGTCCTACGAGCAAGAGTTTTTTTCTGGTAAGGAAAGTCACTATTGTGCTCCCTTTGCCATACACAGTGCAAATAGCACTCGCGTCTGTTCCCAGCAAGTACAGTGTATCGGACTGAAGAGGAGCTACTGTTATTGTCAGTTTCCTAAGCAGAGTTGAACTAGATATGGTCCATGTGTGTAGGAAGCACAGTTCTTTGTTCTGAGCAAACTCACTGTTTGGACCCCATAGGAAACACAGTAGAGTAGAAGAGTGCTCTTTTCTCAAAAGCAGAGAGTGTTTCATGTAAGGCGAGCTAGCATTTGTTTCCCAGTCCTAAACGGAGTTGAATCACATGCAGTTTCTGGTCCTACGAGCAAGAGTTGTTTTCTGGTAAGGAAAGTCACTATTGTGCTCCCATTGCCATACACAGTGCAAATAGCACTCGCGTCTGTTCCCAGCAAGTACAGTGTATCGGACTGAAGAGGAGCTACTGTTCTTGTCAGTCTCCTAACAAGAGTTGAACTAGATATGGTCCATGTGTGTAGGAAGCACAGTTCTTTGTTCTGAGCAAGCTCACTGTTTGGACCCCATGGGAAACACAGTAGAGTAGAAGAGTGCTCTATTCTCAAAAGCAGAGAGTGTTTCATGTAAGGCGAGCTAGCATTTGTTTCCCAGTCCTAAACGGAGTTGAATCACATGCAGTTCCTGGTCATACGAGCAAGAGTTGTTTTCTGGTAAGGAAAGTCACTATTGCGCTCCCATTGCCATACACAGTGCAAATAGCACTCGCGTCTGTTCCCAGCAAGTACAGTGTATCGGACTGAAGAGGAGCTACTGTTCTTGTCAGTTTCCTAAGCAGAGTTGAACTAGATATGGCCCGTGTGTAGGAAGCACAGTTCTTTTGTTCTGAGCAAGCTCACTGTTCTGGCCCTATAGGAAAAACAGTAGAGTAGATGAGTGCTCTTTTCTCTAAAGCAGAGTGTGTTTCTTGTAAGGCGAGCTAGCGTTTGTTTCCCAGTCCTAAATGGAGTGGAATCACATGCAGTTTCTGTCCTACGAGCAAGAGTTGTTTTATGGTAAGAATAGTCACTATTGTGCTGCCATTGCCATACACAGGACAAATAGCACTGGCGTCTGTTCCCAGCAAGTACAGTGTATTGGACTGAAGAGGATCTGCTGTTCTTGTCAGGTTCCTAAGCAGAATTGAACTAGATATGGCTGTGTGTGTAGGAAGCACAGATCTTTTGTTCTGAGCAAGCTCACTGTTCGGACCCCATAGGAAACACAGTAGAATAGAAGAGTGCTCTTTTCACAAAAGCAGAGTGTGTTTTTTGTAAGGCAAGCTATCATTTGTTTCCCAGTCCTAAATGGAGTTGAATCACATGCAGTTTCTGGTCCTACGAGCAAGAGTTGTTTTCTGGTAAGGAAAGTCACTATTATGCTCCCTTTGCAATACACAGTGCAAATAGCACTCGCGTCTGTTCCCAGCAAGTACAGTGTATCGGACTGAAGAGGAGCTACTGTTATTGTCAGTTTCCTAAGCAGAGTTGAACTAGATATGGTCCATGTGTGTAGGAAGCACAGTTCTTTGTTCTGAGCAAGCTGACTGTTTTGGCCCCATAGGAAACACAGTAGAGTAGAAGAGTGCTCTTTCTCAAAAGCAGAGAGTGTTTCATGTAAGGCGAGCTAGCATTTGTTTCCCAGTCCTATACGGAGTTGAATCACATGCAGCTTCAGGTCCTACGAGCAAGAGTTGTTTTCTGGTAAGGAAAGTCACTATTGCGCTCCCATTGCCATACACAGTGCAAATAGCACTCGCGTCTGTTCCCAGCAAGTACAGTGTATCGGACTGAAGAGGAGCTACTATTCTTGTCAGTCTCCTAAACAGAGTTGAACTAGATATGGTCCATGTGTGTAGGAAGCACAGTTCTTTGTTCTGAGCAAGCTCACTGTTTGGACCCCATAGGAAACACAGTAGAGTAGAAGAGTGCTCTTTTCTCAAAAGCAGATTTTGTTTCTCGTAAGGCGAGCTAGCGTTTGTTTCCCAGTCCTAAATGGAGTTGAATCACATGCAGTTTCTGGTCCTACGAGCAAGAGTTGTTTAATGATAAGAATAGTCACTATTGTGCTGCCATTGCCATACACAGGACAAATAACACTGGCGTCTGTTCCCAGCAGTACAGTGTATTGGACTGAAGAGGAGCTACTGTTCTTGTCAGGTTCCTAAGCAGAATTGCACTAGATATGGCTGTGTGTGTAGGAAGCACAGATCTTGTGTTCTGAGCAAGCTCACTGTTCGGACCCCATAGAAAACACAGTAGAGTAGAATAGTGCTCTTTTCTCTAAAGCAGAGTGTATTTCTTGTAAGGCGAGCTAGCGTTTGTTTCCCAGACCTAAATGGAGTTGAGTCACATGCAGTTTTTTGTCCTACGAGCAAGAGTTGTTTTCTGGTAAGACGAGTCACTATTGTGCTCCAATTGTCATACACAGTGCAAATAGCACTCGCGTCTCTTCCCCGCAAGTACAGTGTATTGGACTGAAGAGGAGCTACTGTTTTTGTCAGTTTCCTAAGCAGAGTTGAACTAGATATGGTCCATGTGTGTAGGAAGCACTGTTCTTTTGTTCTGAGCAAGCTCACTGTTTGGACCCCTTAGGAAACACAGTGGAGTAGAAGAGTGCTCTTTTCTCAAAAGCAGAGTGTGTTTCTTGTAAGGCGAGCTAGCGTTTGTTTCCCAGTCCTAAATTGAGTTGAATCACATGAAGTTTCTATTCCTATGAGCAAGAGTTGTTTAATGATAAGAATAGTCACTATTGTGCTGCCATTGCCATACACAGGACAAATAACACTGGCGTCTGTTCCCAGCAAGTACAGTGTATCGGACTGAAGAGGAGCTACTATTCTTGTCAGTCTCCTAAGCAGAGTTGAACTAGATATGGTCCATGTGTGTAGGAAGCACAGTTCTTTGTTCTGAGCAAGCTCACTGTTTGGACCCCATAGGAAACACATTAGAGTAGAAGAGTGCTCTTTTCTCAAAAGCAGATTTTGTTTCTCGTAAGGCGAGCTAGCGTTTGTTTCCCAGTCCTAAATGGAGTTGAATCACATGCAGTTTCTGGTCCTACGAGCAAGAGTTGTTTAATGATAAGAATAGTCACTATTGTGCTGCCATTGCCATACACAGGACAAATAACACTGGCGTCTGTTCCCAGCAGTACAGTGTATTGGACTGAAGAGGAGCTACTGTTCTTGTCAGGTTCCTAAGCAGAATTGAACTAGATATGGCTGTGTGTGTAGGAAGCACAGATCTTTTGTTCTGAGCAAGCTCACTTTTCGGACCCCATGGAAAACACAGTAGAGTAGAATAGTGCTCTTTTCTCTAAAGCAGAGTGTATTTCTTGTAAGGCAAGCTAGCGTTTGTTTCCCAGACCTAAATGGAGTTGAGTCACATGCAGTTTTTTGTCCTACGAGCAAGAGTTGTTTTCTGGTAAGACGAGTCACTATTGTGCTCCAATTGCCTTACACAGTGCAAATAGTACTCGCGTCTCTTCCCCTCAAGTACTGTGTTTTGGATTGAAGAGGAGCCACTGTTCTTGTCAGTTTCCTAAGCAGAGTTGAACTAGATATGGTCCAATTGTGTAGGAAGCACAGTTCTTTTTTTCTGAGCAAGCTCACTGTTTTGACCCCATAGGAAACACAGTAGAGTAGAAGGGTGCTCTTTTCTCAGAAGCAGAGTGTGTTTCTTGTAAGGCGAGCTAGCATTTGTTTCCCAGTCCTAAATGGCGTTGAATCACATGCAGTGTGTCGTCCTACGAGCAAGAGTTGTTTTCTGGTAAGGAAAGCCGCCATTGTGCTCTCATTGCCATACACAGTGCAAATAGCACTCGCGACTGTTCCCAGCAAGTACAGTGTATTGGACTGAAGAGGAGCTACTGTTCTTGTCAGTCTCCTAAGCAGACTTGAAGTAGATATGGCCCGTGTGTCTAGGAAGCACAGTTCATTTGTTCTGAGCAAGCTCACTGTTTGGACCCCATAGGAAACACAGTAGAGTAGAAGAGTGCTCTTTTCTCAAAAGCAGAGAGTGTTTCATGTAAGGCGAGCTAGCATTTGTTTCCCAGTCTTAAATGGAGTTGAGTCACATGCAGTTTGTGGTCCTAAGAACAAGAGTTGTTTTCTGGTAAGGAAAGTCACTATTGCGCCCCCATTGCCATACACAGGGCAATTATACTCGCGTCTTTTCCCAGAAAGCACAGTGTATTGGACTGAATAGGAGCTACTGTTCTTGTCAGTTTCCTAAGCAGAGTTGAACTACATATAGTCCTTGTGTGTAGGAAGCACAGTTCTTACGTTCTGAGCAAGCTCACTGTTTGGACCTCATAGGAAACACAGTAGAGTAGAAGAGTGCTCTTTTCTCTAAAGCAGAGTGTGTTTCTTGAAAGGCGAGCTAGTGTTTGTTTCCCAGTCCTAAATGGAGTGGAATCACATGCAGTGTGTCGTCCTACGAGCAAGAGTTGTTTTCTGGTAAGAATAGTCACTATTGTGCTGCCATTGCCATACACAGGACAAATAGCACTGGCGTCTGTTCCCAGCAAGTACAGTGTATTGGACTGAAGAGGATCTGCTGTTCTTGTCAGGTTCCTAAGCAGAATTGAACTAGATATGGCTGTGTGTGTAGGAAGCACAGATCTTTTGTTCTGAGCAAGCTCACTGTTCGGACCCCATAGGAAACACAGTAGAATAGAAGAGTGCTCTTTTCACAAAAGCAGAGTGTGTTTTTTGTAAGGCAAGCTATCATTTGTTTCCCAGTCCTAAATGGAGTTGAATCACATGCAGTTTCTGGTCCTACGAGCAAGAGTTGTTTTCTGGTAAGGAAAGTCACTATTGTGCTCCCTTTGCAATACACAGTGCAAATAGCACTCGCGTCTGTTCCCGGCAAGTACAGTGTATCGGACTGAAGAGGAGCTACTGTTATTGTCAGTTTCCTAAGCAGAGTTGAATTAGATATGGTCCATGTGTGTAGGAAGCACAGTTCTTTGTTCTGAGCAAGCTGACTGTTTTGGCCCCATAGGAAACACAGTAGAGTAGAAGAGTGCTCTTTCTCAAAAGCAGAGAGTGTTTCATGTAAGGCGAGCTAGCATTTGTTTCCCAGTCCTATACGAAGTTCAATCACATGCAGCTTCAGGTCCTACGAGCAAGAGTTGTTTTCTGGTAAGGAAAGTCACTATTGCGCTCCCATTGCCATACACAGTGCAAATAGCACTCGCGTCTGTTCCCAGCAAGTACAGTGTATCGGACTGAAGAGGAGCTACTATTCTTGTCAGTCTCCTAAGCAGAGTTGAACTAGATATGGTCCATGTGTGTAGGAAGCACAGTTCTTTGTTCTGAGCAAGCTCACTGTTTGGACCCCATAGGAAACACAGTAGAGTAGAAGAGTGCTCTTTTCTCAAAAGCAGATTTTGTTTCTCGTAAGGCGAGCTAGCGTTTGTTTCCCAGTCTTAAATGGAGTTGAATCACATGCAGTTTCTGGTCCTACGAGCAAGAGTTGTTTTCTGGTAAGGAAAGCCGCCATTGTGCTCTCATTGCCATACACAGTGCAAATAGCACTCGCGACTGTTCCCAGCAAGTACAGTGTATTGGACTGAAGAGGAGCTACTGTTCTTGTCAGTCTCCTAAGCAGACTTGAAGTAGATATGGCCCGTGTGTCTAGGAAGCACAGTTCATTTGTTCTGAGCAAGCTCACTGTTTGGACCCCATAGGAAACACAGTAGAGTAAAAGAGTGCTCTTTTCTCAAAAGCAGAGAGTGTTTCATGTAAGGCGAGCTAGCATTTGTTTCCCAGTCTTAAATGGAGTTGAGTCACATGCAGTTTGTGGTCCTAAGAACAAGAGTTGTTTTCTGGAAAGGAAAGTCACTATTGCGCTCCCATTGCCATACACAGGGCAATTAGCACTCGCGTCTTTTCCCAGCAAGCACAGTGTATTGGACTGAATAGGAGCTACTGTTCTTGTCAGTTTCCTAAGCAGAGTTGAACTACATATAGTCCTTGTGTGTAGGAAGCACAGTTCTTATGTTCTGAGCAAGCTCACTGTTTGGACCTCATAGGAAACACAGTAGAGTAGAAGAGTGCTCTTTTCTCTAAAGCAGAGTGTGTTTCTTGAATGGCGAGCTAGCGTTTGTTTCCCAGTCCTAAATGGAGTGGAATCACATGCAGTTTCGGTCCTACGAGCAAGAGTTGTTTTATGGTAAGAATAGTCACTATTGTGCTGCCATTGCCATACACAGGACAAATAGCACTGGCGTCTGTTCGCAGCAAGTAGAGTGTATTGGACTGAAGAGGATCTACTGTTCTTGTCAGGTTCCTAAGCAGAATTGAACTAGATATGTCCGTGTGTGCAGGAAGCACAGTTCTTTTGTTCTGAGAAAGCTCACTGTTCGGACCCCATAGGAAACACAGTAGAGTAGAAGAGTGCTCTTTTGTCAAAAGCAGAGTGTGTTTTTTGAAAGGCAAGCTATCATTTGTTTCCCAGTCCTAAATGGAGTTGAATCACATGCATTTTCTGGTCCTACGAGCAAGAGTTGTTTTCTGGTAAGGAAAGTCACTATTGTGCTCCCTTTGCAATACACAGTGCAAATAGCACTCGCGTCTGTTCCCAGCAAGTACAGTGTATCGGACTGAAGAGGAGCTACTGTTATTGTCAGTTTCCTAAGCAGAGTTGAACTAGATATGGTCCATGTGTATAGGAAGCACAGTTCTTTGTTCTGAGCAAGCTCACTGTTTGGACCGCTTAGGAAACACAGTAGAGTAGAAGAGTGCTCTTTTCTCAAAAGCAGAGAGTGTTTCATGTAAGGCGATCTAGCATTTGTTTCCCAGTCCTAAATGGAGTTGAGTCACATGCAGTTTGTGGTCCCACGAACAACAGTTGTTTTCTGGTAAGGAAAGTCACTATTGCGCCCCCATTGCCATACACAGGGCAATTATACTCGCGTCTTTTCCCAGAAAGCACAGTGTATTGGACTGAATAGGAGCTACTGTTCTTGTCAGTTTCCTAAGCAGAGTTGAACTACATATAGTCCTTGTGTGTAGGAAGCACAGTTCTTACGTTCTGAGCAAGCTCACTGTTTGGACCTCATAGGAAACACAGTAGAGTAGAAGAGTGCTCTTTTCTCTAAAGCAGAGTGTGTTTCTTGAAAGGCGAGCTAGCGTTTGTTTCCCAGTCCTAAATGGAGTGGAATCACATGCAGTTTCTGTCCTACGAGCAAGAGTTGTTTTCTGGTAAGAATAGTCACTATTGTGCTGCCATTGCCATACACAGGACAAATAGCACTGGCGTCTGTTCCCAGCAAGTACAGTGTATTGGACTGAAGAGGATCTGCTGTTCTTGTCAGGTTCCTAAGCAGAATTGAACTAGATATGGCCGTGTGTGCAGGAAGCACAGTTCTTTTGTTCTGAGCAAGCTCACTGTTCGGACCCCATAGGAAACACAGTAGAATAGAAGAGTGCTCTTTTCTCAAAAGCAGAGTGTGTTTTTTGTAAGGCAAGCTATCATTTGTTTCCCAGTCCTAAATGGAGTTGAATCACATGCAGTTTCTTGTCCTACGAGCAAGAGTTGTTTTCTGGTAAGGAAAGTCACTATTGTGCTCCCTTTGCAATACACAGTGCAAATAGCACTCGCGTCTGTTCCCAGCAAGTACAGTGTATCGGACTGAAGAGGAGCTACTGTTATTGTCAGTTTCCTAAGCAGAGTTGAACTAGATATGGTCCATGTGTGTAGGAAGCACAGTTCTTTGTTCTGAGCAAGCTGACTGTTTTGGCCCCATAGGAAACACAGTAGAGTAGAAGAGTGCTCTTTCTCAAAAGCAGAGAGTGTTTCATGTAAGGCGAGCTAGCATTTGTTTCCCAGTCCTATACGGAGTTGAATCACATGCAGCTTCAGGTCCTACGAGCAAGAGTTGTTTTCTGGTAAGGAAAGTCACTATTGCGCTCCCATTGCCATACACAGTGCAAATAGCACTCGCGTCTGTTCCCAGCAAGTACAGTGTATCGGACTGAAGAGGAGCTACTATTCTTGTCAGTCTCCTAAACAGAGTTGAACTAGATATGGTCCATGTGTGTAGGAAGCACAGTTCTTTGTTCTGAGCAAGCTCACTGTTTGGACCCCATAGGAAACACAGTAGAGTAGAAGAGTGCTCTTTTCTCAAAAGCAGATTTTGTTTCTCGTAAGGCGAGCTAGCGTTTGTTTCCCAGTCCTAAATGGAGTTGAATCACATGCAGTTTCTGGTCCTACGAGCAAGAGTTGTTTAATGATAAGAATAGTCACTATTGTGCTGCCATTGCCATACACAGGACAAATAACACTGGCGTCTGTTCCCAGCAGTACAGTGTATTGGACTGAAGAGGAGCTACTGTTCTTGTCAGGTTCCTAAGCAGAATTGCACTAGATATGGCTGTGTGTGTAGGAAGCACAGATCTTGTGTTCTGAGCAAGCTCACTGTTCGGACCCCATAGAAAACACAGTAGAGTAGAATAGTGCTCTTTTCTCTAAAGCAGAGTGTATTTCTTGTAAGGCGAGCTAGCGTTTGTTTCCCAGACCTAAATGGAGTTGAGTCACATGCAGTTTTTTGTCCTACGAGCAAGAGTTGTTTTCTGGTAAGACGAGTCACTATTGTGCTCCAATTGTCATACACAGTGCAAATAGCACTCGCGTCTCTTCCCCGCAAGTACAGTGTATTGGACTGAAGAGGAGCTACTGTTTTTGTCAGTTTCCTAAGCAGAGTTGAACTAGATATGGTCCATGTGTGTAGGAAGCACTGTTCTTTTGTTCTGAGCAAGCTCACTGTTTGGACCCCTTAGGAAACACAGTGGAGTAGAAGAGTGCTCTTTTCTCAAAAGCAGAGTGTGTTTCTTGTAAGGCGAGCTAGCGTTTGTTTCCCAGTCCTAAATTGAGTTGAATCACATGAAGTTTCTATTCCTATGAGCAAGAGTTGTTTTCTGGTAAGAAGAGTCACTATTGCCCTCCCATTGCCATACACACGACAAATAGCACTCGCGTCTGTTCCCAGCAAGTACAGTGTATTGGACTCAATAGGAACTACTGTTCTTGTCAGTTTCCTAAGCAGAGTTGAACTACATATGGTCCGTGTGTGTAGGAAGCACAGTTCTTTTGTTCTGAGCAAGCTCACTGTTTGGACCCCATAGGAAACACAGAAGAGTACATGAGTGCTCTTTTTTCTAAAGCAGAGTGTGTTTCTTGTAAGGCGTGCGAGCATTTGTTTCCCAGTCCTAAATGGCGTTGAATCACATGCAGTTTGTGGTCCTACGAGCAAGAGTTGTTTTCTGGTAGGAAAGTCACTATTGCGCTCCCATTGCCATACACAGTGCAAAAGCACTGGCGTCTGTTCCCAGCAAGTACAGTGTATCGGACTGAAGAGGAGCTACTGTTCTTGTCAGTTTCCTAAGCAGAGTTGAACTAGATATGGCCCGTGTGTGTAGGAAGCACAGTTCTTTTGTTCTGAGCAAGCTCACTGTTCGGACCTCATAGGAAACACAGTAGAGTAGAAGAGTGCTCTTTTCTCAAAAGCAGAGTGTGTTTCATGTAAGGCAAGCTAGCATTTGTTTCCCAGTCCTAAATGGAGTTGAATCACATACAGTTTCTGGTCCTACGTGCAAGAGTTGTTTTATGGTAAGAAGAGTCACTATTGCGCAGCCATTGTCATACACAGGACAAAAGGCCTGGCGTCTGTCCCAGCAAGTACAGTGTATTGGACTGAAGAGGATCTACTGTTCTTTTCAGGTTCCTAAGCAGAATTGAACTAGATATGGCCGTGTGTGCAGGAAGCACAGTTCTTTTGTTCTGAGCAAGCTCACTGTTCGGACCCCATAGGAAACACAGTAGAATAGAAGAGTGCTCTTTTCTCAAAAGCAGAGTGTGTTTTTTGTAAGGCAAACTATCATTTGTTTCCCAGTCCTAAATGGAGTTGAATCACATGCAGTTTCTGGTCCTACGAGCAAGAGTTGTTTTCTGGTAAGGAAAGTCACTATTGTGCTCCCTTTGCAATACACAGTGCAAATAGCACTCGCGTCTGTTCCCAGCAAGTACAGTGTATCGGACTGAAGAGGAGCTACTGTTATTGTCAGTTTCCTAAGCAGAGTTGAACTAGATATGATCCATGTGTGTAGGAAGCACAGTTCTTTGTTCTGAGCAAGCTGACTGTTTTGGCCCCATAGGAAACACAGTAGAGTAGAAGAGTGCTCTTTTCTCAAAAGCAGAGAGTGTTTCAAGTAAGGCGAGCTAGCATTGGTTTCCCAGTCCTATACGGAGTTGAATCACATGCAGCTTCAGGTCCTACGAGCAAGAGTTGTTTTCTGGTAAGGAAAGTCACTATTGCGCTCCCATTGCCATACAAAGTGCAAATAGCACTCGCGTCTGTTCCCAGCAAGTACAGTGTATCGGACTGAAGAGGAGCTACTATTCTTGTCAGTCTCCTAAGCAGAGTTGAACTAGATATGGTCCATGTGTGTAGGAAGCACAGTTCTTTGTTCTGAGCAAGCTCACTGTTTGGACCCCATAGGAAACACAGTAGAGTAGAAGAGTGCTCTTTTCTCAAAAGCAGATTTTGTTTCTCGTAAGGCGAGCTAGCGTTTGTTTCCCAGTCCTAAATGGAGTTGAATCACATGCAGTTTCTGGTCCTACGAGCAAGAGTTGTTTAATGATAAGAATAGTCACTATTGTGCTGCCATTGCCATACACAGGACAAATAACACTGGCGTCTGTTCCCAGCAGTACAGTGTATTGGACTGAAGAGGAGCTACTGTTCTTGTCAGGTTCCTAAGCAGAATTGCACTAGATATGGCTGTGTGTGTAGGAAGCACAGATCTTGTGTTCTGAGCAAGCTCACTGTTCGGACCCCATAGAAAACACAGTAGAGTAGAATAGTGCTCTTTTCTCTAAAGCAGAGTGTATTTCTTGTAAGGCGAGCTAGCGTTTGTTTCCCAGACCTAAATGGAGTTGAGTCACATGCAGTTTTTTGTCCTACGAGCAAGAGTTGTTTTCTGGTAAGACGAGTCACTATTGTGCTCCAATTGTCATACACAGTGCAAATAGCACTCGCGTCTCTTCCCCGCAAGTACAGTGTATTGGACTGAAGAGGAGCTACTGTTCTTGTCAGTTTCCTAAGCAGAGTTGAACTAGATATGGTCCATGTGTGTAGGAAGCACTGTTATTTTGTTCTGAGCAAGCTCACTGTTTGGACCCCATAGGAAACACAGTGGAGTAGAAGAGTGCTCTTTTCTCAAAAGCAGAGTGTGTTTCTTGTAAGGCGAGCTAGCGTTTGTTTCCCAGTCCTAAATTGAGTTGAATCACATGAAGTTTCTATTCCTATGAGCAAGAGTTGTTTTCTGGTAAGAAGAGTCACTATTGCCCTCCCATTGCCATACACACGACAAATAGCACTCGCGTCTGTTCCCAGCAAGTACAGTGTATTGGACTCAATAGGAACTACTGTTCTTGTCAGTTTCCTAAGCAGAGTTGAACTACATATGGTCCGTGTGTGTAGGAAGCACAGTTCTTTTGTTCTGAGCAAGCTCACTGTTCGGACCCCATAGGAAACACAGTAGAGTAGAAGAGTGCTCTTTTCTCAAAAGCAGAGTGTGTTTCTTGTAAGGTGAGCTAGCGTTTGTTTCCCAGTCATAAATGGAGTTGAGTCACATGCAGTTTTTTGTCCTAAGAGCAAGAGTTGTTTTCTGGTAAGACGAGTCACTATTGTGCTCCAATTGCCATACACAGTGCAAATAGCACTCGCGTCTCTTCCCCGCAGGTACAGTGTATTGGACTGAAGAGGAGCTACTGTTCTTGTCAGTTTCCTAAGCAGAGTTGAACTAGATATGGCCCGTGTGTGAAGGAAGCAGAGTTATTATGTTCTGAGCAATCTCACTGTTCTGGCCCTATAGGAAACACAGTAGCGAAGAAGAGTGCTCTTTTCTCTAAAGCAGAGTGTGTTTCTTGTAAGGCGAGCTTGCGTTTGTTTCCCAGTCCTAAATGGAGTTGAGTCACAGGCAGTTTTTGGTCCTATGAGCAAGAGTTGTTTTCTGGTAAGAAGAGTCACTATTGCGCTCCAAATGCCATACACAGTGCAAATAGCACTCGCGTCTGTTCCCAGCAAGCACTGTGTATTGGACTGAATAGGAGCTACTGTTCTTGTCAGTTTCCTAAGCAGAGTTGAACTAGATATGGCCCGTGTGCGTAGGAAGCACAGTTATTATGTTCTGAGCAAGCTCACAGTTCTAGGCCTATAGGAAACACAGTAGAGAAGAAGAGTGCTCTTTTCTCTAAAGCAGGGTGTGTTTCTTGTAAGGCGAGCTCGCGTTTGTTTCCCAGTCCTAAATGGAGTTGAGTCACAGGCAGTTTTTGGTCCTACGAGCAAGAGTTTTTTTCTGGTCAGAAGAGTCACTATTGCGCTCCAAATGCCATACACAGTGCAAATAGCACTCGCGTCTGTTCCCAGCAAGCACAGTGTATTGGACTGAATAGGAGCTACTGTTTTTGTCAGTTTCCTAAGCAGATTTGAACTAGATATGGTCCATGTGTGTAGGAAGCACAGTTCTTTTGTTCTGAGCAAGCTCACTGTTTGGACCCCATAGGAAACACAGTGGAGTAGAAGAGTGCTCTTTTCTCAAAGGCAGAGTGTGTTTCTTGTAAGGCGAGCTAGCGTTTGTTTCCCAGTCCTAAATTGAGTTGAATCACATGAAGTTTCTATTCCTATGAGCAAGAGTTGTTTTCTGGTAAGAAGAGTCACTATTGTGCTCCCATTGCCATACACAGGACAAATAGCACTCGCGTCTGTTCCCATCAAGTACAGTGTATTGGACTGAATAGGAACTACTGTTCTTGTCAGTTTCCTAAGCAGAGTTGAACTACATATGGTCCGTGTGTGTAGGAAGCACAGTTCTTTTGTTCTGAGCAAGCTCACTGTTTGGACCCCATAGAAAACACAGAAGAGTACATGAGTGCTCTTTTCTCTAAAGCAGAGTGTGTTTCTTGTAAGGCGTGCGAGCATTTGTTTCCCAGTCCTAAATGGCGTTGAATCACATGCAGTTTGTGGTCCTACAAGCAAGAGTTGTTTTCTGGAAGGAAAGTCACTATTGCGCTCCCATTGCCATACACAGTGCAAATAGCACTGGCGTCTGTTCCCAGCAAGTACAGTGTATCGGACTGAAGAGGAGCTACTGTTCTTGTCAGTTTCTTAAGCAGAGTTGAACTAGATATGGCCCGTGTGTGTAGGAAGCACAGTTCTTTTGTTCTGAGCAAGCTCACTGTTCGGACCCCATAGGAAACACAGTAGAGTAGAAGAGTGCTCTTTTCTCAAAAGCAGAGTATGTTTCTTGTAAGGTGAGCTAGCGTTTGTTTCCCAGTCCTAAATGGAGTTGAATCACATGCAGTTTCTGGTCCTACGAGCAAGAGTTGTTTTCTGGTAAGACGAGTCACTATTGTGCTCCAATTGCCATACACAGTGCAAATAGCACTCGCGTCTCTTCCCCGCAGGTACAGTGTATTGGACTGAAGAGGAGCTACTGTTCTTGTCAGTTTCCTAAGCAGAGTTGAACTAGATATGTCCCGTGTGTGTAGGAAGCACAGTTTTTTTGTTCTGAGCAAGCTCACTCTTCCGAACACATAGGAAACACAGTAGAGTAGAAGAGTGTTCTTTTCTCAAAAGCAGAGTGTGTTTCTTGGAAAGCGAGCTAGCGTTTGTTTCCCAGTCCTAAATGGAGTTGAGTGACATGCAGTTTTTTGTCCTACGAGCAAGAGTTGTTTTTTGGTAAGGAAAGTCACTATTGTGCTCTCATTGCCATACACAGTGCAAAGAGCACTCGCGTCTGATCCCAGAAAATACAGTGTATTGGTCTGAAGAGGAGCTACTGTTCTTGTCAGGTTCCTAAGCAGAGTTGAACTACATATGATCCGTGTGTGTAGGAAGCACAGTTCTTTTGTTCTGAGCAAGCTCTCTGTTTGGACCCCATAGGAAACACATTAGAGTAGAAGAGTGCTGTTTTCTCAAAAGCAGAGTGTGTTTCTTGTAAGGCGAGCTAGCGTTTGTTTCCCAGTCCTAAATGGAGTTGAATCACATGCAGTTTCTATTCCTATGAGCAAGAGTTGTTTTCTTGTAAGAAGAGTCACTATTGCGCTCCCACTGCCATACACAGGACAAATAGCACTCGCGTCTGTTCCCAGCAAGTACAGTGTATTGGACTGAATAGGAACTACTGTTCTTGTCCGTTTCCTAAGCAGAGTTGAACTACATATGGTCTGTGTGTGTAGGAAGCACAGTTCTTTTGTTCTGAGCAAGCTCACTGTTTGGACCCCATAGGAAACACAGTAGAGTACAAGAGTGCTCTTTTCTCTAAAGCAGAGTGTGTTTCTTGTAAGGCTAGCGAGCATTTGTTTCCCAGTCCTAAATGGCGATGAATCACATGCAGTTTGTGGTCCTACGAGCAAGAGTTGTTTTCTGGAAGGAAAGTCACTATTGCGCTCCCATTGCCATACACAGTGCAAATAGCACTGGCGTCTGTTCCCAGCAAGTACAGTGTATCGGACTGAAGAGGAGCTACTGTTCTTGTCAGTTTCCTAAGCAGAGTTGAACTAGATATGGCCCGTGTGTGTAGGAAGCACAGATCTTTTGTTCTGAGTAAGCTCACTGTTCGGACACCATAGGAAACACAGTAGAGTAGAAGAATGCTCTTTTCTCAAAAGCAGAGTGTGTTTCATGTAAGGCAAGCTAGCATTTGTTTCCCAGTCCTAAATGGAGTTGAATCACATGCAGTTTCTGGTCCTACGAGCAAGAGTTGTTTTCTGGTAGGAGAGTCACTATTGAGCTCCCATTGCAATACACAGTGCAAATAGCACTTGCGTCGGTTCGCAGCAAGTACAGTGTATCGAACTGAAGAGGAGCTACTGTTCTTGTCAGTTTCCTAAGCAGAGTTGAACTAGATATGGCCCGTGTGTAGGAAGCACAGTTCTTTTGTTCTGAGCAAGCTCACTGTTTTGGCCCTATAGGAAACACAGTAGAGTAGGTGAGTGCTCTTTTCTCTAAAGCGGAATGTGTTTCTTGTAAGGCGAGCTAGCGTTTGTTTCCCAGTCCTAAATGGAGTTGAATCACATACATTTTCTGGTCCTACGTGCAAGAGTTGTTTTATGGTAAGAAGAGTCACTATTGCGCAGCCATTGTCATACACAGGACAAATATCCCTGGCGTCTGTTCCCTGCAAGTACAGTGTATTGGACTGAAGAGGATCTACTGTTCTTGTCAGGTTCCTAAGCAGAATTGAACTAGATATGGCTGTGTGTGCAGGAAGAACAGTTCTTTTGTTCGGAGCAAGCTCACTGTTCGGACCCCATAGGAAACACAGTAGAGTAGAAGAGTGCTCTTTTCTCAAAAGCAGAGTGTGTTTCTTGTAAGTTGAGCTAGCGTTTGTTTCCCAGTCCTAAATGGAGTTGAGTCACATGCAGTTTTTGTCCTAAGAGCAAGAGTTGTTTTCTGGTAAGACGAGTCACTATTGTGCTCCAGTTGCCATACACAGTGCAAATAGCACTCGTGTCTCTTTCCCGCAAGTACAGTGTATTGGACTGAAGAGGAGCTACTGTTCTTGTCAGTTTCCTAAACAGAGTTTAACTAGATATGGCCCGTGTGTGTAGGAAGCACAGTTATTACGTTCTGAGCAAGCTCACTGTTCTAGGCCTATAGGAAACACAGTAGAGAAGAAGAGTGCTCTTTTCTCTAAAGCAGGGTGTGTTTCTTGTAAGGCCAGCTCGCGTTTGTTTCCCAGTCCTAAATGGAGTTGAGTCACAGACAGTTTTTGGTCCTACGAGCAAGAGTTGTTTTCTGGTCAGAAGAGTCACTATTGCGCTCCAAATGCCATACACAGTGCAAATAGCACTCGCGTCTGTTCCCAGCAAGCACAGTGTATTGGACTGAATAGGAGCTACTGTTCTTGTCAGTTTCCTAAGCAGATTTGAACTAGATATGGTCCATGTGTGTAGGAAGCACAGTTCTTTTGTTCTGAGCAAGTTCACTGTTTGGACCCCATAGGAAACACAGTGGAGTAGAAGAGTGCTCTTTTCTCAAAGGCAGAGTGTGTTTCTTGTAAGGCGAGCTAGCGTTTGTTTCCCAGTCCTAAATTGAGTTGAATCACATGAAGTTTCTATTCCTATGAGCAAGAGTTGTTTTCTGGTAAGAAGAGTCACTATTGCGCTCCCATTGCCATACACAGGACAAATAGCACTCGCGTCTGTTCCCATCAAGTATAGTGTATTGGACTGAATAGGAACTACTGTTCTTGTCAGTTTCCTAAGCAGAGTTGAACTACATATGTCCCGTGTGTGTATGAAGCACAGTTCTTTTGTTCTGAGCAAGCTCACTGTTTGGACCCCATAGGAAACACAGAAGAGTACATGAGTGCTCTTTTCTCTAAAGCAGAGTGTGTTTCTTGTAAGGTGTGCCAGCATTTGTTTCCCAGTCCTAAATGGCGTTGAATCACATGAAGTTTGTGGTCCTACGAGCAAGACTTGTTTTCTGGTAGGAAAGTCACTATTGTGCTCCCATTGCCATACACAGTGCAAACAGCACTCGCGTCTGTTCCCAGCAAGTACAGTGTATCGGACTGAAGAGGAGCTACTTTTCTTGTCAGTTTCCTAAGCAGAGTTGAACTAGATATGGCCCGTGTGTGTAGGAAGCACAGTTCTTTTGTTCTGAGCAAGCTCACAGTTCTGGCCTTATAGGAAACACAGTAGAGTAGATGAGTGCTCTTTTCTCTAAAGCAGAATGTGTTTCTTGTAAGGCGAGCTACCGTTTGTTTCCCAGTCTTAAATGGAGTTGAATCACATACAGTTTCTGGTCCTACTTGCAAGAGTTGTTTTATGGTAAGAAGAGTCACTATTGCGCAGTCATTGTCATACACAGGACAAATAGCCCTGGCGTCTGTTCCCAGCAAGTACAGTGTATTGGACTGAAGAGGATCTACTGTTCTTGTCAGGTTCCTAAGCAGAATTGAAATAGATATGGCCATCTGTGCAGGAAGCACAGTTCTTTTGTTCTGAGCAAGCTCACTGTTCGGACCCATAGGAAACAGAGTAGAGTAGAAGAGTGCTCTTTTCTCAAAAGCAGAGTGTGTTTCTTGTAAGGCGAGCTAGCGTTTGTTTCCCAGTCCTAAATGGAGTTGAGTCACATGCAGTTTTTTGTCCTACGAGCAAGAGTTGTTTTCTGGTAAGGAAAGTCATTATTGTGCTCTCATTGCCATACACAGTGCAAATAGCACTCGCGTCTGTTCCCAGCAAATACAGTTTATTGGTCTGAAGAGGAGCAACTGTTCTTGTCAGGTTCCTAAGCAGAGTTTAACTAGATATGGCCCGTGTGTGAAGGAAGCAGAGTTATTATGTTCTGAGCAAGCTCACTGTTCTGGCCCTAAAGGAAACATGGTAGAGAAGAAGAGTGCTCTTTTCTCTAAAGCAGAGTGTGTTTCTTGTAAGGCGAGCTCGCGTTTGTTTCCCAGTCCTAAATGGAGTTGAGTCACAGGCAGTTTTTGGTCCTACGAGCAAGAGTTGTTTTCTGGTAAGAAGAGTCACTATTGCGCTCCAAATGCCATACACAGTGCAAATAGCACTCGCGTCTGTTCCCAGCAAGCACTGTGTATTGGACTGAATAGGAGCTACTGTTCTTGTCAGTTTCCTAAGCAGAGTTGAACTAGATATGGTCCATGTGTGTAGGAAGCACAGTTCTTTTGTTCTGAGCAAGCTCACTGTTTGGACCCCATAGGAAACACAGTAGAGTAGAAGAGTGCTCTTTTCTCAAAAGCAGAGTGTGTTTATTGTAAGGCGAGCTAGCGTTTGTTTCCCAGTCCTAAATGGAGTTTAATCAAATGCAGTTTCTGGTCCTACGAGCAAGAGTTGTTTTCTGGTAAGGAAAGCCACTATTGCGCTCTCATTGCCATACACAGTGCAAATAGCACTGGCGTCTGTTCCCAGCAAGTACAGTGCATTGGACTGAAGAGGAGCTACTGTTCTTGTCAGTCTCCTAAGCAGAGTTGAACTAGATATGGCCCATGTGTCGAGGAAGCACAGTTCATTTGTTCTGAGCAAGCTCACTGTTCTTGCCCTAAAGGAAACACAGTAGAGTAGAAGAGTGCTCTTTTCTCAAAAACAGATTGTGTTTCTTGTAAGGCGAGCTAGAGTTTGTTTCCCAGTCCTAAATGGAGTTGAGTCACATGCAGTTTTTGGTCCTACGAGCAAGAGTTGTTTTCTGGTAAGACGAGTCACTATTGTGCTCCTATTGCCATACCCGGTGCAAGTAGCACTCGCGTCTGTTCTCAGCAAGTACACTGTATCGGACTGAAAAGGAGCTACTGTTCTTGTCAGTTTCCTAAGCAGAGTTGAACTAGATATGGCCCGTGTGTGTAGGAAGCACAGTTATTATGTTCTGAGCAAGCTCACTGTTCTGGGCCTATAGGAAACACAGTAGAGAAGAAGAGTGCTCTTTTCTCTAAAGCAGAGTGTGTTTCTTGTAAGGCGAGCTCGCGTTTGTTTCCCAGTCCTAAATGGAGTTGAATCACATGCAGTTTCTATTCCTATGAGCAAGAGTTGTTTTCTGGTAAGAAGATTCACTATTGCGCTCCCATTGCCATACACAGGACAAATAGCACTCGCGTCTGTTCCTAGCAAGTACAGTGTATTGGACTGAATAGGAACTACTGTTCTTGTCAGTTTCCTAAGCAGAGTTGAACTACATATGGCCCGTGTGTGTAGGAAGCACAGTTCTTTTGTTCTGAGCAAGCTCACTGTTTGGACCCCATAGGAAACACAGTAGAGTAGAAGAGTGCTCTTTTCTCAAAAGCAGAGTGTGTTTCTTGTAAGGCGTGCGAGCATTTGTTTCCCAGTCCTAAATGGCGTTGAATCACATGCAGTTTGTGGTCCTACGATCAAGAGTTGTTTTCTGGAAGGAAAGTCACTATTGTGCTGCCATTGCCATACATGGTGCAAATAGCACTGGCGTCTGTTCCCAGCAAGTACAGTGTATCGGACTGAAGAGGAGCTACTTTTCTTGTCAGTTTCCTAAGCAGAGTTGAACTAGATATGGCCTGTGTGTGTAGGAAGCACAGTTCTTTTGTTCTGAGCAAGCTCACTGTTCGGACCCCATAGGAAACGCAGTAGAGTAGAAGAGTGCTCTTTTCTCAAAAGCAGAGTGTGTTTCTTGTAAGGTGAGCTAGCGTTTGTTTCCCAGTCCTAAATGGAGTTGAGTCACATGCAGTTTTTTGTCCTAAGAGCAAGAGTTGTTTTCTGGTAAGACGAGTCACTATTGTGCTCCAATTTCCATACACAGTGCAAATAGCACTCGCGTCTCTTCCCCGCAGGTACAGTGTATTGGACTGAAGAGGAGCAACTGTTCTTCTCAGTTTCCTAAGCAGAGTTGAACTAGATATGGCCCGTGAGTGAAGGAAGCAGAGTTATTATGTTCTGAGCAAGCTCACTGTTCTGGCCCTATAGGAAACACAGTAGCGAAGAAGAGTGCTCTTTTCTCTAAAGCAGAGTGTGTTTCTTGTAAGGCGAGCTCGCGTTTGTTTCCCAGTCCTAAATGGAGTTGAGTCACAGGCAGTTTTTGGTCCTACGAGCAAGAGTTGTTTTCTGTTAAGAAGAGTCACTATTGCGCTCCAAATGCCATACACAGTGCAAATAGCACTCGCGTCTGCTCCCAGCAAGCACTGTGTATTGGACTGAATAGAAGCTACTGTTCTTGGCAGTTTCCTAAGTAGAGTTGAACTAGATATGGTCCATGTGTGTAGGAAGCACAGTTCTTTTGTTCTGAACAAGCTCACTGTTTGGACCCCATAGGAAACACAGTAGAGTAGAAGAGTGCTCTTTTCTCAAAAGCAGAGTGTGTTTCTTGTAAGGCGAGCTAGCGTTTGTTTCCCAGTCCTAAATGGAGTTGAATCACATGCAGTTTCTGGTCCTACGAGCAAGAGTTGTTTTCTGGTAAGGAAAGTCACTATTGCTCTCCCATTGCCATACACAGGGCAAATAGCACTGGCGTCTGTTCCCAGCAAGTACAGTGTATTGGACTGAATAGGAACTACTGTTCTTGTCAGTTTCCTAAGCAGAGTTGAACTACATATGGTCCGTGTGTGTAGGAAGCACAGTTCTTTTGTTCTGAGCAAGCTCACTGTTTGGACCCCATAGGAAACACAGTAGAGAAGAAGAGTGCTCTTTTCTCTAAAGCAAGTGTGTTTCTTGTAAGGCGCATGAGCGTTTGTTTCCCAGTCCTAAATGGCGTTGAATCACATGCAGTTTGTGGTCCTACGAGCAAGAGTTGTTTTCTGGTAGGAAAGTCACTATTGCGCTCCCATTGCCATACACAGTGCAAACAGCACTCGCGTCTGTTCCCAGCAAGTACAGTGTATCGGACTGAAGAGGAGCTACTGTTCTTGTCAGTTTCCTAAGCAGAGTTGAACTAGATATGGCCGTGTGTGTAGGAAGCACAGTTCTTTTGTTCTGAGCAAGCTCACAGTTCTGGCCCTATAGGAAACACAGTAGAGTAGATGAGTGCTCTTTTCTCTAAAGCAGAATGTGTTTCTTGTAAGGCGAGCTAGCGTTTGTTTCCCAGTCCTAAATGGAGTTGAATCACATACAGTTTCTGGTCCTACGTGCAAGAGTTGTTTTATGGTAAGAAGAGTCACTATTGCGCAGACGTTGTCATACACAGGACAAATAGCCCTGGCGTCTGTTCCCAGCAAGTACAGTGTATTGGACTGAAGAGGATCTACTGTTCTTGTCAGGTTCCTAAGCAGAATTGAACTAGATATGGCCGTGTGTGCAGGAAGCACAGTTCTTTTGTTCTGAGCAAGCTCACTGTTCGGACCCCATAGGAAACACAGTAGAGTAGAAGAGTGCTCTTTTCTCAAAAGCAGAGTGTGTTTCTTGTAAGGCAAGCTAGCGTTTGTTTCCCAGTCCTAAATGGAGTTGAGTCACATGCAGTTTTTTGTCCTAAGAGCAAGAGTTGTTTTCTGGTAAGACGAGTCACTATTGTGCTCCAATTGCCATACACAGTGCAAATAGCACTCGCGTCTCTTCCCCGCAAGTACTGTGTATTGGACTGAAGAGGAGCTACTGTTCTTGTCAGTTTCCTAAAAAGAGTTGAACTAGATATGGCCGGTGTGTGTAGGAAGCACAGTTCTTTTGTTCTGAGCAAGCTCTCTGTTTGGACCCCATAGGAAACACAGTAGATTAGAAGAGTGCTCTTTTCTCTTAAGCATAGTGTGTTTCTTGTAAAGCGAGCTGGAGTTTGTTTCACAGTCCTAAATGTAGTTGAATCCCATGCAGTTTCTGGTCCTACGAGCAAGAGTTGTTTTCTGGTAAGAAGAGTCACTATTGCGCTGCCATTGCCATACACAGGACAAATAGCACTGGCGTCTGTTCCCAGCATGTACAGTGTATTGGACTGAAGAGTGTGTACTGTTCTTGTCAGGTTCTTAAGCAGAGTTGAACTAGATATGGCCGTGTTTGTAGGAAGCACAGTTTTTTTTGTTCTGAGCAAGCTCACTGTTCGGACCCCATAGGAAACACAGTAGAGTAGAAGAGTGCTCTTTTCTCAAAAGCAGAGTGTGTTTCTTGTAAGGTGAGCTAGCGTTTGTTTCCCAGTCCTAAATGGAGTTGAGTCACATGCAGTTTTTGTCCTAAGAGCAAGAGTTGTTTTCTGGTAAGACGAGTCACTATTGTGCTCCAATTGCCATACACAGTGCAAATAGCACTCGCGTCTCTTCCCCGCAGGTACAGTGTATTGGACTGAAGAGGAGCTACTGTTCTTGTCAGTTTCCTAAGCAGAGTTGAACTAGATATGGCCCGTGTGTGAAGGAAGCAGAGTTATTATGTTCTGAGCAAGCTCACTGTTCTGGCCCTATAGGAAACACAGTAGCGAAGAAGAGTGCTCTTTTCTCTAAAGCAGGGTGTGTTTCTTGTAAGGCAAGCTCGCGTTTGTTTCCCAGTCCTAAATGGAGTTGTGTCACAGGCAGTTTTTGGTCCTACGAGCAAGAGTTGTTTTCTGGTCAGAAGAGTCACTATTGCGCTCCAAATGCCATACACAGTGCAAATAGCACTCGCGTCTGTTCCCAGCAAGCACAGTGTATTGGACTGAATAGGAGCTACTGTTCTTGTCAGTTTCCTAAGCAGATTTGAACTAGATATGGTTCATGTGTGTAGGAAGCACAGTTCTTTTGTTCTGAGCAAGCTCACTGTTTGGACCCCATAGGAAACACTTGGAGTAGAAGAGTGCTCTTTTCTCAAAGGCAGAGTGTGTTTCTTGTAAGGCGAGCTAGCGTTTGTTTCCCAGTCTTAAATTGAGTTGAATCACATGAAGTTTCTATTCCTATGAGCAAGAGTTGTTTTCTGGTAAGAAGAGTCACTATTGCGCTCCCATTGCCATACACAGGACAAATAGCACTCGCGTCTGTTCCCATCAAGTACAGTGTATTGGACTGAATAGGAACTACTGTTCTTGTCAGTTTCCTAAGCAGAGTTGAACTACATATGGTCCGTGTGTGTAGGAAGCACAGTTCTTTTGTTCTGAGCAAGCTCACTGTTTGGACCCCATAGGAAACACAGAAGAGTACATGAGTGCTCTTTTCTCTAAAGCAGAGTGTGTTTCTTGTAAGGCGTGCGAGCATTTGTTTCCCAGTCCTAAATGGCGTTGAATCACATGCAGTTTGTGGTCCTACGAGTAAGAATTGTTTTCTGGAAGGAAAGTCACTATTGCGCTCCCATTGCCATACACAGTGCAAATAGCACTGGCGTCTGTTCCCAGCAAGTACAGTGTATCGGACTGAAGAGGAGCTACTGTTCTTGTCAGTTTCCTAAGCAGAGTTGAACTAGATATGGCCCGTGTGTGTAGGAAGCACAGTTCTTTTGTTCTGAGCAAGCTCACTGTTCGGACCCCATAGGAAACACAGTAGAGTAGAAGAGTGCTCTTTTCTCAAAAGCAGAGTGTGTTTCATGTAAGGCAAGCTAGCATTTGTTTCCCAGTCCTAAATGGAGTTGAATCACATACAGTTTCTGGTCCTACGTGCAAGAGTTGTTTTATGGTAAGATGAGTCACTATTGCGCAGCCATTGTCATACACAGGACAAATAGCCCTGGCGTCTGTTCCCAGCAAGTACAGTGTATTGGACTGAAGAGGATCTACTGTTCTTTTCAGGTTCCTAACCAGAATTGAACTAGATATGGCCGTGTGTGCAGGAAGCACAGTTCTTTTGTTCTGAGCAAGCTCACTGTTCGGACCCCATAGGAAACACAGTAGAGTAGAAGAGTGCTCTTTTCTCAAAAGCAGAGTGTGTTTCTTGTAAGGTGAGCTAGCGTTTGTTTCCAAGTCCTAAATGGAGTTGAGTCACATGCAGTTTTTTGTCCTAAGAGCAAGAGTTGTTTTCTGGTAAGACGAGTCACTATTGTGCTCCAATTGCCATACACAGTGCAAATAGCACTCGCGTCTCTTCCCCGCAGGTACAGTGTATTGGACTGAAGAGGAGCTACTGTTCTTGTCAGTTTCCTAAGCAGAGTTGAACTAGATATGGCCCGTGTGTGAAGGAAGCAGAGTTATTATGTTCTGAGCAAGCTCACTGTTCTGGCCCTATAGGAAACACAGTAGCGAAGAAGAGTGCTCTTTTCTCTAAAGCAGAGTGTGTTTCTTGTAAGGCACGCGAGCGTTTGTTTCCCAGTCCTAAATGGCATTGAATCACATGCAGTTTGTGGTCCTACGAGCAAGAGTTGTTTTCTGGTAGGAAAGTCACTATTGCGCTCCCATTGCCATACTCAGTGCAAAAAGCACTCGCGTCTATTCCCAGCAAGTACAGTGTATCGGACTGAAGAGGAGCTACTGTTCTTGTCAGTTTCCTAAGCAGAATTGAACTAGATATGGCCCGTGTGTGTAGGAAGCACAGTTCTTTTGTTCTGAGCAAGCTCACAGTTCTGGCCTTATAGGAAACACAGTAGAGTAGATGAGTGCTCTTTTCTCTAAAGCAGAATGTGTTTCTTGTAAGGCGAGCTACCGTTTGTTTCCCAGTCTTAAATGGAGTTGAATCACATACAGTTTCTGGTCCTACTTGCAAGAGTTGTTTTATGGTAAGAAGAGTCACTATTGCGCAGCCATTGTCATACACAGGACAAATAGCCCTGGCGTCTGTTCCCAGCAAGTACAGTGTATTGGACTGAAGAGGATCTACTGTTCTTGTCAGGTTCCTAAGCAGAATTGAAATAGATATGGCCATGTGTGCAGGAAGCACAGTTCTTTTGTTCTGAGAAAGCTCACTGTTCGGACCCCATAGGAAACAGAGTAGAGTAGAAGAGTGCTCTTTTCTCAAAAGCAGAGTGTGTTTCTTGTAAGGCGAGCTAGCGTTTGTTTCCCAGTCCTAAATGGAGTTGAATCACATGCAGTTTCTGGTCCTACAAGCAAGAGTTGTTTTCTGGTAAGGAAAGTCACTATTGCACTCCCATTGCCATACACAGTGCAAATAGCACTCCCGTCTGTTCCCAGCAAGTACAGTGTATTGGACTGAAGAGGAGCTACTGTTCTTCTCAGTTTCCTAAGCAGAGTTGAACTAGATATGGCCCCTGTGTGTAGGAAGCACCGTTCTTTTGTTCTGAGCAAGCTCACTGTTCTGGCCCTATAAGAAACACAGAAGAGTAGAAGAGTGCTCTTTTCTCAAAAGCAGAGTGTGTTTCTTGTAAGTCGAGATAGAGTTTGTTTCCCAGTCCTAAATGGAGTGGAATCACATGCAGTTTGTGGTGCTACGAGCAAGAGTTGTTTTCTGGTAAGGAAAGTCACTATTGCGCTCCCATTGCCATACACAGTGCAAATAGCACTCCTGTCTGTTCGCAGAAAGTACAGTGTATTGGATAGAATACGATCTACTGTTCTTGTCAGGTTCCTAAGCAGACTTGAACTAGATATGGCCCTGTGTATAGGAAGCACAGTTTTTTTGTTCTGAGCAAGCTCACTGTTCGGACCACATAGGACACAGTAGAGTAGAAGAGTGCTCTTTTCTCAAAAGCAGAGTGTGTTTCATGTAAGGCAAGCTAGCATTTGTTTCCCAGTCCTAAATGGAGTTGAATCACATACAGTTTCTGGTCCTACGTGCAAGAGGTGTTTTATGGTAAGATGAGTCACTATTGCGCAGCCATTGTCATACACAGGACAAATAGCCCTGGCGTCTGTTCCCAGCAAGTACAGTGTATTGGACTGAAGAGGATCTACTGTTCTTTTCAGGTTCCTAACCAGAATTGAACTAGATATGGCCGTGTGTGCAGGAAGCACAGTTCTTTTGTTCTGAGCAAGCTCACTGTTCGGACCCCATAGGAAACACAGTAGAGTATAAGAGTGCTCTTTTCTCAAAAGCAGAGTGTGTTTCTTGTAAGGTGAGCTAGCGTTTGTTTCCAAGTCCTAAATGGAGTTGAGTCACATGCAGTTTTTTGTCCTAAGAGCAAGAGTTGTTTTCTGGTAAGACGAGTCACTATTGTGCTCCAATTGCCATACACAGTGCAAATAGCACTCGCGTCTCTTCCCCGCAGGTACAGTGTATTGGACTGAAGAGGAGCTACTGTTCTTGTCATTTCCCTAAGCAGAGTTGAACTAGATATGGCCCGTGTGTGAAGGAAGCAGAGTTATTATGTTCTGAGCAAGCTCACTGTTCTGACCCTATAGGAAACACAGTAGCGAAGAAGAGTGCTCTTTTCTGTAAAGCAGAGTGTGTTTCTTGTAAGGCTAGCTCGCATTTGTTTCCCAGTCCTAAATGGAGTTGAGTCACAGGCAGTTTTTGGTCCTACGTGCAAGAGTTGTTTTCTGGTAAGAAGAGTCACTATTGCGCTCCAAATGCCATACACAGTGCAAATAGCACTCGCATCTGCTCCCAGCAAGCACTGTGTATTGGACTGAATAGGAGCTACTGTTCTTGTCAGTTTCCTAAGCAGAGTTGAACTAGATATGGTCCATGTGAGTAGGAAGCACAGTTCTTTTGTTCTGAGGAAGCTCACTGTTTGGACCCCATAGGAAACACAGTAGAGTAGAAGAGTGCTCTTTTCTCAAAAGCAGAGTGTGTTTCTTGTAAGGCGAGCTAGCGTTTGTTTCCCAGTCCTAAATGGAGGTGAATCACATGCAGTTTCTGGTCCTACGAGCAAGAGTTGTTTTCTGGTAAGGAAAGTCACTATTGCTCTCCCATTGCCATACACAGGACAAATAGGACTCACGTCTGTTCCCAGCAAGTACAGTGTATTGGACTGAATAGGAACTACTGTTCTTGTCAGTTTCCTAAGCAGAGTTGAACTACATATGGTCCGTGTGTGTAGGAAGCACAGTTCTTTTGTTCTGAGCAAGCTCACTGTTTGGACCCCATAGGAAACACAGTAGAGAAGAAGAGTGCTCTTTTCTCTAAAGCAAGTGTGTTTCTTGTAAGGCGCGCGAGCGTTTGTTTCCCAGTCCTAAATGGCGTTGAATCACATGCAGTTTGTGGTCCTACGAGCAAGAGTTGTTTTCTAGTAGGAAAGTCACTATTGCGCTCCCATTGCCATACACAGTGCAAACAGCACTCGCGTCTGTTCCCAGCAAGTACAGTGTATCAGACTGAAGAGGAGCTACTGTTCTTGTCAGTTTCCTAAGCAGAGTTGAACTAGATATGGCCCGTGTGTGTAGGAAGCACAGTTCTTTTGTTCTGAGCAAGCTCACAGTTCTGGCCTTATAGGAAACACAGTAGAGTAGATGAGTGCTCTTTTCTCTAAAGCAGAATGTGTTTCTTGTAAGGCGAGCTACCGTTTGTTTCCCAGTCTTAAATGGAGTTGAATCACATACAGTTTCTGGTCCTACTTGCAAGAGTTGTTTTATGGTAAGAAGAGTCACAATTGCGCAGCCATTGTCATACACAGGACAAATAGCCCTGGCGTCTGTTCCCAGCAAGTACACTGTATTGGACTGAAGAGGATCTACTGTTCTTGTCAGGTTCCTAAGCAGAATTGAAATAGATATGGCCATGTGTGCAGGAAGCACAGTTCTTTTGTTCTGAGAAAGCTCACTGTTCGGACCCCATAGGAAACACAGTAGAGTAGAAGAGTGCTCTTTTCTCAAAAGCAGAGTATGTTTCTTGTAAGGCGAGCTAGCGTTTGTTTCCCAGTCCTAAATGGAGTTGAGTCACATGCAGTTTTTTGTCCTATGAGCATGAGTTGTTTTCTGGTAAGGAAAGTCATTATTGTGCTCTCATTGCCATACACAGTGCAAATAGCACTCGCGTCTGTTCCCAGCAAATACAGTGTATTGGTCTGAAGAGGAGCTACTGTTCTTGTCAGGTTCTTAAGCAGAGTTGAACTACATATGGTCCGTGAGTGTTGGAAGCACAGTTCTTTTGTTCTGAGCAAGCTCTCTGTTTGGACCCCATAGGAAACACAGTAGAGTAGAAGAGTGCTCTTTTCTCTAAAGCAGAGTGTGTTTCTTGTAAGGCGAGCTAGCATTTGTTTCCCAGTCCTAAATGGAGTTGAATCACATGCAGTTTCTTGTCCTACGATCAAGAGTTGTTTTCTGGTAAGGAAAGTCACTATTGCACTCCCATTGCCATACACAGTGCAAATAGCACTCCTGTCTGTTCCCAGCAAGTACAGTGTATTGGACTGAAGAGGAGCTACTGTTCTTCTCAGTTTCCTAAGCAGAGTTGAACTAGATATGGTCCGTGTGTCGAGGAAGCACAGTTCGTTTTTTCTGAGCAAGCTCACTGTTCTGGCCCTATAGGAAACACAGTAGAGTAGAAGAGTGCTCTTTTCTCAAAAGCAGAGTGTGTTTCTTGTAAGGCGAGCTAGAGTTTGTTTCCCAGTCCTAAATGGAGTTGAGTCCCATAAAGATTTTTGTCCTACGAGCATGAGTTGTTTTCTGGTAAGACGAGTCACTATTGTGCTCCAATTGCCATACACAGTGCAAATAGCACTCGCGTCTGTTCTCAGCAAGTACAGTGTATCAGACTGAAGAGGAGCTACTGTTCTTGTCAGTTTCCTAAGCTGAGTGGAACTAGATATGGCCCGTGTGTGTAGGAAGCACAGTTATTATGTTCTGAGCAAGCTCACTGTTCTGGCCCTGTAGGAAGAACAGCAGAGTAGAAGAGTGTTCTTTTCACTAAAGCAGAGTGTGTTTCTTGTAAGGCGAGCTCGCGTTTGATTCCCGGTCCTAAATGGAGTTGAGTCACATGCAGTATTTGGTTCTATGAGCAAGAGTTGTTTTCTTTTAAGAAGAGTCACTATTGCTCTCCAAATGCCGTACACAGTGTAAATAGCACTCGCGTCTGTTCCCAGAAAGTACAGTGTATTGGACTGAATAGGAGCTACTGTTCTTGTCAGTTTCCTAAGCAGAGTTGAACTAGATATTGCCCGTGTGTGTAGGAAGCACAGTTCTTTTGTTCTGAGCAAGCTCACTGTTTGGACCCCATAGGAAACGCAGTAGAGTAGAAGAGTGCTATTTTCTCAAAAGCAGAGTGTGTTTCTTGTAAGGAGAGCTAGCGTTTGTTTCCTAGACCTAAATGGAGTTGAATCACATGCAGTTTGTGGTGCTACGAGCAAGAGTTGTTTTCTGGTAAGGAAAGTCACTATTGTGCTCCCATTACCATACACAGTGCAAATAGCACTCGCGTCTGTTCCCAGCAAGTACAGTGTATTGGACTGAATAGGAACTACTGTTCTTGTCAGTTTCCTAAGCAGAGTTGAACTACATATGGTCCGAGTGTGTAGGAAGCACAGTTCTTTTGTTCTGAGCAAGCTCACAGTTCAGACCACATAGGAAACAGAGTAGAGTAGTAGAGTGCTCTTTTCTCTAAAGCATAGTGTGTTTCTTGTAAGGCGAGCTAGCGTTTGTTTCCCAGACCTAAATGGAATTGAATCACATGCAGTTTCTGGTCCTACGAGCAAGAGTTGTTTTCTGGTAAGGAAAGTCACTATTGCGCTCCCATTGCCGTACACAGTGCAAATAGCACTCCCTTGTCTTCCCAGCAATTACAGTGTATTGGACTGAAGAGGAGAGACTCCTCTTTTCAGTTTCCTAAGCAGAGTTGAACTAGATATGGCCCCTGTGTGTAGGAAGCACCGTTCTTTTGTTCTGAGCAAGCTCACTGTTCTGGCCCTATAAGAAACACAGAAGAGTAGAAGAGTGCTCTTTTCTCAAAAGCAGAGTGTGTTTCTTGTAAGTCGAGATAGAGTTTGTTTCCCAGTCCTAAATGGAGTGGAATCACATGCAGTTTGTGGTGCTACGAGCAAGAGTTGTTTTCTGGTAAGGAAAGTCACTATTGCGCTCCCATTGCCATACACAGTGCAAATAGCACTCCTGTCTGTTCGCAGAAAGTACAGTGTATTGGATAGAAGACGATCTACTGTTCTTGTCAGGTTCCTAAGCAGACTTGAAATAGATATGGCCCTGTGTATAGGAAGCACAGTTTTTTTGTTCTGAGCAAGCTCACTGTTCGGACCACATAGGAAACACAGTAGAGTAGAAGAGTGCTCTTTTCTCAAAAGCAGAGTGTGTTTCTTGTATGGCGAGCTAGCGTTTGTTTCCCAGTCGTAAATGGAGTTGAATCCAATTTAGTTTGTGGTCCTATGAGCAAGAGTTGTTTTCAGGAAAGGAAAGTCACTATTGCGCTCCCATTGCCATACACAGGGCAAATAGCACTGGCGTCTGTTCCCAGCATGTACACTGCATTGGAGTGAAGAGGTTCCACTGTTCTTGTCAGTTTCCTAAGCAGTATTGAACTAGATATGGCCCGTGTGTGTAGGAAGCACAGTTCTTTTGTTCTGAGCAAGCTCACTGTTCTGACCCTATAGGAAACACAGTAGAGTAGAAGAGTGCTCTTTTCTCAAAAGCAGAGTGTGTTTCTTGTAAGGCGCACGAGCGTTTGTTTCCCAGTCCTAAATGGCGTTGAATCACATGCAGTTTTTGGTCCTACGAGCAAGAGTTTTTTTACGGTAAGAAGAGTCACTATTGCTCTCCAAATGCCATACACAGTACAAATAGCACTCGCGTCTGTTCCCAGCAAGTGCAGTGTATTGGACTGAATAGGAGCTACTGTTCTTGTCAGTTTCCTAAGCAGAGTTCAACTAGATATGGTCCATGTGTGTAGGAAGCACAGTTCTTTTGTTCTGAGGAAGCTCAATCTTTGGACCCCATAGGAAACACAGTAGAGTAAAAGAGTGCTCTTTTATCAAAAGCAGAGTGTGTTTCTTGTAAGGCGCGCGAGCGTTTGTTTCCCAGACCTAAATGGAGTTGAATCACATGCAGTTTCTGGTCCTATGAGCAAGAGTTGTTTTCAGGTAAGGAAATTCACTATTGTGCTCCCATTGCCATACACAGTGCAAATAGCACTCCTGTGTGTTCGCAGCAAGTACAGTGTATTGGATAGAAGAGGATCTACTGTTCTTGTCAGGTTCCTAAGCAGACTTGAACTAGATATGGCCCTGTGTATAGGAAGCACAGTTTTTTTGTTCTGAGCAAGCTCACTGTACGGACCACATAGGAAACACAGTAGAGTAGAAGAGTGCTCTTTTCTCAAAAGCAGAGTGTGTTTCTTGTATGGCGAGCTAGCGTTTGTTTCCCAGTCCTAAATGGAGTTGAATCACATGCAGTTTGTGGTTCTACGAGCAAGAGTTGTTTTCTGGAAAGGAAAGTCACTATTGCGCTCCCTTTGCCATACACAGTGCAAATAGCCCTCCCGTCTGTTCCCAGTAAGTACAGTGTATTGGACTGAAGAGGAGAGACTGCTCTTCTCAGTTTCCTAAGCAGAGTTGAACTAGATATGGCCCGTGTGTGTAGGAAGCACAGTCTTTTGTTCTGAGTAAGCTCATGGTTCTGGCCTTATAGGAAACACAATTGAATAGAAGAGTGCTCTTTTCTCAAAAGCAGAGTGTGTTTCTTGTAAGGCGAGATAGAGTTTGTTTCCCAGTCCTAAATGGAGTTGAGTCACATGCAGTTTTTTGTCCTATGAGGAAGAGTTGTTTTCTGGTAAGACGAGTCACTATTGTGCCCCATTGCCATACACAGTGCAAATAGCACTCGCGTCTGTTCTCAGCAAGTAAAGTGTATCGGACTGAAGAGGAGCTACTGTTCTTGTCAGTTTCCTAAGCAGAGTTGAACTACATATGGTTCATGTGTGTAGGAAGCACAGTTCTTTTGTTCTGAGCAAGCTCACTGTTTGGACCCCATAGGAAACACAGTAGAGTAGAAAGTGCTCTTTTCTCTAAAGCAGAGTGTGTTTCTTGTAAGGCGAGCTAGCGTTTCTTTTCCAGTCTGAAATGGAGTTGAATCACATGCAGGTTCTGGTCCTATGAGCAAGAGTTGTTTTCTGGTAAGGAAAGTCACTATTGTGCTCCAATTGCCCTACACAGTGCAAATACCACTCGTGTCTGTTCCCAGCAAGTACAGTGTATTGGACTGAAGAGGATCTACTGTTCTTGTCAGTTTCCTAAGCAGTGTTGAACTAGATATGGCCGTTTGTGTAGGAATCACAGTTCTTTTGTTCTGAGGAAGCTCACTGTTCGGACCCCATAGGAAACACAGTAGAGTAGAAGAGTTCTCTTTTCTCAAAAGCAGGGTGTGTTTCATGTGATGCGAGCTAGCATTTGTTGCCCAGTCCTAAATGGAGTTGAATCACATGCAGTTTCTAATCCTACAAGCAAGAGTTGTTTTATGGTAAAAATAATCACTATTGCGCTGCCATTGCCATACACAGGACAGATAGCACTGGTGTCTGTTCCCAGCAAGTACGGTGTATTGGACTGAAGAGGATCTACTGTTCTTGTCAGGTTCCTAAGCAGACTTGAACTAGATATGGCCGTTTGTGTAGGAAGCACAGTTTTTTTGTTCTGAGCAAGCTCACTGTTCGGACCCCATTGGAAACACAGTAGAGTAGAAGAGTGCTCTTTTCTCAAAAGCAGAGTGTGTTTCTTGTAAGGCGAGCTAGCGTTTGTTTCCGAGTCCTAAATGGAGTTGAATCACATGCAGTTTCTGGTCCTACGAGCAAGAGTTGTTTTCTGGTAAGGAAAGTCACTATTGCGCTCCCATTGCCGTACACAGTGCAAATAGCCCTCCCGTCTGTTCCCAGCAAGTACAGTGTATTGGACTGAAGAGGAACTACTGTTCTTGTCAGTTTCCTAAGCAGAGTTGAACTAGATATGGCCCGTGTGTGTAGGAAGCACAGTTCTTTTTTTCTGAGCAAGCTCACTGTTCTGGCCCTATAGGAAACAAAGTAGAGTAGAAGAGTGCTCTTTTCTCAAAAGCAGAGTGTGTTTCTTGTAAAGCAAGCTGGAGTTTGTTTCCCAGTCCTAAATGGAGTTGAATCACATGCCGTTTCTGGTGCTACGAGCAAGAGTTGTTTTCTGGTAAGAAGAGTCACTATTGCGTTGCCATTGCCATACACAGGACATGTAGCACTGGCGTCTGTTCCCAGCAAGTACAGTGTACTGGACTGAAGAGTATCTACTGTTCTTGTCAGGTTCCTAAGCAGAGTTGAACTAGATATGGCCGTGTTTGTAGGAAGCACAGTTTTTTTGTTCTGAGCAAGCTCACTGTTCCGAACACATAAGAAACACAGTAGAGTAGAAGAGTGCTCTTTTCTCAAAAGCAGAGTGTGTTTCTTGGAAGGCGAGCTAGCGTTTGTTTCCCAGTCCTACATGGAGTTGAACTACATGCAGTTTTTTGTCCTATGAGCAAGAGTTGTTTTCTGGTAAGGAAAGTCACTATTGTGCTCTCATTGCCATACACAGTGCAAATAGCACTCGCGTCTGTTCCCAGCAAATACAGTGTATTGGTCTGAAGAGGAGCTACTGTTCTTGTCAGGTTCCTAAGCATAGTTGAACTACATATGTTCCGTGTGTGTAGGAAGCACAGTTCTTTTTTTCTGAGCAAGCTCTCTGTTTGGACCCCATAGGAAACACAGTAGAGTAGAAGAGTGCTTTTTTCTCTAAAGCAGAGTGTGTTTCTTGTAAGGCGAGCTAGCGTTTGTTTCCCAGTCCTAAATGGAGTTGAATCACATGCAGTTTCTGGTCCTACGAGCAAGAGTTGTTTTCTGGTAAGGAAAGTCACTATTGCGCTCCCATTGCCATACACAGTGCAAATAGCACTCCCGTCTGTTCCCAGCAAGTACAGTTTATTGGACAGAAGAGGAGCTACTGTTCTTCTCAGTTTCCTAAGCAGAGTTGAACTAGATATGGCCCGTGTGTCGAGGAAGCACAGTTCTTTTTTTCTGAGCAAGCTCACTGTTCTGGACCTATAGGAAACACAGTAGAGGAGAAGAATGCTCTTTTCTCAAAAGCAGAGTGTGTTTCTTGTAAGGCGAGCTAAAGTTTGTATCCCAGTCCTAAATGGAGTTTAGTCCCATGCAGTTTTTTGTCCTACGAGCAAGAGTTGTTTTCTGGTAAGACGAGTCACTATTGTGCTCCAATTGCCATACACAGTGCAAATAGCACTCGCGTCTGTTCTCAGCAAGTACAGTGTATCAGACTGAAGAGGAGCTACTGTTCTTGTCAGTTTCCTAAGCAGAGTGGAACTAGATATGGCCCGTGTATAGGAAGCACAGTTATTATGTTCTGAGCAAGCTCACTGTTCTGGCCCTGTAGGAAACACAGCAGAGTAGAAGAGTGTTCTTTTCACTAAAGCAGAGTGTGTTTCTTGTAAGGCGAGCTGGCGTTTGATTCCCGGTCCTAAATGGAGTTGAGTCACATGCAGTTTTTGGTCCTATGAGCAAGAGTTGTTTTCTGTTAAGAAGAGTCACTATTGCGCTCCAAATGCCATACACAGTGCAAATAGCACTCGCGTCTGTTCCCAGAAAGTACAGTGTATTGGACTGAATAAGAGCTACTGTTCTTGTCAGTTTCCTAAGCAGAGTTGAACTAGATATGGTCCATTTCTGTAGGAAGCACAGTTCTTTTGTTCTGAGCAAGCTCACTGTTTGGACCCCATAGGAAACACAGTAGAGTAGAAGAGTGCTCTTTTCTCAAAAGCAGAGTGTGTTTCTTGTAAGGCGAGCTAGCGTTTGTTTCCTAGTCCTAAATGGAGTTGAATCACATGCAGTTTGTGGTGCTACAAGCAAGAGTTGTTTTCTGGTAAGGAAAATCACTATTGTGCACCCATTACCATATACAGTGCAAATAGCACTCGCGTCTGTTCCCAGCAAGTACAGTGTATTGGACTGAATAGGAACTACTGTTCTTGTCAGTTTCCTAAGCAGAGTTGAACTAGATATGTCCCGTGTGTGTAGGAAGCACAGTTCTTATGTTCTGAGCAAGCTCACTGTTCTGGCCCTAGAGGAAACACAGTAGAGTAGAAGAGTGCTCTTTTATCTAAAGCAGAGTGTTTTTTTTGTAAGGCGAGCTCGCGTTTGTTTCCCAGTCCTAAATGGAGTTGAATCACATGCAGTTTTTGGTCCTACGAGCAAGAGTTTTTTTATGGTAAGAAGAGTCACTATTGCGCTCCAAATGCCATACACAGTGCAAATAGCACTCGCGTCTGTTCCCAGCAAGTACAGTGTATTGGACTGAATAGGAGCTACTGTTCTTGTCAGTTTCCTAAGCAGAGTTGAACTAGATATGGTCCATTTGTGTAGGAAGCACAGTTCTTTTGTTCTGAGCAAGCTCACTCTTTGGACCACATAGGAAACATAGTAGAGTAAAAGAGTGCTCTTTTGTCAAAAGCACAGTCTTTTTCTTGTTTGGCGAGCTAGCGTTTGTTTCCCACACCTAAATGGAGTTGAATCACATGCAGTTTCTGGTCCTATGAGCAAGAGTTGTTTTCTGGTAAATAAAGTCACTATTGCGCTCCCATTGCCATACACAGCGCAAATAGCACTCCTGTCTGTTCGCAGCAAGTACAGTGTATTGGATAGAAGAGGATCTACTGTTCTTGTCAGGTTCCTAAGCAGACTAGAACTAGATATGGCCCTGTGTGTAGGAAGCAAAGTTTTTTTGTTCTGAGCAAGCTCACTGTTCAGACCCCATAGGAAACACAGTAGAGTAGAAGAGTGCTCTTTTCTCAAAAGCAGAGTTTGTTTCTTGTATGGCGAGCTAGCATTTGTTTCCCAGTCCTAAATGGAGTTGAATCCAATGCAGTTTGTGGTCCTACGAGCAAGAGTTGTTTTCTGGTAAGGAAAGTCACTATTGCGCTCCCATTGCCATACACAGTGCAAATAGCCCTCCTGTCTGTTCCCAGTAAGTACAGTGTATTGGACTGAAAAGGAGCTACCGTTCTTCTCAGTTTCCTAAGCAGAGTTGAACTAGATATGGACCCTGTGTGTAGGAAGCACAGTTCTTTTGTTCTGAGTAAGCTCATTGTTCTGGCCCTATAGGAAACACAATTGTGTAGAAGAGTGCTCTTTGCTCAAAAGCAGAGTGTGTTTCTTGAAAGGCGAGATAGAGTTTGTTTCCCAGTCCTAAATGGAGTTGAGTCACATGCAGTTTTTTGTCCTACGAGCAAGAGTTGTTTTCTGGTAAGACGAGTCACTATTGTGCCCCATTGCCATACACAGTGCAAATAGCACTCGTGTCTGTTCTCAGCAAGTAAAGTGTATCGGACTGAAGAGGAGCTACTGTTCTTGTCAGTTTCCTAAGCAGAGTTGAACTAGATATGGTCCATGTGTTTAGGAAGCACAGTTCTTTTGTTTTGAGCAAGCTTACTCTTTGGACCCCATAGGAAACACAGTAGAGTAAAAGAGTGCTCTTTTATCAAAAGCAGAGTGTGTTTCTTGTAAGGCGAGCTAGCGTTTGTTTCCCAGACCTAAATGGAGTTGAATCACATGCAGTTTCTGGTCCTATGAGCAAGAGTTGTTTTCTGGTAAGGAAAGTCACTATTGCGCTCCCATTGCCATACACAGTGCAAATAGCACTCCTGTCTGTTCGCAGCAAGTACAGTGTATTGGATAGAAGAGGATCTACTGTTCTTGTCAGGTTCCTAACCAGACTTGAACTAGATATGGACCTGTGTGTAGGAAGCAAAGTTTTTTTGTTCTGAGCAAATCACTGTTCAGACCCCATAGGAAACACAGTAGAGTAGAAGAGTGCTCTTTTCTCAAAAGCAGAGTGTGTTTCTTGTATGGCGAGCTAGCATTTGTTTCCCAGTCCTAAATGGAGTTGAATCCAATGCAGTTTGTGGTCCTACGAGCAAGACTTGTTTTCTGGTAAGGAAAGTCACTATTGCGCTCCCATTGCCATACACAGTGCAAATAGCCCTCCCGTCTGTTCCCGGTAAGTACAGTGTATTGGACTGAAAAGGAGCTACCGTTCTTCTCAGTTTCCTAAGCAGAGTGGAACTAGATATGGCCCGTGTGTGTAGGAAGCACATTTCTTTTGTTCGGAGTAAGCTCATTGTTCTGGCCCTATAGGAAACACAATTGAGTAGAAGAGTGCTCTTTTCTCAAAAGCAGAGTGTGTTTCTTGAAAGGCGAGATAGAGTTTGTTTCCCAGTCCTAAATGGAGTTGAATCACATGCAGTTTTTGGTCCTACGAGCAAGAGTTTTTTTATGGTAAGAAGAGTCACTATTGCGCTCCAAATGCCATACACAGTGCAAATAGCACTCGCGTCTGTTCCCTGCAAGTACAGTGTATTGGACTGAAGAGGAGCTACTGTTCTTGTCAGTTTCCTAAGCAGAGTGGAACTAGATATGGCCCGTGTGTGTAGGAAGCACAGTTATTATGTTCTGAGCAAGCACACTGTTCTGGCCCTGTAGGAAACACAGCAGAGTAGAAGAGTGTTCTTTTCTCTAAAGCAGAGTGTGTTTCTTGTAAGGCGAGCTCGCGTTTGATTCCCGGTCCTAAATGGAGTTGAGTCACATGCAGTTTTTGGTCCTATGAGCAAGAGTTGTTTTCTGGTAAGAAGAGTCACTATTGTGCTCCAAAAGCCATACACAGTGCAAATAGCACTCGCGTCTGTTCCCAGAAAGTACAGTGTATTGGATTGAATAGGAGCTACTGTTCTTGTCAGTTTCCTAAGCAGAGTTGAACTAGATATGGTCCATTTGTGTAGGAAGCACAGTTCTTTTGTTCTGAGCAAGCTCACTGTTTGGACCCAATAGGAAACGCTGTAGAGTAGAAGCGTGCTCTTTCTCCAAAGCAGAGTGTGTTTCTTGTAAGGCGAGCTAGCGTTTGTTTCCTAGTCCTAAATGGAGTTGAATCACATGCAGTTTGTGGTGCTACGAGCAAGAGTTGTTTTCTGGTAAGGAAAGTCACTATTGCGCTCCCATTGCCATACACAGTGCAAATAGCACTCCCTTGTCTTCCCAGCAAGTACAGTGTATTGGACTGAAGAGGAGAGACTGCTCTTCTCAGTTTCCTAAGCATAGTTGAACTAGATATGGCCCCTGTGTGTAGGAAGCACAGTTCTTATGTTCTGAGCAAGCTCACTGTTCTGGCCCTATAGGAAACACAGTAGAGTAGAAGAGTGCTCTTTTATCTAAAGCAGAGTGTTTTTTTTGTAAGGCGAGCTCGCGTTTGTTTCCCAGTCCTAAATGGAGTTGAATCACATGCAGTTTTTGGTCCTACGAGCAAGAGTTTTTTTATGGTAAGAAGAGTCACTATTGCGCTCCAAATGCCATACACAGTGCAAATAGCACTCGCGTCTGTTCCCAGCAAGTACAGTGTATTGGACTGAATAGGAGCTACTATTCTTGTCAGTTTCCTAAGCAGAGTTGAACTAGATATGGTCCATGTGTGTAGGAAGCACAGTTCTTTTGTTCTGAGCAAGCTCACTCTTTGGACCACATAGGAAACACAGTAGAGTAAAAGAGTGCTCTTTTATCAAAAGCAGAGTGTTTTTCTTGTATGGCGAGCTAGCGTTTGTTTCCCACACCTAAATGGAGTTGAATCACATGCAGTTTCTGGTCCTATGAGCAAGAGTTGTTTTCTGGTAAGGAAAGTCACTATTGCGCTCCCATTGCCATACACAGCGCAAATAGCACTCCTGTCTGTTCGCAGCAAGTACAGTGTATTGGATAGAAGAGGATCTACTGTTCTTGTCAGGTTCCTAAGCAGACTTGAACTAGATATGGCCCTGTGTGTAGGAAGCAAAGTTTTTTTGTTCTGAGCAAGCTCACTGTTCAGACCACATAGGAAACACAGTAGAGTAGAAGAGTGCTCTTTTCTCAAAAGCAGAGTTTGTTTCTCTTATGGCGAGCTAGCGTTTGTTTCCCAGTCCTAAATGGAGTTGAATCCAATGCAGTTTGTGGTCCTACGAGCAAGAGTTGTTTTTTGGTAAGGAAAGTCACTATTGCGCTCCCATTGCCATACACAGTGCAAATAGCCCTCCCGTGTGTTCCCAGTAAGTACAATGTATTGGACTGAAAAGGAGCTATCGTTCTTCTCAGTTTCCTAAGCAGAGTTGAACTAGATATGGCCCGTGTGTGTAGGAAGCACAGTTCTTTTGTTCTGAGTAAGCTCATTGTTCTGGCCCTATAGGAAACACAATTGTGTAGAAGAGTGCTCTTTGCTCAAAAGCAGAGTGTGTTTCTTGAAAGGCGAGATAGAGTTTGTTTCCCAATCCTAAATGAAGTTGAGTCACATGCAGTTTCTGGTCCTACGAGCAAGAGTTGTTTTCTGGTAAGGAAAGTCACTATTGTGCTCCAATTGCCCTACACAGTGCAAATAGCACTCGCGTCTGTTCCCAGCAAGTACAGTGTGTTGGACTGAAGAGGATCTACTGTTCTTGTCAGGTTCCTAAGCAGAATTGAACTAGATATGGCCGTGTGTGCAGGAAGCACAGTTCTTTTGTTCTGAGCAAGCTCACTGTTCGGACCCCATAGGAAAAACAGTAGAGTAGAAGAGTGCTCTTTTCTCAAAAGCAGAGTGTGTTTCTTGTAAGGCGAGCTAGTGTTTGTTTCCCAGTTCTAAATGGAGTTGAGTCACATGCAGTTTTTTATTCTCATTTTTTTTTTTTTTTGGTTTTTTTGAGACAGGGTTTCTCTGTGTAGCTTTGCGCCTTTCCTGGAACTCACTTGGTAGCCCAGGCTGGCCTCGAACTCACAGAGATCCGCCTGGCTCTGCCTCCTTAGTGCTGGGATTAAAGGCGTGCACCACCACCGCCCGGCACATGCAGTTTTTTGTCCTACGAGCATAAGTGGTTTTCTGGTAAGACGAGTCACTATTGTGCTCCAATTGCCATACACAGTGCAAATAGCACTCGCGTCTCTTCCCTGCAAATACAGTGTATTGGACTGAAGAGCAGCTACTGTTCTTGTCAGTTTCCTAAGCAGAGTTGAACTAGATATGGCCCGTGTGTGTAGGTAGGACAGTTCTTTTGTTCTGAGCAAGCTCATTGTTCAGACCACATAGGAAACACAGTAGAGTAGAAGAGTGCTCTTTTCTCAAAAGCAGAGTGTGTTTCATGTAAGGCGAGCTAGCATTTGTTTCCCAGTCCTAAATGGAGTTGAATCACATGCAGTTTCTGGTCCTACGAGCAAGAGTTGTTTTCTGGTAAGGAAAGTCGCTATTGTGCAACCATTGCCATACACAGTGCAAATAGCACTCGTGTCTGTTCCCAGAAAGTACAGAGTATTGGACTGAATAGGTGCTAATGTTCTTGTCAGTTTCCTAAGCAGACTTGAACTAGATATGTCCATTTGTGTAGAAAGCACAGTTTTTTTGTTCTGAGCAAGCTCACTGTTCGGACCCCATTGGAAACACAGTAGAGTAGAAGAGTGCTCTTTTCTCAAAAGCAGAGTGTGTTTCTTGTAAGGCGAGCTAGCGTTTGTTTCCCAGTCCTAAATGGAGTTGAATAACATGCAGTTTCTGGTCCTACGAGCAAGAGTTGTTTTCTGGTAAGGAAAGTCACTATTGCGCTCCCATTGCCATACACAGTGCAAATAGCACTCGCGTCTGTTCCCAGCAAGTACAGTGTATTGGACTGAAGAGGAGCTACTGTTCTTCTCAGTTTCCTAAGCAGAGTGGAACTAGATATGGCCCGTGTGTGTAGGAAGCACAGTTCATTTTTTCTGAGCAAGCTCACTGTTCTGTCACTATAGGAAACAAAGTAGAGTAGAAGAGTGCTCTTTTCTCAAAAGCAGAGTGTGTTTCTTGTAAAGCGAGCTGGAGTTTGTTTCCCAGTCCTAAATGGAGTTGAATCACATGCCGTTTCTGGTCCTACGAGCAAGAGTTGTTTTCTGGGAAGAAGAGTCACTATTGCGTTGCCATTGCCATACACAGGACAAATAGCACTGGCGTCTGTTCCCAGCAAGTACAGTGTACTGGACTGAAGAGTATCTACTGTTCTTGTCAGGTTCATAAGCAGAGTTGAACTAGATATGGCCGTGTTTGTAGGAAGCACAGTTTTTTTGTTCTGAGCAAGCTCACTGTTCCGAAAACCTAGGAAACACAGTAGAGTAGAAGAGTGCTCTTTTCTCATAGGCAGAGTGTGTTTCTTGGAAGGCGAGCTAGCGTTTGTTTCCCAGTCCTAAATGGAGTTGAACTACATGCAGTTTTTTGTCCTATGAGCAAGAGTTGTTTTCTGGTAAGGAAAGTCACTATTGTGCTCCCATTGCCATACACAGGACAAATAGCACTCGCGTCTGTTCCCAGCAAATACAGTGTATTGGTCTGAAGAGGAGCTACTGTTCTTGTCAGGTTCCTAAGCAGAGTTGAACTACATATGTTCCGTGTGTGTAGGAAGCACAGTTCTTTTTTTCTGAGCAAGCTCTCTGTTTCGACCCCATAGGAAACACAGTAGAGTAGAAGAGTGCTTTTTTCTCTAAAGCAGAGTGTGTTTCTTGTAAGGCGAGCTAGCGTTTGTTTCCCAGTCCTAAATGGAGTTGAATCACATGCAGTTTCTGGTCCTACGATCAAGAGTTGTTTTCTGGTAAGGAAAGTCACTATTGCGCTCCCATTGCCATACACAGTGCAAATAGCACTCGCGTCTGTTCCCAGCAAGTACAGTGTATTGGACTGAAGAGGAGCTACTGTACTTGTCAGTTTCCTAAGCAGAGTGGAACTAGATATGGCCCGTGTGTGTAGGAAGCACAGTTATTATGCTCTGAGCAAGCTCACTGTTCTGGCCCTGTAGGAAACACAGCAGAGTAGAAGAGTGTTCTTTTCTCTAAAGCAGAGTGTGTTTCTTGTAAGGCGAGCTCGCGTTTGATTCCCGGTCCTAAATGGAGTTGAGTCACATGCAGTTTTTGGTCCTATGAGCAAGAGTTGTTTTCTGGTAAGAAGAGTCACTACTGTGCTCCAAATGCCATACACAGTGCAAAGAGCACTCGCGTCTGTTCCCAGAAAGTACAGTGTATTGGATTGAATAGGAGCTACTGTTCTTGTCAGTTTCCTAAGCAGAGTTGAACTAGATATGGTCCATTTGTGTAGGAAGAACAGTTCTTTTGTTCTGAGCAAGCTCACTGTTTGGACCCCATAGGAAACGCAGTAGAGTAGAAGCGTGCTCTTTTCTCAAAAGCAGAGTGTGTTTCTTGTAAGGTGAGCTAGCGTTTGTTTCCTAGTCCTAAATGGAGTTGAATCACATGCAGTTTGTGTTGCTATGAGCAAGAGTTGTTTTCTGGTAAGGAAAGTCACTATTGCGCTCCCATTGCCATACACAGTGCAAATAGCACTCCCTTGTCTTCCCAGCAAGTACAGTGTATTGGACTGAAGAGGAGAGACTGCTCTTCTCAGTTTCCTAAGCAGAGTTGAACTAGATATGGCCCCTGTGTGTAGGAAGCACAGTTCTTTTGTTCTGAGCAAGCTCACTGTTCTGGCCCTAAGGAAACACAGAAGAGTAGAAGAGTGCTCTTTTCTCAAAAGCAGAGTGTGTTTCTTGTAAGTCGAGATAGAGTTTTTTTCCCAGTCCTAAATGGAGTTGAGTCACATGAAGTTTTTTGTCCTACGAGCAAGAGTTGTTTTCTGGTAAGACGAGTTACTATTGTGCTCCAATTGCCATACACAGTGCAAATAGCACTCGCGTCTGTTCTCAGCAAGTACAGTGTATCGGACTGAAGAGGAGCTACTGTTCTTGTCAGTTTCCTAAGCAGAGTTGAACTAGATATGTCCCGTGTGTGTAGGAAGCACAGTTCTTATGTTCTGAGCAAGCTCACTGTTCTGGCCCTAGAGGAAACACAGTAGAGTAGAAGAGTGCTCTTTTATCTAAAGCAGAGTGTTTTTCTTGTAAGGCGAGCTCGCGTTTGTTTCCCAGTCCTAAATGGAGTTGAATCACATGCAGTTTTTGGTCCTACGAGCAAGAGTTTTTTTATGGTAAGAAGAGTCACTATTGCGCTCCAAATGCCATACACAGTGCAAATAGCACTCGCGTCTGTTCCCAGCAAGTACAGTGTATTGGACTGAATAGGAGCTACTGTTCTTGTCAGTTTCCTAAGCAGAGTTCAACTAGATATGGTCCATGTGTGTAGGAAGCACAGTTCTTTTGTTCTGAGCAAGCTCACTCTTTGGACCACATAGGAAACACAGTAGAGTAAAAGAGTGCTCTTTTATCAAAAGCAGAGTCTTTTTCTTGTATGGCGAGCTAGCGTTTGTTTCCCACACCTAAATGGAGTTGAATCACATGCAGTTTCTGGTCCTATGAGCAAGAGTTGTTTTCTGGTAAATAAAGTCACTATTGCGCTCCCATTGCCACACACAGCGCAAATAGCACTCCTGTCTGTTCGCAGCAAGTACAGTGTATTGGATAGAAGAGGATCTACTGTTCTTGTCAGGTTCCTAAGCAGACTTGAACTAGATATGGCCCTGTGTGTAGGAAGCAAAGTTTTTTTGTTCTGAGCAAGCTCACTGTTCAGACCACATAGGAAACACAGTAGAGTAGAAGAGTGCTCTTTTCTCAAAAGCAGAGTTTGTTTCTTGTATGGCGAGCTAGCGTTTGTTTCCCAGTCCTAAATGGAGTTGAATCCAATGCAGTTTGTGGTCCTACGAGCAAGAGTTGTTTTCTGGTAAGGAAAGTCACTATTGCGCTCCCATTGCCATACACAGTGCAAATAGCCCTCCCGTCTGTTCCCAGTAAGTACAGTGTATTGGACTGAAAAGGAGCTACTGTTCTTCTCAGTTTCCTAAGCAGAGTTGAACTAGATATGGCCCGTGTGTGTAGGAAGCACAGTTCTTTTGTTCTGAGTAAGCTCATTGTTCTGGATCTATAGGAAACACAATTGTGTAGAAGAGTGCTCTTTGCTCAAAAGCAGAGTGTGTTTCTTGAAAGGCGAGATAGAGTTTGTTTCCCAGTCCTAAATGGAGTTGAGTCACATGCAGTTTTTTGTCCTACGAGCAAGAGTTGTTTTCTGGTAAGACGAGTCACTATTGTGCCCCATTGCCATACACAGTGCAAATAGCACTCGCGTCTGTTCTCAGCAAGTAAAGTGTATCGGACTGAAGAGGAGCTACTGTTCTTGGCAGTTTCCTAAGCAGAGTTGAACTAGATATGGTCCATGTGTTTAGGAAGCACAGTTCTTTTGTTTTGAGCAAGCTCACTCTTTGGACCCCATAGGAAACACAGTAGAGTAAAAGAGTGCTCTTTTATCAAAAGCAGAGTGTGTTTCTTGTAAGGCGAGCTAGCGTTTGTTTCCCAGACCTAAATGGAGTTGAATCACATGCAGTTTCTTGTCCTATGAGCAAGAGTTGTTTTCTGGTAAGGAAAGTCACTATTGCGCTCCCATTGCCATACACAGTGCAAATAGCACTCCTGTCTGTTCGCAGCAAGTACAGTGTATTGGATAGAAGAGGATCTACTGTTCTTGTCAGGTTCCTAACCAGACTTGAACTAGATATGGACCTGTGTGTAGGAAGCAAAGTTTTTTTGTTCTGAGCAAATCACTGTTCAGACCCCATAGGAAACACAGTAGAGTAGAAGAGTGCTCTTTTCTCAAAAGCAGAGTGTGTTTCTTGTATGGCGAGCTAGCGTTTGTTTCCCAGTCATAAATTGAGTTGAATCCAATGCAGTTTGTGGTCCTACGAGCAAGAGTTGTTTTCTGGTAAGGAAAGTCACTATTGCGCTCCCATTGCCATACACAGTGCAAATAGCCCTCCCGTCTGTTCCCGGTAAGTACAGTGTATTGGACTGAAAAGGAGCTACCGTTCTTCTCAGTTTCCTAAGCAGAGTTGAACTAGATATGGCCCGTGTGTGTAGGAAGCACATTTCTTTTGTTCGGAGTAAGCTCATTGTTCTGGCCCTATAGGAAACACAATTGAGTAGAAGAGTGCTCTTTTCTCAAAAGCAGAGTGTGTTTCTTGAAAGGCGAGATAGAGTTTGTTTCCCAGTCCTAAATGGCGTTGAGTCACATGCAGTTTTTTGTCCTATGAGCAAGAGTTGTTTTCTGGTAAGACGAGTCACTATTGTGCCCCATTGCCATACACAGTGCAAATAGCACTCGCGTCTGTTCTCAGCAAGTAGAGTGTATCGGACTAAAGAGGAGCTACTGTTCTTGTCAGTTTCCTAAGCCGAGTTGAACTACAAATCGTTCATGTGTGTAGGAAGCACAGTTCTTTTGTTCTGAGCAAGCTCACTGTTTGGACCCCATAGGAAACACAGTAGAGTAGAAAGTGCTCTTTTCTCTAAAGCAGAGTGTGTTTCTTGTAAGGCGAGCTAGCGTTTCTTTCCCAGTCTGAAATGGAGTTGAATCACATGCAGTTTCTGGTCCTACGAGCAAGAGTTGTTTTCTGGTAAGGAAAGTCACTATTGTGCTCCAATTGGCCTACACAGTGCAAATAGCACTCGCGTCTGTTCCCAGCAAGTACAGTGTATTGGACTGAAGAGGATCTACTGTTCTTGTCAGTTTCCTAAGCAGAGTTGAACTAGATATGTCCCGTGTGTGTAGGAAGCACAGGTCTTTTGTTTTGAGCAAGCTCACTGTTCTGGCCCTATAGGAAACACAGTAGAGTAGAAGAGTGCTCTTTTCTCAAAAGCAGAGTGTGTTTCTTGTAAGGCTAGCTAACGTTTGTTTCCCAGTCCTAAATGGAGTTGAGTCAAATGCAGTTTTTGGTCCTACGAGCAAGAGTAGTTTTCTGGTAAGAAGCGTCACTATTGGGCTCCCATTGCCATACACAGTACAAATAGCACTCGCGTCTGTTCCCAGCATGTACAGTGTATTAGTCTGAAGAGGAGCTATTGTTCTTGTCAGTTTCCTAAGCAGAATTGAACTAGATATGGCCGTGAATTTACGAAGCACAGTTCTTTTGTTCTGAGCCAGCTCTCTGTTCTGGCCCTATAGGAAACACAGTAGAGTAGAAGAGTGCTCTTTTCTCAAAAGCAGAGTGTGTTTCTTGTAAGGCGAGCTAGCGTTTGTTTCCCAGTCCAAAATGGAGTTGAATCACATGCAGTTTTTGGTCCTACCAGCAAGAGTTGTTTTCTGGTAAGGAAAGTCACTATTGTGCTCCCTTTGCCATACACAGTGCAAATAGCACTCGTGTCTGTTTCCAGCAAGTACAGTGTATTGGACTGAAGAGGAGCTACTGTTCTTTTCAGTTTCCTAAGCAGAGTTGAACTAGATATGGCCCGTGTGTGTAGGAAGCACAGTTCTTTTGTTCTGAGCAAGCTCACTGTTCGGACCCCTTAGGAAACACAGTAGAGTAGAAGAGTGCTCTTTTCTCAAAAGCAGATTGTGTTTCTTGTAAGGCGAGCTAGCGTTTGTTTCCCAGTCCTAAATGGAGTTGAATCACATGCAGTTTCTGGTACTACGAGCAAGAGTTGTTTTCTGGTAAGGAAAGACATTATTGCGCTCCCATTGCCATACATAGTGCAAATAGCACTCGCGTCTGTTCCCAGCAAGGACAGTGTATTGGACTGAAGAGGAGCTACTGTTCTTGTCAGTTTCCTAAGCAGAGTTGAACTAGATATGGCCCGTGTGTGTAGGAAGCACAGTTCTTTTGTTCTGAGCAAGCTCACTGTTTGGACACCATAGGAAACACTGTAGATTAGAAGAGAGCTCTTTAATCAAAAGCAGAGTGTGTTTCTTGAAAGGCAAGCTAGTGTTTGTTTCCCAGTCAGAAATGGAATTGAATCCCGTGCAGTTTCTGGTTTTACGAGCAAGAGTTTTTTTCTGGTAATAAGAGTCACTATTGCGCTCCCACTGCCATACACAGTGCATATAGCACTGACGTCTGTCCCAGCATGTATAGAGTATTGGACTGAAGAGGATCTACTGTTCTTGTCAGTTTCCTAAGCAGTGTAGAACTAGATATGGCCGCGTGTGTAGGAAGCACAGTTCTTTTGTTCTGAGCAAGCACACTGTTCGGTCCCCATAGGAAACACAATAGAGTAGAAGAGTTCTCTTTTCTCAAAAGCAGGGTGTGTTTCATGTGAGGCAAGCTAGCATTTGTTGCCCAGTCCTAAATGGAGTTGAATTACATGCAGTTTCTGGTCCTACGAGCAAGAATTGTTTTCCAGTAAGGAAAGTCACTATTGCGCTCCCATTGCCATACACAGTGCAAATAGCACTCGCGTCTGTTCCCAGCAAGTACAGTGTATCAGACTGAAGAGGAGCTACTGTTTTTGTCAGTTTCCTAAGCAGAATTGAGCTAGGTATGGCCGTGTGTGTAGGAAGCACAGTTCTTTTGTTCAGAGCAAGCTCACTGTTCGGACCCCATAGGAAACACAGTAGAGTAGAAGAGTGCTCTTTTCTCAAAAGCAGAGTGTGTTTCTTGTAAGGCAAGCTAGCGTTTGTTTCCCAGACCTAAATGGAGTTGAATCACATGCAGTTTCTGGTCCTATGAGCAAGAGTTGTTTTCTGGTAAGGAAAGTCACTATTGCGCTCCCATTGCCATACACAGTACAAATAGCACTCCTGTCTGTTCGCAGCAAGTACAGTGTATTGGATAGAAGAGGATCTACTGTTCTTGTCAGATTCCTAAGCAGACATGAAATAGATATGGCCCTGTGTGTAGGAAGCACATTTTTTTTTGTTCTGAGCAAGCTCACTGTTCTGGCCCTATAGGAAACACAGTAGATAGAAGAGTGCTCTTTTCTCAAAAGCAGAGTGTGTTTCTTGTAAGGCGAGCTAGCATTTGTTTCCTAGTCCTAAATGGAGTTGAATCACAGGCAGTTTGTGGTGCTACGAGCAAGAGTTGTTTTCTGGTAAGGAAAGTCAATATTGTGCTCCCATTAACATACACAGTGCAAATAGCACTCGCGTCTGTACCTAGCAAGTACAGTGTATTGGACAGAATAGGAACTACTGTTCTTGTCAGTTTCCTAAGCAGAGTTGAACTACATATGGTCCGAGTGTGTAGGAAGCACAGTTCTTTTGTTCTGAGCAAGCTCACTGTTCGAACCTCATAGGAAACACAGTAGAGTACAAGAGTGCTCTTTTTTCTAAAGCATAGTGTGTTTCTTGTAAGGCGAGCTAGCGTTTGTTTCCCAGTCCTAAATGGACTTGAATCACATGCACTTTCTGGTCCTACGAGCAAGAGTTGTTTTCTGGTAAGGAAAGTCACTATTGTGCTCCCATTGCCATACACAGTGCAAATAGCACTCCCTTGTCTTCCCAGCAAGTACAGTGTATTGGACTGAAGAGGAGAGACTGCTCTTCTCAGTTTCCTAAGCAGAGTTGAACTAGATATGGCCCCTGTGTGTAGGAAGCACAGTTCTTTTGTTCTGAGCAAGCTCACTGTTCTGGCCCTATAGGAAACACAGAAGAGTAGAAGAGTGCTCTTTTCTCAAAAGCAGAGTGTGTTTCTTGTAAGTCGAGATATAGTTTGTTTCCCAGTCCTAAATGGAGTTGAGTCACATGCAGTTTTTTGTCCTACGAGCAAAAGTTGTTTTCTGGTAAGACGAGTCACTATTGTGCTCCAATTGCCATACACAGTGCAAATAGCACTCGCGTCTGTTCTCAGCAAGTACAGTGTATCAGACTGAAGAGGAGCTACTGTTCTTGTCAGTTTCCTAAGCAGAGTTGAACTAGATATGTCCCGTGTGTGTAGGAAGCACAGTTCTTATGTTCTGAGCAAGCTCACTGTTCTGGCCCTTTAGGAAACACAGTAGAGTAGAAGAGTGCTCTTTTATCTAAAGCAGAGTGTTTTTTTTGGTAAGGCGAGCTCGCGTTTGTTTCCCAGTCCTAAATGGAGTTGAATCAAATGCAGTTTTTAGTCCTACGAGCAAGAGTTGTTTTCTGATAATAAGAGTCACTGTTGCGCTCCCACTGCCATACACAGTGCATATAGCACTGGCGTCTGTCCCAGCATGTACAGAGTATTGGATTGAAGAGGATCTACTGTTCTTGTCAGTTTCCTAAGCAGTGTAGAACTAGATATGGCCGCGTGTGTAGGAAGCACAGTTCTTTTGTTCTGAGCAAGCTCACTGTTCTGTCCCCATAGGAAACACAGTAGAGTAGAAGAGTTCTCTTTTCTCAAAAGCAGGGTGTGTTTCATGTGAGGCGAGCTAGCATTTGTTGCCCAGTCCTAAATGGAGTTGAATTACATGCAGTTTCTGGTCCTACGAGCAAGAATTGTTTTCTAGTAAGGAAAGTCACTATTGCGCTCCCATTGCCATACACAGTGCAAATAGCACTCGCGTCTGTTCCCAGCAAGTACAGTGTATCGGACTGAAGAGGAGCTACTGTTTTTGTCAGTTTCCTCAGCAGAATTGAGCTAGGTATGGCCGTGTGTGTAGGAAGCACAGTTCTTTTGTTCAGAGCAAGCTCACTGTTCGGACCCCATAGGAAACACAATAGAGTAGAAGAGTGCTCTTTTCTCAAAAGCAGAGTGTGTTTCTTGTAAGTCAAGCTAGCGTTTGTTTCCCAGTCCTAAATAGAGTTGAATCACATGCAGTTTCTGGTCCTACGAGCAAGAGTTGTTTTCTGGTAAGGAAAGTCACTATTGTGCTCCCATTGCCATACTCAGTGCAAATAGCACTCGCAACTGTTCCCAGCAAGTACAGTGTATCAGACTGAAGAGGAGCTACTGTTCTTGTCAGTTTCCTAAGCAGAGTTGAACTAGATATGGCCCGTGTGTGTAGGAAGCACAGTTATAATGTTCTGAGCAAGCTCTCTGTTCTGGCCCTGTAGGAAAGAGAGTAGAGGAGAAGAGTGCTCTTTTCTCTAAAGCAGAGTGTGTTTCTTGTAAGGCGAGCTCACGTTTGATTTTCAGTCCTAAATGGAATTGAGTCACATGCAGTTTTTGGTCCTACCAGCAAGAGTTGTTTTCTGGTAAGAAGAGTCACTATTGCGCCCCAAATGCCATACACAGTGCAAATAGCCCTCGCGTCTGTTCCCAGCAAATACAGTGTATTGGACTGAAGAGGAGCTACTGTTCTTCTCAGTTTCCTAAGCAGTGTTGAACTAGATATGGTCCATGTGTGTAGGATGCACAGATCTTTTGTTCTGAGCAAGCTCACTGTTTGGACACCATAGGAAACGCAGTAGAGTAGATGAGTGCTCTTTTCTCAAAAACAGAGTTTGTTTCTTGTAAGGCGAGCTAGCGTTTGTTTTGTAGTCCTAAATGAAGTTGAATCACATGCAGTTTGTGGTCCTACGAGCAAGTGTGGTTTTCTGGTATAAAGAGTCAATATTGTGCTCCCATTGTCATACATAGGGCAAATAGCACTGGCGTCAGTTCTCAGCATGTACAGTGTATTGGACTGAAGAGAATCTACTGTTCTTGTCAGGTTCCTAAGCAGAATTGAACTAGATATGGCCGTGTGTGTAGGAAGCACAGTTCTTTTGTTCTGAGCAAGCTCACTGTTCGGATTCCATAGGAAACAATATAGAGTAGAAGAGTGCTCTTTTCTCAAAAGCGGATGTGTGTTTCTTGTAAGGCGAGCTAGCATTTGTTTCCCAATCCTAAATGGATTTGAATCACATGCAGTTTCTGGTCCTACGAGCCAGAGTTGTTTTCTGGTAAGGAAAGTCACTATTGCGCTCCCTTTGCCATACACAGTGCTAATAGCACTTGCGTCTGTTCCCAGCAAGTACAGTGTATTGGACTGAAGAGGAGCTACTGTTCTTGTCAGTTTCCTCCACAGAGTTGAACCAGATACAGCCCGTGTGTGTAGGAAGCACAGGTCTTTTGTTCTGAGCAAGCTCACTGTTCTGGCCCTATAGGAAACACAGTAGAGTAGAAGAGTGCTCTTTTCTCAAAAGCAGAGTGTGTTTCTTGTAAGGCTAGCTAACGTTTGTTTCCCAGTCCTAAATGGAGTTGAGTCAAATGCAGTTTTTGGTCCTACGAGCAAGAGTAGTTTTCTGGTAAGAAGAGTCACTATTGGGCTCCCATTGCCATACACAGTACAAATAGCACTCGCGTCTGTTCCCAGCATGTACAGTGTATTAGTCTGAAGAGGAGCTATTGTTCTTGTCAGTTTCCTAAGCAGAATTGAACTAGATATGGCCGTGTATGTAGGAAGCACAGTTCTTTTGTTCTGAGCCAGCTCTCTGTTCTGGCCCTATAGGAAACACAGTAGAGTAGAAGAGTGCTCTTTTCTCAAAAGCAGAGTGTGTTTCTTGTAAGGCGAGCTAGCGTTTGTTTCCCAGTCCAAAATGGAGTTGAATCACATGCAGTATTTGGTCCTACCAGCAAGAGTTGTTTTCTGGTAAGGAAAGTCACTATTGTGCTCCCTTTGCCATACACAGTGCAATTAGCACTCGTGTCTGTTTCCAACAAGTACAGTGTATTGGACTGAAGAGGAGCTACTGTTCTTTTCAGTTTCTTAAGCAGAGTTGAACTAGATATGGCCCGTGTGTGTAGGAAGCACAGTTCTTTTGTTCTGAGCAAGCTCACTGTTCGGACCCCATAGGAAACACAGTAGAGTAGAAGAGTGCTCTTTTCTCAAAAGCAGATTGTGTTTCTTGTAAGGCGAGCTAGCGTTTGTTTCCCAGTCCTAAATGGAGTTGAATCTCATGCAGTTTCTGGTACTACGAGCAAGAGTTGTTTTCTGGTAAGGAAAGTCATTATTGCGCTCCCATTGCCATACATAGTGCAAATAGCACTCGCGACTGTTCCCAGCAAGGACAGTGTATTGGACTGAAGAGGAGCTACTGTTCTTGTCAGTTTCCTAAGCAGAGTTGAACTAGATATGGCCCGTGTGTGTAGGAAGCACAGTTCTTTTGTTCTGAGCAAGCTCACTGTTCGGACACCATAGGAAACACTGTAGATTAGAAGAGAGCTCTTTTCTCAAAAGCAGAGTGTGTTTCTTGAAAGGCAAGCTAGTGTTTGTTTCCCATTCAGAAATGGAATTGAATCCCGTGCAGTTTCTGGTCCTACGAGCAAGAGTTTTTTTCTGGTAATAAGAGTCACTATTGCGCTCCCACTGCCATACACAGTGCATATAGCACTGACGTCTGTCCCAGCATGTATAGAGTATTGGACTGAAGAGGATCTACTGTTCTTGTCAGTTTCCTAAGCAGTGTTGAACTAGATATGGCCGCGTGTGTAGGAAGCACAGTTCTTTTTTTCTGAGCAAGCACACTGTTCGGTCCCCATAGGAAACACAATAGAGTAGAAGAGTTCTCTTTTCTCAAAAGCAGGGTGTGTTTCATGTGAGGCAAGCTAGCATTTGTTGACCAGTCCTAAATGGAGTTGAATTACATGCAGTTTCTGGTCCTACGAGCAAGAATTGTTTTCCAGTAAGGAAAGTCACTATTGCGCTCCCATTGCCATACACAGTGCAAATAGCACTCGCGTCTGTTCCCAGCAAGTACAGTGTATCGGACTGAAGAGGAGCCACTGTTCTTGTCAGTTTCCTAAGCAGAATTGAGCTAGGTATGGCTGTGTGTGTAGGAAGCACAGTTCTTTTGTTCAGAGCAAGCTCACCGTTCGGACCCCATAGGAAACACAGTAGAGTAGAAGAGTGCTCTTTTCTCAAAAGCAGAGTGTGTTTCTTGTAAGGCAAGCTAGCGTTTGTTTCCCAGACCTAAATGGAGTTGAATCACATGCAGTTTCTGGTCCTATGAGCAAGAGTTGTTTTCTGGTAAGGAAAGTCACTATTGCGCTCCCATTGCCATACACAGTACAAATAGCACTCCTGTCTGTTCGCAGCAAGTACAGTGTATTGGATAGAAGAGGATCTACTGTTCTTGTCAGGTTCCTAAGCAGACATGAACTAGATATGGCCCTGTGTGTAGGAAGCACATTTTTTTTTGTTCTGAGCAAGCTCACTGTTCTGGCCCTATAGGAAACACAGAAGAGTAGAAGAGTGCTCTTTTCTCAAAAGCAGAGTGTGTTTCTTGTAAGGCGAGATAGAGTTTGTTTCCCAGTCCTAAATGGAGTTGAATCACATGCAGTTTTTTGTCCTACGAGCAAGAGTTGTTTTCTGGTAAGGAAAGTCACTATTGTGCCCCATTGCCATACACAGTGTAAATAGCACTCGCGTGTGTTCTCAGCAAGTAAAGTGTATCGGACTGAAGAGGAGCTGCTGTTCTTGTCAGTTTCCTAAGCAGAGTTAAACTACATATGGTTCATGTGCGTAGGAAGCACAGTTCTTTTGTTCTGAGCAAGCTCACTGTTTGGACCCCATAGGAAACACAGTAGAGAAGAAGAGTGCTCTTTTCTCATTGGCAGAGTGTGTTTCTTGTAAGGCGAGATAGCGTTTGTTTCCCAGTACTAAATGGAGTTGAATCACATGCAGTTTGTGGTCCTATGAGCAAGATTTGTTTTCTGGTAAGAAGAGTCACTATTGCGCTCCCATTGTCATACACAGGGCAAATAGCACTGGCATCTGTTCCCAGCATGTACAGTGTATTGGACTGAGGAGGATCTACTGTTCTTGTCAGTTTCCTAAGTAGAAGTGAACTAGATATGGCCGTGTATGTAGGAAGCACAGTTCTTTTGTTGTTAGCAAGCTCTCTGTTCTGGCCCTATAGGAAACACAGTAGAGTAGAAGAGTGCTCTTTTCTCAAAAGCAGAGTGTGTTTCTTGTAATGCGCGCTAGCGTTTGTTTCCCAGTCCTAAAGGGAGTTGAATCACATGCAGTTTTTGGCCCTACCAGCAAGAGTTGTTTTCTGGTAAGGAAAGTCACTATTGTGCTCCCATGCCATACATAGTGCAAATAGCACTCGCCTCTGTTCCCAGCAAGTACAGTGTATTGGACTGAAGAGGAGCTACTGTTCTTGTCAGTTTCCTAAGCAGAGTTGAACTAGATATGGCCCCTGTGTGTAGGAAGCACAGTTCTTTTGTTCTGAGCAAGTTCACTGTTCTGGCCTTATAGGAAACACAGTAGAGTAGAAGAGTGCTCTTTTCTCAAAAGGAGAGTGTGTTTCTTGTAAGGCAAGCTTGCGTTTCTTTCCCAGTCCTAAATGGAGTTGAGTCACATGCAGTCTCTGGTCCTATGAGCAAGAGTTGTTTTCTGGTAAGAAGAGTCACTACTGCGCTCCCATTGTCATACACAGGGCAAATAGCACTGGTGTCTGTTCCCAGCATGTGCAGTGTATTTGACTGAAGAGGGTATACTGTTCTTGTCAGTTTCCTAAGCTGAATTGAACTAGATATGGCCGTGTGTGTAGGAAGCACACTTCTTTTGTTCTGTGCAAGCTTACTGTTCTGCTCTTAAAGGAAACACAGTAGAGTAGAAGAGTGCTCTTTTCTCAAAAGCAGAGTGTGTTTATTGTAAGGCGAGCTAGCATTTATTTCCCAGTTCTAAATGGAGTTGAATCACATGCAGTTTTTGGTCCTATGAGCAAGAGTTGTTTTCTGGTAAGGAATGTCACTATTTTGCTCTGATTGCCATACACAGTGCAAATTGCACTCGCGTCTGTTCCCAGCATGTACAGTGTATTGGAGTGAAGAGGAGCTACTGTTCTTGTCAGTTTCCTAAGCAGAGTTGAAGTAGATATGGCCCGTGTGTGTAGGAAGCACAGTTCTTTTGTTCTGAGCAAACTCACTGTTCGGACACCATAGGAAACACTGTAGATTAGAAGAGTGCTCTTTTCTCAAAAGCAGAGTGTGTTTCTTGAAAGGCAAGCTAGTGTTTGTTTCCCAGTCAGAAATGGAATTGAATCCCGTGCAGTTTCTGGTCCTACGAGCAAGAGTTTTTTTCTGGTAAGAAGAGTCACTATTGCTCTCCCACTGCCATACACAGTGCATATAGCACTGACGTCTGTCCCAGCATGTACAGAGTATTGGACTGAAGAGGATCTACTGTTCTTGTCAGTTTCCTAAGCAGTGTTGAACTAGATATGGCCACGTGTGTAGGAAGCACAGTTCTTTTGTTCAGAGCAAGCTCAATGTTCCGACCCCATAGGAAACACAATAGAGTAGAAGAGTGCTCCTTTCTCAAAAGCAGAGTGTGTTTCTCGTACGGCAAGCTAGCGTTTGTTTCCCAGTCCTAAATAGAGTTGAATCACATGCAGTTTCTGGTCCTACGAGCAAGAGTTGTTTTCTGGTAAGGAAAGTCACTATTGTGCTCCCATTGCCATACACAGTGAAAATAGCACTCGCATCTGTTCCCAGCAAGTACAGTGTATCAGACTGAAGAGGAGCTACTGTTCTTGTCAGTTTCCTAAGCAGAGTTGAACTAGATATGGCCAGTGTGTGTAGGAAGCACAGTTATAATGTTCTGAGCAAGCTCACTGTTCTGGCCCTGTAGGAAACAGAGTAGAGGAGAAGAGTGCTCTTTTCTCTAAAGCAGAGTGTGTTTCTTGTAAGGCGAGCTCGCGTTTGATTTTCAGTCCTAAATGGAATTGAGGCACATGCAGTTTTTGGTCCTATGAGCAAGAGTTGTTTTCTGGTAAGAAGAGTCACTATTGCGCCCCAAATGCCATACACAGTGCAAATAGCACTCCCGTCTGTTCCTAGCAAATACAGTGTATTGGACTGAAGAGGAGCTACTGTTCTTCTCAGTTTCCTAAGCAGAGTTGAACTAGATATGGTCCATGTGTGTAGGAAGCACAGATCTTCTGTTCTGAGCAAGCTCACTGGTTGGACACCATAGGAAACGCAGTAGAGTAGATGAGTGCTCTTTTCTGAAAAACAGAGTGTGTTTCTTGTAAGGCGAGCTAGCGTTTGTTTTGTAGTCCTAAATGGAGTTGAATCACATGCAGTTTGTGGTCCTATGAGCAAGTGTGGTTTTCTGGTAAGAAGAGTCAATATTGCGCTCCCATTGTCATACACAGTGCAAATAGCACTCGCGTCGGTTCTCAGCATGTACAGTGTATTGGACTGAAGAGAATCTACTGTTCTTGTCAGGTTCCTAAGCAGAATTGAACTAGGTATGGCCGTGTGTGTAGGAAGCACAGTTCTTTTGTTCTGAGCAAGCTCACTGTTCGGACTCCATAGGAAACAATATAGAGTAGAAGAGTGCTCTTTTCTCAAAAGCAGATGTGTGTTTCTTGTAAGGCGAGCTAGCATTTGTTTCCCAGTCCTAAATGGATTTGAATCACATGCAGTTTCTGGTCCTACGAGCAAGAGTTGTTTTCTGGTAAGGAAAGTCACTATTGTGCTCCCTTTGCCATACACAGTGCTAATAGCACTTGCGTCTGTTCCCAGCAAGTACAGTGTATTGGACTGAAGAGGAGCTACTGTTCTTGTCAGTTTCCTAAGCAGAGTTGAACCAGATACGGCCCGTGTGTGTAGGAAGCACAGGTCTTTTGTTCTGAGCAAGCTCACTGTTCTGGCCCTATAGGAAACACAGTAGAGTAGAAGAGTGCTCTTTTCTCAAAAGCAGAGTGTGTTTCTTGTAATGCATGCTAGTGTTTGTTTCCCAGTCCTAAATGGAGTTGAATCACATGCAGTTTTTGGTCCTACCAGCAAGAGTTGTTTTCTGGTAAGGAAAATCACTATTGCGCTCCCTTTGCCATACACAGTGCAAAGAGCACTCGTGTCTGTTTCCAGCAAGTACAGTGTATTGGACTGAAGAGGAGCTACTGTTCTTGTCAGTTTCCTAAGCAGAGTTGAACTAGATATGGCCCGTGTGTGTAGGAAGCACAGTTCTTCTGTTCTGAGCAAGCTCACTGTTCGGACACCATAGGAAACACAGTAGAGTAGAAGAGTGCTCTTTTCTCAAAAACAGAGTGTGTTTCTTCTAAGGCGAGCTAGCGTTTCTTTCCCAGTCCTAAATGGAGTTGAATCACATGCAGTTTCTGGTCCTACGAGCAAGAGTTGTTTTCTGGTAAGGAAAGTTATTATTGTGCTCCCATTACCATACATAGTGCAAATAGCACTCGCCTCTGTTCCCAGCAAGTACAGTGTATTGGACTGAAGAGGAGCTACTGTTCTTGTCAGTTTCCTAAGCAGAGTTGAACTAGATATGGCCGCTGTGTGTAGGAAGCACAGTTCTTTTGTTCTGAGCAAGTTCACTGTTCTGGCCTTATAGGAAACACAGTAGAGTAGAAGAGTGCTCTTTTCTCAAAAGGAGAGTGTGTTTCTTGTAAGGCAAGCTTGCGTTTCTTTCCCAGTCCTAAATGGAGTTGAGTCACATGCAGTCTCTGGTCCTACGATCAAGAGTTGTTTTCTGGTAAGAAGAGTCACTACTGCGCTCCCATTGTCATACACAGGGCAAATAGCACTGGTGTCTCTTCCCAGCATGTGCAGTGTATTTGACTGAAGAGGGTATACTGTTCTTGACAGTTTCCTAAGCTGAATTGAACTAGATATGGCCGTGTGTGTAGGAAGCACACTTCTTTTGTTCTGTGCAAGCTTACTGTTCTGGTCTTATAGGAAACACAATAGAGTAGAAGACTGCTCTTTTCTCAAAAGCAGAGTGTGTTTCTTGTAAGGCGAGCTAGCATTTATTTCCCAGTTCTAAATGGAGTTGAATCACATGCAGTTTTTGGTCCTACGAGCAAGAGTTGTTTTCTGGTAAGGAATGTCACTATTGTGCTCTGATTGCCATACACAGTGCAAATTGCACTCGTGTCTGTTCCCAGCATGTACAGTGTATTGGAATGAAGAAGAGCTACTTTTCTTCTCAGGTTCCTAAGCAGAGTTGAACTAGATATGGCCGTGTGTGTAGGAAGCACACTTCTTTTGTTCTGTGCAAGCTTACTGTTCTGGCCTTATAGGAAACACAGTAGAGTAGAAGAGTGCTCTTTTCTCAAAAGCAGAGTGTGTTTCTTGTAAGGCGAGCTAGCATTTGTTTCCCAGTCCTAAATGAGTTGAATCACATGGAGTTTTTGGTCCTACCAGCAAGAGTTGTTTTCTGGTAAGGAAAGTCACTATTGCGCTCCCTTTGACATACACAATGCAAATAGCACTCGCGTCTGTTTCCAGCAAGTACAGTGTATTCGTCTGAGGAGGAGGTACTGTTCTTGTCAGTTTCCTAAGCAGAGTTGAACTAGATACAGCCCGGGTGTGTAGGAAACACAGTTCTTTTGTTCTGAGCAAGCTCACTGTTCAGACCCCATAGGAAACACAGTAGAGTAGAAGAGTGCTCTTTTCTCAAAAGCAGAGTGTGTTTCTTGAAAGGCAAGCTAGTGTTTGTTTCCCAGTCAGAAATGGAATTGAATCCCGTGCAGTTTCTGGTCCTACGAGCAAGAGTTTTTTTCTGGTAAGAAGAGTCACTATTGCTCTCCCACTGCCATACACAGTGCATATAGCACTGACGTCTGTCCCAGCATGTACAGAGTATTGGACTGAAGAGGATCTACTGTTCTTGTCAGTTTCCTAAGCAGAATTGAAGTAGATATGGCCGTGTGTGTAGGAAGCACAGTTCTTTGTTCTGATCAAGCTCACTGTTCTGGCCCTATAGGAAACACAGTAGAGTAGAAGAGTGCTCTTTTCTGAAAAGCACAGTGTGTTTCTTGTAAGGCGAGGTAGTGTTTGTTTCCCAGTCCTAAATGGAGTTGAATCACATGCAGTTTCTGGTCCTACGAGCAAGAGTTGTTTTCTGGTAAGGAAAGTCACTATTGAGCTTCCATTGCCATACATAGTGCAAATAGCACTCGCATCTGTTCCCACCAGGTACAGTGTATTGGACTGAAAAGGATCTATTGTTCTTGTGAGTTTCCTAAGTAGAATTGAACTAGATATGGCCGTGTATGTAGGAAGCACAGTTCTTTTGTTGTTAGCAAGCTCTCTGTTCTGGCCCTATAGGAAACACAGTAGAGTAGAAGAGTGCTCTTTTCTCCAAAGCAGAGTGTGTTTCTTGTAATGCGCGCTAGCGTTTGTTTCCCAGTCCTAAAGGGAGTTGAATCACATGCAGTTTTTGGCCCTACCAGCAAGAGTTGTTTTCTGGTAAGGAAAGTCACTATTGTGCTCCCATTGCCATACATAGTGCAAATAGCACTCGCCTCTGTTCCCAGCAAGTACAGTGTATTGGACTGAAGAGGAGCTACTGTTCTTGTCAGTTTCCTAAGCAGAGTTGAACTAGATATGGCCCCTGTGTGTAGGAAGCACAGTTCTTTTGTTCTGAGCAAGTTCACTGTTCTGGCCTTATAGGAAACACAGTAGAGTAGAAGAGTGCTCTTTTCTCAAAAGGAGAGTGTGTTTCTTGTAAGGCAAGCTTGCGTTTCTTTCCCAGTCCTAAATGGAGTTGAGTCACATGCAGTCTCTGGTCCTATGAGCAAGAGTTGTTTTCTGGTAAGAAGAGTCACTACTGCGCTCCCATTGTCATACACAGGGCAAATAGCACTGGTGTCTGTTCCCAGAATGTGCAGTGCATTTGACTGAAGAGGGTATACTGTTCTTGTCAGTTTCCTAAGCTGAATTGAACTAGATATGGCCGTGTGTGTAGGAAGCACACTTCTTTTGTTCTGTGCAAGCTTACTGTTCTGCTCTTAAAGGAAACACAGTAGAGTAGAAGAGTGCTCTTTTCTCAAAAGCAGAGTGTGTTTATTGTAAGGCGAGCTAGCATTTATTTCCCAGTTCTAAATGGAGTTGAATCACATGCAGTTTTTGGTCCTATGAGCAAGAGTTGTTTTCGGTAAGGAATGTCACTATTTTGCTCTGATTGCCATACACAGTGCAAATTGCACTCGCGTCTGTTCCCAGCATGTACAGTGTATTGGACTGAAGAGGAGCTACTGTTCTTGTCAGTTTCCTAAGCAGAGTTGAACTAGATATGGCCCGTGTGTGTAGGAAGCACAGTTATTTTTTTCTGAGCAAACTCACTGTTCGGACACCATAGGAAACACTGTAGATTAGAAGAGTGCTCTTTTCTCAAAAGCAGAGTGTGTTTCTTGAAAGGCAAGCTAGTGTTTGTTTCCCAGTCAGAAATGGAATTGAATCCCGTGCAGTTTCTGGTCCTACGAGCAAGAGTTTTTTTCTGGTAAGAAGAGTCACTATTGCTCTCCCACTGCCATACACAGTGCATATAGCACTGACGTCTGTCCCAGCATGTACAGAGTATTGGACTGAAGAGGATCTACTGTTCTTGTCAGTTTCCTAAGCAGTGTTGAACTAGATATGGCCACGTGTGTAGGAAGCACAGTTCTTTTGTTCAGAGCAAGCTCAATGTTCCGACCCCATAGGAAACACAATAGAGTAGAAGAGTGCTCCTTTCTCAAAAGCAGAGTGTGTTTTTCGTACGGCAAGCTAGCGTTTGTTTCCCAGTCCTAAATAGAGTTGAATCACATGCAGTTTCTGGTCCTACGAGCAAGAGTTGTTTTCTGGTAAGGAAAGTCACTATTGTGCTCCCATTGCCATACACAGTGAAAATAGCACTCGCATCTGTTCCCAGCATGTACAGTGTATCAGACTGAAGAGGAGCTACTGTTCTTGTCAGTTTCCTAAGCAGAGTTGAACTAGATATGGCCAGTGTGTGTAGGAAGCACAGTTATAATGTTCTGAGCAAGCTCACTGTTCTGGCCCTGTAGGAAACAGAGTAGAGGAGAAGAGTGCTCTTTTCTCTAAAGCAGAGTGTGTTTCTTGTAAGGCGAGCTCGCGTTTGATTTTCAGTCCTAAATGGAATTGAGGCACATGCAGTTTTTGGTCCTATGAGCAAGAGTTGTTTTCTGGTAAGAAGAGTCACTATTGCGCCCCAAATGCCATACACAGTGCAAATAGCACTCGCGTCTGTTCCTAGCAAATACAGTGTATTGGACTGAAGAGGAGCTACTGTTCTTCTCAGTTTCCTAAGCAGAGTTGAACTAGATATGGTCCATGTGTGTAGGAAGCACAGATCTTTTGTTCTGAGCAAGCTCACTGGTTGGACACCATAGGAAACGCAGTAGAGTAGATGAGTGCTCTTTTCTCAAAAACAGAGTGTGTTTCTTGTAAGGCGAGCTAGCGTTTGTTTTGTAGTCCTAAATGGAGTTGAATCACATGCAGTTTGTGGTCCTATGAGCAAGTGTGGTTTTCTGGTAAGAAGAGTCAATATTGCGCTCCCATTGTCATACACAGTGCAAATAGCACTCGCGTCGGTTCTCAGCATGTACAGTGTATTGGACTGAAGAGAATCTACTGTTCTTGTCAGGTTCCTAAGCAGAATTGAACTAGGTATGGCCGTGTGTGTAGGAAGCACAGTTCTTTTGTTCTGAGCAAGCTCACTGTTCGGACTCCATAGGAAACAATATAGAGTAGAAGAGTGCTCTTTTCTCAAAAGCAGATGTGTGTTTCTTGTAAGGCGAGCTAGCATTTGTTTCCCAGTCCTAAATGGATTTGAATCACATGCAGTTTCTGGTGCTACGAGCAAGAGTTGTTTTCTGGTAAGGAAAGTCACTATTGTGCTCCCTTTGCCATACACAGTGCTAATAGCACTTGCGTCTGTTCCCAGCAAGTACAGTGTATTGGACTGAAGAGGAGCTACTGTTCTTGTCAGTTTCCTAAGCAGAGTTGAACCAGATATGGCCCGTGTGTGTAGGAAGCACAGGTCTTTTGTTCTGAGCAAGCTCACTGTTCTGGCCCTATAGGAAACACAGTAGAGTAGAAGAGTGCTCTTTTCTCAAAAGCAGAGTGTGTTTCTTGTAATGCCTGCTAGTGTTTGTTTCCCAGTCCTAAATGGAGTTGAATCACATGCAGTTTTTGGTCCTACCAGCAAGAGTTGTTTTCTGGTAAGGAAAATCACTATTGCCCTCCCTTTGCCATACACAGTGCAAAGAGCACTCGTGTCTGTTTCCAGCAAGTACAGTGTATTGGACTGAAAAGGAGCTACTGTTCTTGTCAGTTTCCTAAGCAGAGTTGAACTAGATATGGCCCGTGTGTGTAGGAAGCACAGTTCTTTTGTTCTGAGCAAGCTCACTGTTCGGACCCCATAGGAAACACAGTAGAGTAGAAGAGTGCTCTTTTCTCAAAAACAGAGTGTGTTTCTTCTAAGGCGAGCTAGCGTTTCTTTCCCAGTCCTAAATGGAGTTGAATCACATGCAGTTTCTGGTCCTACGAGCAAGAGTTGTTTTCTGGTAAGGAAAGTTATTATTGTGCTCCCATTACCATACATAGTGCAAATAGCACTCGCCTCTGTTCCCAGCAAGTACAGTGTATTGGACTGAAGAGGAGCTACTGTTCTTGTCAGTTTCCTAAGCAGAGTTGAACTAGATATGGCCGCTGTGTGTAGGAAGCACAGTTCTTTTGTTCTGAGCAAGTTCACTGTTCTGGCCTTATAGGAAACACAGTAGAGTAGAAGAGTGCTCTTTTCTCAAAAGTAGAGTGTGTTTCTTGTAAGGCAAGCTTGCGTTTCTTTCCCAGTCCTAAATGGAGTTGAGTCACATGCAGTCTCTGGTCCTACGAGCAAGAGTTGTTTTCTGGTAAGAAGAGTCACTACTGCGCTCCCATTGTCATACACAGGGCAAATAGCACTGGTGTCTCTTCCCAGCATGTGCAGTGTATTTGACTGAAGAGGGTATACTGTTCTTGTCAGTTTCCTAAGCTGAATTGAACTAGATATGGCCGTGTGTGTAGAAAGCACACTTCTTTTGTTCTGTGCAAGCTTACTGTTCTGGCCTTATAGGAAACACAGTAGAGTAGAAGACTGCTCTTTTCTCAAAAGCACAGTGTGTTTCTTGTAAGGCGAGCTAGCATTTATTTCCCAGGTCTAAATGGAGTTGAATCACATGCAGTTTTTGGTCCTATGAGCAAGAGTTGTTTTCTGGTAAGGAATGTCACTATTGTGCTCTGATTGCCATACACAGTGCAAATTGCACTCGCGTCTGTTCCCAGCATGTACAGTGTATTGGAATGAAGAAGAGCTACTTTTCTTCTCAGTTTCCTAAGCAGAGTTGAACTAGATATGGCCCGTGTGTGTAGGAAGTACAATTCTTTTGTTCTGAGCAAGCTCACTGTTCTGGCGCTATAGGAAACACAGTAGAGTAGAAGAGTGCTCTTTTCTCAAAAGCAGAGTGTGTTTCTTATAAGGCGAGCTAGCGTTTGTTTCCCAGTCCTAAATGAGTTGAATCACATGGAGTTTTTGGTCCTACCAGCAAGAGTTGTTTTCTGGTAAGGAAAGTCACTATTGCGCTCCCTTTGCCATACACAATGCAAATAGCACTCGCGTCTGTTTCCAGCAAGTACAGTGTATTCGTCTGAGGAGGAGGTACTGTTCTTGTCAGTTTCCTAAGCAGAGTTGAACTAGATACAGCCCGGGTGTGTAGGAAACACAGTTCTTTTGTTCTGAGCAAGCTCACTGTTCGGACCCCATAGGAAACACAGTAGAGTAGAAGAGTGCTCTTTTCTCAAAAGCAGAGTGTGTTTCTTGTAAGGTGAGCTAGTGTTTGTTTCCCAGTCCTAAATGGAGTTGAATCACATGCAGTTTCTGGTCCTACGAGCAAGAGTTGTTTTCTGGTAAGGAAAGTCACTATTGCGCTCCCATTGCCATACATAGTGCAAATAGCACTCGTGTCTGTTCCCAGCATGTACAGTGTATTGGATTGAAAAGGATCTATTGTTCTTGTCAGTTTCCTAAGCAGAATTGAACTAGATATGGCCGTGTATGTAGGAAGCACAGTTCTTTTGTTCTGAGCAAGCTCTCTGTTCTGGCCCTATAGGAAACACAGTAGAGTAGAAGAGTGCTCTATTCTCAAAAGCAGAGTTTGTTTCTTGTAAGGCGAGCTAGCGTTTGTTTCCCAGTCCTAAGTGGAGTTGAATCACATGCAGTTTGTGGTCCTACCAGCAAGAGATTTTTTTCTGGTAAGGAAAGTCACTATTGCGCTCCCTTTGCCATACACAGTGCAACTAGCACACCTGTCTGTTTCCAGCAAGTACAGTGTATTGGACTGAAGAGGAGCTACTGTTCTTGTCAGTTTCCTAAGCATAGTTGAACTAGATGTGGCCCGTGTGTTTAGGAAGCACAGTTCTTTTGTTCTGAGCAAGCTCACTGTTCGGACCCCCTAGGAAACACAGTGGAGTAGAAGAGTGCTCTTTTCTCAAAAGCAGAGTGTGTTTCTTGTAAGGCGAGCTAGCATTTGTTTCCTAGTCCTAAATGGAGTTGAATCACATGCAGTTTCTGGTCCTACGAGCAAGAGTTTATTTCTGGTAAGGAAAGTCACTATTGTGCTCCCATTGCCATACACAGGGCAAATAGCACTGGCGTCTGTTCCCAGCATGTACAGTGTATTGGACTGAAGAGGTTCCACTGTTCTTGTCAGTTTCCTAAGCAGAATTGAACTAGATATGGCCCATGTGTGTATGAAGCACAGTTCTTTTGTTCTGAGCAAGCTCACTGTTCTGTCCCTATAGGAAACACAGTAGAGTAGAAGAGTGCTCTTTTCTCAAAAACAGAGTGTGTTTCTTGTAAGGCTAGCTAGCGTTTGTTTCCCAGTCCTAAATGGAGTTGAATCCCATGCAGTTTTTGGTCCCACGAGCAAGAGTAGTTTTCTCGTAAGAAGAGTCACTATTGGGCTCCCATTGCCATACACTGTACAAATAGCACTGGCGTCTGTTCCCAGCATGTACAGTGTATTAGACTGAAAAGGATCTATTGTTCTTGTCAGTTTCCTAAGCAGAATTGAACTAGATATGGCCGTGTATGTAGGAAGCACAGTTCTTTTGTTCTGAGAAAGCTCTCTGTTCTGGCCCTATAGGAAACACAGTAGAGTAGAAGAGTGCTCTTTTCTCAAAAGCAGAGTGTGTTTCTTGTAAGGCGAGCTAGCGTTTGTTTCCCAGTCCTAAATGAGTTGAATCACATGCAGTTTTTGGTCCTACCAGCAAGAGTTGTTTTCTGGTAAGGAAAGTCACTATTGCGCTCCCTTTGCCATACACAGTGCAAATAGCACTCGCGTCTGTTTCCAGCAAGTACAGTGTATTAGTCTGAAGAGGAGCTACTGTTCTTGTCAGTTTCCTAAGCAGAGTTGAACTAGATACAGCCCGTGTGTTTAGGAAACACAGTTCTTTTGTTCTGAGCAAGCTCACTGTTCGGACCCCATAGGAAACACAGTAGAGTAGAAGAGTGCTCTTTTCTCAAAAGCAGAGTGTGTTTCTTGTAAGGCGAGCTTGCGTTTCTTTCCCAGTACTAAAGGGAGTTGAGTCACATGCAGTTTCTGGTCCTACGAGCAAGAGTTGTTTTCCGGTAAGAAGAGTCCCTATTGCGCTCCCATTGTCATACACAGGGCAAATAGCTCTGGTGTCTATTCCCAGCATGTGCAGTGTATTTCACTGAAGAGGGTATACTGTTCTTGTCAGTTTCCTAAGCTGAATTGAACTAGATATGGCCGTGTGTGTAGGAAGCACACTTCTTTTGTGTTGTGCAAGCTTACTGTTCTGGCCCTATAGGAAACACAGTAGAGTAGAAGAGTGCTCTTTTCTCAAAAGCAGAGTGTGTTTCTTGTAAGGCGAGCTAGCATTTATTTCCCAGTTCTAAATGGAGTTGAATCACATGCAGTTTTTGTTCCTATGAGCAAGAGTTTATTTCTGGTAAGGAAAGTCACTATTGTGCTCCCATTGCCATACACAGTGCAAATAGCACTCGTGTCTGTTCCCCGCAAGTACAGTGTATTGGACTGAAGAGGAGCTACTGTTCTTGTCAGTTTCCTAAGCAGTGTTTAACTAGATATGACACGTGTGTGTAGGAAGCACAGTTCTTTTTTTCTGAGCAAGCTCACTGTTCAGACCCCATAGGAAACACAGTAGAGTAGTAGAGTGCTCTTTTCCAAAAGCAGAGATTGTTTCTTGTAAGGCGAGCTAGCGTTTGTTTCCCAGTCCTAAATGGAGTTGAATCACATGCAGTCTGGTCCTATGAGCAAGATTTGTTTTCTGGTAATAAGAGTCACTATTGCGCTCCCATTGTCATACACAGGACAAATAGCACTAGCGTCTGTTCCCAGCATGTACAGTGTATTGGACTGAAAAGGATCTATTGTTCTTGTCAGTTTCCTAAGCAAAATTGAACTAGATATGTCCCTGTATGTAGGAAGCACAGTTATTTTGTTCTGAGCAAGCTCTCTGTTCTGGCCCTATAGGAAACACAGTAGAGTAGAAGAGTGCTCTTTTCTCAAAAGCAGAGTGTGTTTCTTGTAAGGCGAGCTAGCGTTTGTTTCCCAGTCCTAAATGGAGTTGAATCACATGCAGTTTTTGGTCCTACCAGCAAGAGTTGTTTTCTAGTAAGGAAAGTCACTATTGCGCTCCCTTTGCCATACACAGTGCAAATAGCACACGCGTCTGTTTCCAGCAAGTACAGTGTATTGGACTGAAGAGGAGCTACTGTTCTTCTCAGTTTCCTAAGCAGAGTTGAACTAGATATGGCACGTGTGTGTAGGAAGCACAGTTCTTTTTTTCTGAGCAAGCTCACTGTTCGGACCCCATAGGAAACACAGTAGAGTAGGAGAGTGCTCTTTTCTCAAAAGCAGAGTGTGTTTCTTGTAAGATGAGCTAGCGTTTGTTTCCCAGTCATAAATGGAGTTGAATCACATGCAGTTTCTGATCCTAGGAGCAAGAGTTGTTTTCTGGTAAGAAGAGTCACTATTGTGCTCCCATTGTCATACACAGGGCAAATAGCACTGGCATTGGTTCCCAGCAAGTACAGTGTATTGGACTGAAGAGGAGCTACTGTTCTTGTCAGGTTCCTAAGCAGAATTGAACTAGATATGGCCATGTGTGTAGAAAGCACAGTTCTTTTGTTCTGAGCAAGCTCACTGTTTGGACCCCATAGGAAACACAGTAGAGTAGAAGAGTGCTCTTTTCACAAAAGCAGAGTGTGTTTATTGAATGGCGAGCTAGTGTTTGTTTCCCAGTCCGAAATGGAATTGAATTCCGTGCAGTTTCTGGTCCAACGAGCAAGAGTTTTTTTATTGTAAGAAGAGTCACTATAGCGCTCCCATTGCCATACACAGTGCAAATAGCACTCGCGTCTGTTCCCTGTATGTACAGAGTATTGGACTGAAGTGGAGCTACTTTTCTTGTCAGTTCCCGAAACAGAATTGAACTAGATACGGCCCCTGTGTGTAGGAAGCACAGTTCTTTTGTTCTGAGCAAGTTCACTGTTCTGGCCCTATAGGAAACACAGTAGAGTAGAAGAGTGCTCTTTTCTTAAAATCAGAGTGTGTTTCTTGTAAGGCGAGCTAGCGTTTCTTTCCCAGTCTTAAATGGAGTTGAGTCACATGGAGTTTCTGGTCCTACGAGCAAGAGTTTTTTTCTGGTAAGAAGAGTCACTCTTGCGCTCCCATTGTCATACACAGGGCAAATAGCACTGGTGTCTGTTCCCAGCATGTGCAGTGTATTTGACTGAAGAGGGTATACTGTTCTTGTCAGTTTCCTAAGCTAAATTGAACTAGATATGGCCGTGTGTGTAGGAAGCACACTTCTTTTGTTCTGTGCAAGCTTACTGTTCTGGCCCTATAGGAAACACAGTAGAGTAGAAGAGTGCTCTTTTCTCAAAAGCAGAGTGTGTTTCTTGTAAGGCAAGCTAGCGTTTCTTTCCCAGTCCTAAATGGAGTTGAGTCACATGCAGTTTCTGGTCCTACGAGCAAGAGTTGTTTTCTGGTAAGAAGAGTCACTATTGCGCTCCCATTGTCATACACAGGGCAAACAGCACTGGTGTCTGTTCCCAGCATGTGCAGTGTATTTGACTGAAGAGGGTATACTGTTCTTGTCAGTTTCCTAAGCTAAATTGAACTAGATATGGCCGTGTGTGTAGGAAGCACACTTCTTTTGTTCTGTGCAAGCTTACTGTTCTGGCCCTATAGGAAACACAGTAGAGTAGAAGAGTGCTCTTTTCTCAAAAGCAGAGTGTGTTTCTTGTAAGGCGAGCTAGAATTTATTTCCCAGTTCTATGTGGAGTTGAATCACATGCAGTTTTTTTTCCTATGAGCAAGAGTTGTTTTCTGGTAAGGAAAGTCACTATTGCGCTCCCTTTGCCATACACAGTGCAAATGGCACTCGCGTCTGTTTCCAGCAAATACAGTGTATTAGTCTGAAGAGGAGCTACTGTTCTTGTCAGTTTCCTAAGCAGAGTTGAACTAGATACAGCCCGTGTGTTTAGGAAACACAGTTCTTTTGTTCTGAGCAAGCTCACTGTTCGGACCCCATAGGAAACACAGTAGAGTAGAAGAGTGCTCTTTTCTCAAAAGCAGAGTGTGTTTCTTGTAAGGCGAGCTTGCGTTTCTTTCCCAGTACTAAAGGGAGTTGAGTCACATGCAGTTTCTGGTCCTACGAGCAAGAGTTGTTTTCCGGTAAGAAGAGTCACTATTGCGCTCCCATTGTCATACACAGGGCAAATAGCTCTGGTGTCTATTCCCTGCATGTGCAGTGTATTTCACTGAAGAGGGTATACTGTTCTTGTCAGTTTCCTAAGCTGAATTGAACTAGATATGGCCGTGTGTGTAGGAAGCACACTTCTTTTGTGTTGTGCAAGCTTACTGTTCTGGCCCTATAGGAAACACAGTAGAGTAGAAGAGTGCTCTTTTCTCAAAAGCAGAGTGTGTTTCTTGTAAGGCGAGCTAGCATTTATTTCCCAGTTCTAAATGGAGTTGAATCACATGCAGTTTTTGTTCCTATGAGCAAGAGTTTATTTCTGGTAAGGAAAGTCACTATTGTGCTCCCATTGCCATACACAGTGCAAATAGCACTCGTGTCTGTTCCCCGCAAGTACAGTGTATTGGACTGAAGAGGAGCTACTGTTCTTGTCAGTTTCCTAAGCAGTGTTGAACTAGATATGACACGTGTGTGTAGGAAGCACAGTTCTTTTTTTCTGAGCAAGCTCACTGTTCAGACCCCATAGGAAACACAGTAGAGTAGTAGAGTGCTCTTTTCCAAAAGCAGAGATTGTTTCTTGTAAGGCGAGCTAGCGTTTGTTTCCCAGTCCTAAATGGAGTTGAATCACATGCAGTCTGGTCCTATGAGCAAGATTTGTTTTCTGGTAATAAGAGTCACTATTGCGCTCCCATTGTCATACACAGGACAAATAGCACTAGCGTCTGTTCCCAGCATGTACAGTGTATTGGACTGAAAAGGATCTATTGTTCTTGTCAGTTTCCTAAGCAAAATTGAACTAGATATGTCCCTGTATGTAGGAAGCACAGTTATTTTGTTCTGAGCAAGCTCTCTGTTCTGGCCCTATAGGAAACACAGTAGAGTAGAAGAGTGCTCTTTTCTCAAAAGCAGAGTGTGTTTCTTGTAAGGCAAGCTAGCGTTTGTTTCCCAGACCTAAATGGAGTTGAATCACATGCAGTTTCTGGTCCTATGAGCAAGAGTTGTTTTCTGGTAAGGAAAGTCACTATTGCGCTCCCATTGCCATACACAGTACAAATAGCACTCCTGTCTGTTCGCAGCAAGTACAGTGTATTGGATAGAAGAGGATCTACTGTTCTTGTCAGGTTCCTAAGCAGACATGAACTAGATATGGCCCTGTGTGTAGGAAGCACATTTTTTTTTGTTCTGAGCAAGCTCACTGTTCTGGCCCTATAGGAAACACAGTAGAGTAGAAGAGAGCTCTTTTCTCAAAAGCAGAGTGTGTTTCTTGTATGGCGATCTAGCGTTTGTTTCCCAGTCCTAAATGGAGTTGAATCCAATGCAGTTTGTGTTCCTACGAGCAAGAGTTGTTTTGTGGTAAGGAAAGTCACTATTGGGCTCCCATTGCCATACACAGTGCAAATAGCCCTCCCGTCTGTTCCCAGTAAGTACAGTGTATTGGACTGAAAAGGAGCTACTGTTCTTCTCAGTTTCCTAAGCAGTGTTGAACTAGATATGGCCCGTGTGTGTAGGAAGCACAGTTCTTTTGTTCTGAGTAAGCTCATTGTTCTGGCCCTATAGGAAACACAGTAGAGTAGAAGAGTGCTCTTTTCTCAAAAGCAGAGTGTGTTTCTTGTAAGGCGAGATAGAGTTTGTTTCCCAGTCCTAAATGGAGTTGAATCACATGCAGTTTTTTGTCCTACGAGCAAGAGTTGTTTTCTGGTAAGACGAGTCACTATTGTGCCCCATTGCCATACACAGTGCAAATAGCACTCGCGTGTGTTCTCAGCAAGTAAAGTGTATCGGACTGAAGAGGAGCTGCTGTTCTTGTCAGTTTCCTAAGCAGAGTTAAACTACATATGGTTCATGTGCGTAGGAAGCACAGTTCTTTTGTTCTGAGCAAGCTCACTGTTTGGACCCCATAGGAAACACAGTAGAGAAGAAGAGTGCTCTTTTCTCATTGGCAGAGTGTGTTTCTTGTAAGGCGAGATAGAGTTTGTTTCCCAGTACTAAATGGAGTTGAATCACATGCAGTTTGTGGTCCTATGAGCAAGATTTGTTTTCTGGTAAGAAGAGTCACTATTGCGCTCCCATTGTCATACACAGGGCAAATAGCACTGGCATCTGTTCCCAGCATGTACAGTGTATTGGACTGAGGAGGATCTACTGTTCTTGTCAGTTTCCTAAGCAGAATTGAAGTAGATATGGCCGTGTGTGTAGGAAGCACAGTTCTTTGTTCTGATCAAGCTCACTGTTCTGGCCCTATAGGAAACACAGTAGAGTAGAAGAGTGCTCTTTTCTGAAAAGCACAGTGTGTTTCTTGTAAGGCGAGGTAGTGTTTGTTTCCCAGTCCTAAATGGAGTTGAATCACATGCAGTTTCTGGTCCTACGAGCAAGAGTTGTTTTCTGGTAAGGAAAGTCACTATTGAGCTTCCATTGCCATACATAGTGCAAATAGCACTCGCATCTGTTCCCACCAGGTACAGTGTATTGGACTGAAAAGGATCTATTGTTCTTGTCAGTTTCCTAAGCAGAGTTGAACTAGATATGGCCCGTGTGTGTAGGAAGCACAGTTCTTCTGTTCTGAGCAAGCTCACTGTTCGGACACCATAGGAAACACAGTAGAGTAGAAGAGTGCTCTTTTCTCAAAAACAGAGTGTGTTTCTTCTAAGGCGAGCTAGCGTTTCTTTCCCAGTCCTAAATGGAGTTGAATCACATGCAGTTTCTGGTCCTACGAGCAAGAGTTGTTTTCTGGTAAGGAAAGTTATTATTGTGCTCCCATTACCATACATAGTGCAAATAGCACTCGCCTCTGTTCCCAGCAAGTACAGTGTATTGGACTGAAGAGGAGCTACTGTTCTTGTCAGTTTCCTAAGCAGAGTTGAACTAGATATGGCCGCTGTGTGTAGGAAGCACAGTTCTTTTGTTCTGAGCAAGTTCACTGTTCTGGCCTTATAGGAAACACAGTAGAGTAGAAGAGTGCTCTTTTCTCAAAAGGAGAGTGTGTTTCTTGTAAGGCAAGCTTGCGTTTCTTTCCCAGTCCTAAATGGAGTTGAGTCACATGCAGTCTCTGGTCCTACGATCAAGAGTTGTTTTCTGGTAAGAAGAGTCACTACTGCGCTCCCATTGTCATACACAGGGCAAATAGCACTGGTGTCTCTTCCCAGCATGTGCAGTGTATTTGACTGAAGAGGGTATACTGTTCTTGACAGTTTCCTAAGCTGAATTGAACTAGATATGGCCGTGTGTGTAGGAAGCACACTTCTTTTGTTCTGTGCAAGCTTACTGTTCTGGTCTTATAGGAAACACAATAGAGTAGAAGACTGCTCTTTTCTCAAAAGCAGAGTGTGTTTCTTGTAAGGCGAGCTAGCATTTATTTCCCAGTTCTAAATGGAGTTGAATCACATGCAGTTTTTGGTCCTACGAGCAAGAGTTGTTTTCTGGTAAGGAATGTCACTATTGTGCTCTGATTGCCATACACAGTGCAAATTGCACTCGTGTCTGTTCCCAGCATGTACAGTGTATTGGAATGAAGAAGAGCTACTTTTCTTCTCAGGTTCCTAAGCAGAGTTGAACTAGATATGGCCGTGTGTGTAGGAAGCACACTTCTTTTGTTCTGTGCAAGCTTACTGTTCTGGCCTTATAGGAAACACAGTAGAGTAGAAGAGTGCTCTTTTCTCAAAAGCAGAGTGTGTTTCTTGTAAGGCGAGCTAGCATTTGTTTCCCAGTCCTAAATGAGTTGAATCACATGGAGTTTTTGGTCCTACCAGCAAGAGTTGTTTTCTGGTAAGGAAAGTCACTATTGCGCTCCCTTTGACATACACAATGCAAATAGCACTCGCGTCTGTTTCCAGCAAGTACAGTGTATTCGTCTGAGGAGGAGGTACTGTTCTTGTCAGTTTCCTAAGCAGAGTTGAACTAGATACAGCCCGGGTGTGTAGGAAACACAGTTCTTTTGTTCTGAGCAAGCTCACTGTTCAGACCCCATAGGAAACACAGTAGAGTAGAAGAGTGCTCTTTTCTCAAAAGCAGAGTGTGTTTCTTGAAAGGCAAGCTAGTGTTTGTTTCCCAGTCAGAAATGGAATTGAATCCCGTGCAGTTTCTGGTCCTACGAGCAAGAGTTTTTTTCTGGTAAGAAGAGTCACTATTGCTCTCCCACTGCCATACACAGTGCATATAGCACTGACGTCTGTCCCAGCATGTACAGAGTATTGGACTGAAGAGGATCTACTGTTCTTGTCAGTTTCCTAAGCAGAATTGAAGTAGATATGGCCGTGTGTGTAGGAAGCACAGTTCTTTGTTCTGATCAAGCTCACTGTTCTGGCCCTATAGGAAACACAGTAGAGTAGAAGAGTGCTCTTTTCTGAAAAGCACAGTGTGTTTCTTGTAAGGCGAGGTAGTGTTTGTTTCCCAGTCCTAAATGGAGTTGAATCACATGCAGTTTCTGGTCCTACGAGCAAGAGTTGTTTTCTGGTAAGGAAAGTCACTATTGAGCTTCCATTGCCATACATAGTGCAAATAGCACTCGCATCTGTTCCCACCAGGTACAGTGTATTGGACTGAAAAGGATCTATTGTTCTTGTGAGTTTCCTAAGTAGAATTGAACTAGATATGGCCGTGTATGTAGGAAGCACAGTTCTTTTGTTGTTAGCAAGCTCTCTGTTCTGGCCCTATAGGAAACACAGTAGAGTAGAAGAGTGCTCTTTTCTCCAAAGCAGAGTGTGTTTCTTGTAATGCGCGCTAGCGTTTGTTTCCCAGTCCTAAAGGGAGTTGAATCACATGCAGTTTTTGGCCCTACCAGCAAGAGTTGTTTTCTGGTAAGGAAAGTCACTATTGTGCTCCCATTGCCATACATAGTGCAAATAGCACTCGCCTCTGTTCCCAGCAAGTACAGTGTATTGGACTGAAGAGGAGCTACTGTTCTTGTCAGTTTCCTAAGCAGAGTTGAACTAGATATGGCCCCTGTGTGTAGGAAGCACAGTTCTTTTGTTCTGAGCAAGTTCACTGTTCTGGCCTTATAGGAAACACAGTAGAGTAGAAGAGTGCTCTTTTCTCAAAAGGAGAGTGTGTTTCTTGTAAGGCAAGCTTGCGTTTCTTTCCCAGTCCTAAATGGAGTTGAGTCACATGCAGTCTCTGGTCCTATGAGCAAGAGTTGTTTTCTGGTAAGAAGAGTCACTACTGCGCTCCCATTGTCATACACAGGGCAAATAGCACTGGTGTCTGTTCCCAGAATGTGCAGTGCATTTGACTGAAGAGGGTATACTGTTCTTGTCAGTTTCCTAAGCTGAATTGAACTAGATATGGCCGTGTGTGTAGGAAGCACACTTCTTTTGTTCTGTGCAAGCTTACTGTTCTGCTCTTAAAGGAAACACAGTAGAGTAGAAGAGTGCTCTTTTCTCAAAAGCAGAGTGTGTTTATTGTAAGGCGAGCTAGCATTTATTTCCCAGTTCTAAATGGAGTTGAATCACATGCAGTTTTTGGTCCTATGAGCAAGAGTTGTTTTCGGTAAGGAATGTCACTATTTTGCTCTGATTGCCATACACAGTGCAAATTGCACTCGCGTCTGTTCCCAGCATGTACAGTGTATTGGACTGAAGAGGAGCTACTGTTCTTGTCAGTTTCCTAAGCAGAGTTGAACTAGATATGGCCCGTGTGTGTAGGAAGCACAGTTATTTTTTTCTGAGCAAACTCACTGTTCGGACACCATAGGAAACACTGTAGATTAGAAGAGTGCTCTTTTCTCAAAAGCAGAGTGTGTTTCTTGAAAGGCAAGCTAGTGTTTGTTTCCCAGTCAGAAATGGAATTGAATCCCGTGCAGTTTCTGGTCCTACGAGCAAGAGTTTTTTTCTGGTAAGAAGAGTCACTATTGCTCTCCCACTGCCATACACAGTGCATATAGCACTGACGTCTGTCCCAGCATGTACAGAGTATTGGACTGAAGAGGATCTACTGTTCTTGTCAGTTTCCTAAGCAGTGTTGAACTAGATATGGCCACGTGTGTAGGAAGCACAGTTCTTTTGTTCAGAGCAAGCTCAATGTTCCGACCCCATAGGAAACACAATAGAGTAGAAGAGTGCTCCTTTCTCAAAAGCAGAGTGTGTTTTTCGTACGGCAAGCTAGCGTTTGTTTCCCAGTCCTAAATAGAGTTGAATCACATGCAGTTTCTGGTCCTACGAGCAAGAGTTGTTTTCTGGTAAGGAAAGTCACTATTGTGCTCCCATTGCCATACACAGTGAAAATAGCACTCGCATCTGTTCCCAGCATGTACAGTGTATCAGACTGAAGAGGAGCTACTGTTCTTGTCAGTTTCCTAAGCAGAGTTGAACTAGATATGGCCAGTGTGTGTAGGAAGCACAGTTATAATGTTCTGAGCAAGCTCACTGTTCTGGCCCTGTAGGAAACAGAGTAGAGGAGAAGAGTGCTCTTTTCTCTAAAGCAGAGTGTGTTTCTTGTAAGGCGAGCTCGCGTTTGATTTTCAGTCCTAAATGGAATTGAGGCACATGCAGTTTTTGGTCCTATGAGCAAGAGTTGTTTTCTGGTAAGAAGAGTCACTATTGCGCCCCAAATGCCATACACAGTGCAAATAGCACTCGCGTCTGTTCCTAGCAAATACAGTGTATTGGACTGAAGAGGAGCTACTGTTCTTCTCAGTTTCCTAAGCAGAGTTGAACTAGATATGGTCCATGTGTGTAGGAAGCACAGATCTTTTGTTCTGAGCAAGCTCACTGGTTGGACACCATAGGAAACGCAGTAGAGTAGATGAGTGCTCTTTTCTCAAAAACAGAGTGTGTTTCTTGTAAGGCGAGCTAGCGTTTGTTTTGTAGTCCTAAATGGAGTTGAATCACATGCAGTTTGTGGTCCTATGAGCAAGTGTGGTTTTCTGGTAAGAAGAGTCAATATTGCGCTCCCATTGTCATACACAGTGCAAATAGCACTCGCGTCGGTTCTCAGCATGTACAGTGTATTGGACTGAAGAGAATCTACTGTTCTTGTCAGGTTCCTAAGCAGAATTGAACTAGGTATGGCCGTGTGTGTAGGAAGCACAGTTCTTTTGTTCTGAGCAAGCTCACTGTTCGGACTCCATAGGAAACAATATAGAGTAGAAGAGTGCTCTTTTCTCAAAAGCAGATGTGTGTTTCTTGTAAGGCGAGCTAGCATTTGTTTCCCAGTCCTAAATGGATTTGAATCACATGCAGTTTCTGGTGCTACGAGCAAGAGTTGTTTTCTGGTAAGGAAAGTCACTATTGTGCTCCCTTTGCCATACACAGTGCTAATAGCACTTGCGTCTGTTCCCAGCAAGTACAGTGTATTGGACTGAAGAGGAGCTACTGTTCTTGTCAGTTTCCTAAGCAGAGTTGAACCAGATATGGCCCGTGTGTGTAGGAAGCACAGGTCTTTTGTTCTGAGCAAGCTCACTGTTCTGGCCCTATAGGAAACACAGTAGAGTAGAAGAGTGCTCTTTTCTCAAAAGCAGAGTGTGTTTCTTGTAATGCCTGCTAGTGTTTGTTTCCCAGTCCTAAATGGAGTTGAATCACATGCAGTTTTTGGTCCTACCAGCAAGAGTTGTTTTCTGGTAAGGAAAATCACTATTGCCCTCCCTTTGCCATACACAGTGCAAAGAGCACTCGTGTCTGTTTCCAGCAAGTACAGTGTATTGGACTGAAAAGGAGCTACTGTTCTTGTCAGTTTCCTAAGCAGAGTTGAACTAGATATGGCCCGTGTGTGTAGGAAGCACAGTTCTTTTGTTCTGAGCAAGCTCACTGTTCGGACCCCATAGGAAACACAGTAGAGTAGAAGAGTGCTCTTTTCTCAAAAACAGAGTGTGTTTCTTCTAAGGCGAGCTAGCGTTTCTTTCCCAGTCCTAAATGGAGTTGAATCACATGCAGTTTCTGGTCCTACGAGCAAGAGTTGTTTTCTGGTAAGGAAAGTTATTATTGTGCTCCCATTACCATACATAGTGCAAATAGCACTCGCCTCTGTTCCCAGCAAGTACAGTGTATTGGACTGAAGAGGAGCTACTGTTCTTGTCAGTTTCCTAAGCAGAGTTGAACTAGATATGGCCGCTGTGTGTAGGAAGCACAGTTCTTTTGTTCTGAGCAAGTTCACTGTTCTGGCCTTATAGGAAACACAGTAGAGTAGAAGAGTGCTCTTTTCTCAAAAGTAGAGTGTGTTTCTTGTAAGGCAAGCTTGCGTTTCTTTCCCAGTCCTAAATGGAGTTGAGTCACATGCAGTCTCTGGTCCTACGAGCAAGAGTTGTTTTCTGGTAAGAAGAGTCACTACTGCGCTCCCATTGTCATACACAGGGCAAATAGCACTGGTGTCTCTTCCCAGCATGTGCAGTGTATTTGACTGAAGAGGGTATACTGTTCTTGTCAGTTTCCTAAGCTGAATTGAACTAGATATGGCCGTGTGTGTAGAAAGCACACTTCTTTTGTTCTGTGCAAGCTTACTGTTCTGGCCTTATAGGAAACACAGTAGAGTAGAAGACTGCTCTTTTCTCAAAAGCACAGTGTGTTTCTTGTAAGGCGAGCTAGCATTTATTTCCCAGGTCTAAATGGAGTTGAATCACATGCAGTTTTTGGTCCTATGAGCAAGAGTTGTTTTCTGGTAAGGAATGTCACTATTGTGCTCTGATTGCCATACACAGTGCAAATTGCACTCGCGTCTGTTCCCAGCATGTACAGTGTATTGGAATGAAGAAGAGCTACTTTTCTTCTCAGTTTCCTAAGCAGAGTTGAACTAGATATGGCCCGTGTGTGTAGGAAGTACAATTCTTTTGTTCTGAGCAAGCTCACTGTTCTGGCGCTATAGGAAACACAGTAGAGTAGAAGAGTGCTCTTTTCTCAAAAGCAGAGTGTGTTTCTTATAAGGCGAGCTAGCGTTTGTTTCCCAGTCCTAAATGAGTTGAATCACATGGAGTTTTTGGTCCTACCAGCAAGAGTTGTTTTCTGGTAAGGAAAGTCACTATTGCGCTCCCTTTGCCATACACAATGCAAATAGCACTCGCGTCTGTTTCCAGCAAGTACAGTGTATTCGTCTGAGGAGGAGGTACTGTTCTTGTCAGTTTCCTAAGCAGAGTTGAACTAGATACAGCCCGGGTGTGTAGGAAACACAGTTCTTTTGTTCTGAGCAAGCTCACTGTTCGGACCCCATAGGAAACACAGTAGAGTAGAAGAGTGCTCTTTTCTCAAAAGCAGAGTGTGTTTCTTGTAAGGTGAGCTAGTGTTTGTTTCCCAGTCCTAAATGGAGTTGAATCACATGCAGTTTCTGGTCCTACGAGCAAGAGTTGTTTTCTGGTAAGGAAAGTCACTATTGCGCTCCCATTGCCATACATAGTGCAAATAGCACTCGTGTCTGTTCCCAGCATGTACAGTGTATTGGATTGAAAAGGATCTATTGTTCTTGTCAGTTTCCTAAGCAGAATTGAACTAGATATGGCCGTGTATGTAGGAAGCACAGTTCTTTTGTTCTGAGCAAGCTCTCTGTTCTGGCCCTATAGGAAACACAGTAGAGTAGAAGAGTGCTCTATTCTCAAAAGCAGAGTTTGTTTCTTGTAAGGCGAGCTAGCGTTTGTTTCCCAGTCCTAAGTGGAGTTGAATCACATGCAGTTTGTGGTCCTACCAGCAAGAGATTTTTTTCTGGTAAGGAAAGTCACTATTGCGCTCCCTTTGCCATACACAGTGCAACTAGCACACCTGTCTGTTTCCAGCAAGTACAGTGTATTGGACTGAAGAGGAGCTACTGTTCTTGTCAGTTTCCTAAGCATAGTTGAACTAGATGTGGCCCGTGTGTTTAGGAAGCACAGTTCTTTTGTTCTGAGCAAGCTCACTGTTCGGACCCCCTAGGAAACACAGTGGAGTAGAAGAGTGCTCTTTTCTCAAAAGCAGAGTGTGTTTCTTGTAAGGCGAGCTAGCATTTGTTTCCTAGTCCTAAATGGAGTTGAATCACATGCAGTTTCTGGTCCTACGAGCAAGAGTTTATTTCTGGTAAGGAAAGTCACTATTGTGCTCCCATTGCCATACACAGGGCAAATAGCACTGGCGTCTGTTCCCAGCATGTACAGTGTATTGGACTGAAGAGGTTCCACTGTTCTTGTCAGTTTCCTAAGCAGAATTGAACTAGATATGGCCCATGTGTGTATGAAGCACAGTTCTTTTGTTCTGAGCAAGCTCACTGTTCTGTCCCTATAGGAAACACAGTAGAGTAGAAGAGTGCTCTTTTCTCAAAAACAGAGTGTGTTTCTTGTAAGGCTAGCTAGCGTTTGTTTCCCAGTCCTAAATGGAGTTGAATCCCATGCAGTTTTTGGTCCCACGAGCAAGAGTAGTTTTCTCGTAAGAAGAGTCACTATTGGGCTCCCATTGCCATACACTGTACAAATAGCACTGGCGTCTGTTCCCAGCATGTACAGTGTATTAGACTGAAAAGGATCTATTGTTCTTGTCAGTTTCCTAAGCAGAATTGAACTAGATATGGCCGTGTATGTAGGAAGCACAGTTCTTTTGTTCTGAGAAAGCTCTCTGTTCTGGCCCTATAGGAAACACAGTAGAGTAGAAGAGTGCTCTTTTCTCAAAAGCAGAGTGTGTTTCTTGTAAGGCGAGCTAGCGTTTGTTTCCCAGTCCTAAATGAGTTGAATCACATGCAGTTTTTGGTCCTACCAGCAAGAGTTGTTTTCTGGTAAGGAAAGTCACTATTGCGCTCCCTTTGCCATACACAGTGCAAATAGCACTCGCGTCTGTTTCCAGCAAGTACAGTGTATTAGTCTGAAGAGGAGCTACTGTTCTTGTCAGTTTCCTAAGCAGAGTTGAACTAGATACAGCCCGTGTGTTTAGGAAACACAGTTCTTTTGTTCTGAGCAAGCTCACTGTTCGGACCCCATAGGAAACACAGTAGAGTAGAAGAGTGCTCTTTTCTCAAAAGCAGAGTGTGTTTCTTGTAAGGCGAGCTTGCGTTTCTTTCCCAGTACTAAAGGGAGTTGAGTCACATGCAGTTTCTGGTCCTACGAGCAAGAGTTGTTTTCCGGTAAGAAGAGTCCCTATTGCGCTCCCATTGTCATACACAGGGCAAATAGCTCTGGTGTCTATTCCCAGCATGTGCAGTGTATTTCACTGAAGAGGGTATACTGTTCTTGTCAGTTTCCTAAGCTGAATTGAACTAGATATGGCCGTGTGTGTAGGAAGCACACTTCTTTTGTGTTGTGCAAGCTTACTGTTCTGGCCCTATAGGAAACACAGTAGAGTAGAAGAGTGCTCTTTTCTCAAAAGCAGAGTGTGTTTCTTGTAAGGCGAGCTAGCATTTATTTCCCAGTTCTAAATGGAGTTGAATCACATGCAGTTTTTGTTCCTATGAGCAAGAGTTTATTTCTGGTAAGGAAAGTCACTATTGTGCTCCCATTGCCATACACAGTGCAAATAGCACTCGTGTCTGTTCCCCGCAAGTACAGTGTATTGGACTGAAGAGGAGCTACTGTTCTTGTCAGTTTCCTAAGCAGTGTTTAACTAGATATGACACGTGTGTGTAGGAAGCACAGTTCTTTTTTTCTGAGCAAGCTCACTGTTCAGACCCCATAGGAAACACAGTAGAGTAGTAGAGTGCTCTTTTCCAAAAGCAGAGATTGTTTCTTGTAAGGCGAGCTAGCGTTTGTTTCCCAGTCCTAAATGGAGTTGAATCACATGCAGTCTGGTCCTATGAGCAAGATTTGTTTTCTGGTAATAAGAGTCACTATTGCGCTCCCATTGTCATACACAGGACAAATAGCACTAGCGTCTGTTCCCAGCATGTACAGTGTATTGGACTGAAAAGGATCTATTGTTCTTGTCAGTTTCCTAAGCAAAATTGAACTAGATATGTCCCTGTATGTAGGAAGCACAGTTATTTTGTTCTGAGCAAGCTCTCTGTTCTGGCCCTATAGGAAACACAGTAGAGTAGAAGAGTGCTCTTTTCTCAAAAGCAGAGTGTGTTTCTTGTAAGGCGAGCTAGCGTTTGTTTCCCAGTCCTAAATGGAGTTGAATCACATGCAGTTTTTGGTCCTACCAGCAAGAGTTGTTTTCTAGTAAGGAAAGTCACTATTGCGCTCCCTTTGCCATACACAGTGCAAATAGCACACGCGTCTGTTTCCAGCAAGTACAGTGTATTGGACTGAAGAGGAGCTACTGTTCTTCTCAGTTTCCTAAGCAGAGTTGAACTAGATATGGCACGTGTGTGTAGGAAGCACAGTTCTTTTTTTCTGAGCAAGCTCACTGTTCGGACCCCATAGGAAACACAGTAGAGTAGGAGAGTGCTCTTTTCTCAAAAGCAGAGTGTGTTTCTTGTAAGATGAGCTAGCGTTTGTTTCCCAGTCATAAATGGAGTTGAATCACATGCAGTTTCTGATCCTAGGAGCAAGAGTTGTTTTCTGGTAAGAAGAGTCACTATTGTGCTCCCATTGTCATACACAGGGCAAATAGCACTGGCATTGGTTCCCAGCAAGTACAGTGTATTGGACTGAAGAGGAGCTACTGTTCTTGTCAGGTTCCTAAGCAGAATTGAACTAGATATGGCCATGTGTGTAGAAAGCACAGTTCTTTTGTTCTGAGCAAGCTCACTGTTTGGACCCCATAGGAAACACAGTAGAGTAGAAGAGTGCTCTTTTCACAAAAGCAGAGTGTGTTTATTGAATGGCGAGCTAGTGTTTGTTTCCCAGTCCGAAATGGAATTGAATTCCGTGCAGTTTCTGGTCCAACGAGCAAGAGTTTTTTTATTGTAAGAAGAGTCACTATAGCGCTCCCATTGCCATACACAGTGCAAATAGCACTCGCGTCTGTTCCCTGTATGTACAGAGTATTGGACTGAAGTGGAGCTACTTTTCTTGTCAGTTCCCGAAACAGAATTGAACTAGATACGGCCCCTGTGTGTAGGAAGCACAGTTCTTTTGTTCTGAGCAAGTTCACTGTTCTGGCCCTATAGGAAACACAGTAGAGTAGAAGAGTGCTCTTTTCTTAAAATCAGAGTGTGTTTCTTGTAAGGCGAGCTAGCGTTTCTTTCCCAGTCTTAAATGGAGTTGAGTCACATGGAGTTTCTGGTCCTACGAGCAAGAGTTTTTTTCTGGTAAGAAGAGTCACTCTTGCGCTCCCATTGTCATACACAGGGCAAATAGCACTGGTGTCTGTTCCCAGCATGTGCAGTGTATTTGACTGAAGAGGGTATACTGTTCTTGTCAGTTTCCTAAGCTAAATTGAACTAGATATGGCCGTGTGTGTAGGAAGCACACTTCTTTTGTTCTGTGCAAGCTTACTGTTCTGGCCCTATAGGAAACACAGTAGAGTAGAAGAGTGCTCTTTTCTCAAAAGCAGAGTGTGTTTCTTGTAAGGCAAGCTAGCGTTTCTTTCCCAGTCCTAAATGGAGTTGAGTCACATGCAGTTTCTGGTCCTACGAGCAAGAGTTGTTTTCTGGTAAGAAGAGTCACTATTGCGCTCCCATTGTCATACACAGGGCAAACAGCACTGGTGTCTGTTCCCAGCATGTGCAGTGTATTTGACTGAAGAGGGTATACTGTTCTTGTCAGTTTCCTAAGCTAAATTGAACTAGATATGGCCGTGTGTGTAGGAAGCACACTTCTTTTGTTCTGTGCAAGCTTACTGTTCTGGCCCTATAGGAAACACAGTAGAGTAGAAGAGTGCTCTTTTCTCAAAAGCAGAGTGTGTTTCTTGTAAGGCGAGCTAGAATTTATTTCCCAGTTCTATGTGGAGTTGAATCACATGCAGTTTTTTTTCCTATGAGCAAGAGTTGTTTTCTGGTAAGGAAAGTCACTATTGCGCTCCCTTTGCCATACACAGTGCAAATGGCACTCGCGTCTGTTTCCAGCAAATACAGTGTATTAGTCTGAAGAGGAGCTACTGTTCTTGTCAGTTTCCTAAGCAGAGTTGAACTAGATACAGCCCGTGTGTTTAGGAAACACAGTTCTTTTGTTCTGAGCAAGCTCACTGTTCGGACCCCATAGGAAACACAGTAGAGTAGAAGAGTGCTCTTTTCTCAAAAGCAGAGTGTGTTTCTTGTAAGGCGAGCTTGCGTTTCTTTCCCAGTACTAAAGGGAGTTGAGTCACATGCAGTTTCTGGTCCTACGAGCAAGAGTTGTTTTCCGGTAAGAAGAGTCACTATTGCGCTCCCATTGTCATACACAGGGCAAATAGCTCTGGTGTCTATTCCCTGCATGTGCAGTGTATTTCACTGAAGAGGGTATACTGTTCTTGTCAGTTTCCTAAGCTGAATTGAACTAGATATGGCCGTGTGTGTAGGAAGCACACTTCTTTTGTGTTGTGCAAGCTTACTGTTCTGGCCCTATAGGAAACACAGTAGAGTAGAAGAGTGCTCTTTTCTCAAAAGCAGAGTGTGTTTCTTGTAAGGCGAGCTAGCATTTATTTCCCAGTTCTAAATGGAGTTGAATCACATGCAGTTTTTGTTCCTATGAGCAAGAGTTTATTTCTGGTAAGGAAAGTCACTATTGTGCTCCCATTGCCATACACAGTGCAAATAGCACTCGTGTCTGTTCCCCGCAAGTACAGTGTATTGGACTGAAGAGGAGCTACTGTTCTTGTCAGTTTCCTAAGCAGTGTTGAACTAGATATGACACGTGTGTGTAGGAAGCACAGTTCTTTTTTTCTGAGCAAGCTCACTGTTCAGACCCCATAGGAAACACAGTAGAGTAGTAGAGTGCTCTTTTCCAAAAGCAGAGATTGTTTCTTGTAAGGCGAGCTAGCGTTTGTTTCCCAGTCCTAAATGGAGTTGAATCACATGCAGTCTGGTCCTATGAGCAAGATTTGTTTTCTGGTAATAAGAGTCACTATTGCGCTCCCATTGTCATACACAGGACAAATAGCACTAGCGTCTGTTCCCAGCATGTACAGTGTATTGGACTGAAAAGGATCTATTGTTCTTGTCAGTTTCCTAAGCAAAATTGAACTAGATATGTCCCTGTATGTAGGAAGCACAGTTATTTTGTTCTGAGCAAGCTCTCTGTTCTGGCCCTATAGGAAACACAGTAGAGTAGAAGAGTGCTCTTTTCTCAAAAGCAGAGTGTGTTTCTTGTAAGGCAAGCTAGCGTTTGTTTCCCAGACCTAAATGGAGTTGAATCACATGCAGTTTCTGGTCCTATGAGCAAGAGTTGTTTTCTGGTAAGGAAAGTCACTATTGCGCTCCCATTGCCATACACAGTACAAATAGCACTCCTGTCTGTTCGCAGCAAGTACAGTGTATTGGATAGAAGAGGATCTACTGTTCTTGTCAGGTTCCTAAGCAGACATGAACTAGATATGGCCCTGTGTGTAGGAAGCACATTTTTTTTTGTTCTGAGCAAGCTCACTGTTCTGGCCCTATAGGAAACACAGTAGAGTAGAAGAGAGCTCTTTTCTCAAAAGCAGAGTGTGTTTCTTGTATGGCGATCTAGCGTTTGTTTCCCAGTCCTAAATGGAGTTGAATCCAATGCAGTTTGTGTTCCTACGAGCAAGAGTTGTTTTGTGGTAAGGAAAGTCACTATTGGGCTCCCATTGCCATACACAGTGCAAATAGCCCTCCCGTCTGTTCCCAGTAAGTACAGTGTATTGGACTGAAAAGGAGCTACTGTTCTTCTCAGTTTCCTAAGCAGTGTTGAACTAGATATGGCCCGTGTGTGTAGGAAGCACAGTTCTTTTGTTCTGAGTAAGCTCATTGTTCTGGCCCTATAGGAAACACAGTAGAGTAGAAGAGTGCTCTTTTCTCAAAAGCAGAGTGTGTTTCTTGTAAGGCGAGATAGAGTTTGTTTCCCAGTCCTAAATGGAGTTGAATCACATGCAGTTTTTTGTCCTACGAGCAAGAGTTGTTTTCTGGTAAGACGAGTCACTATTGTGCCCCATTGCCATACACAGTGCAAATAGCACTCGCGTGTGTTCTCAGCAAGTAAAGTGTATCGGACTGAAGAGGAGCTGCTGTTCTTGTCAGTTTCCTAAGCAGAGTTAAACTACATATGGTTCATGTGCGTAGGAAGCACAGTTCTTTTGTTCTGAGCAAGCTCACTGTTTGGACCCCATAGGAAACACAGTAGAGAAGAAGAGTGCTCTTTTCTCATTGGCAGAGTGTGTTTCTTGTAAGGCGAGATAGAGTTTGTTTCCCAGTACTAAATGGAGTTGAATCACATGCAGTTTGTGGTCCTATGAGCAAGATTTGTTTTCTGGTAAGAAGAGTCACTATTGCGCTCCCATTGTCATACACAGGGCAAATAGCACTGGCATCTGTTCCCAGCATGTACAGTGTATTGGACTGAGGAGGATCTACTGTTCTTGTCAGTTTCCTAAGCAGAATTGAAGTAGATATGGCCGTGTGTGTAGGAAGCACAGTTCTTTGTTCTGATCAAGCTCACTGTTCTGGCCCTATAGGAAACACAGTAGAGTAGAAGAGTGCTCTTTTCTGAAAAGCACAGTGTGTTTCTTGTAAGGCGAGGTAGTGTTTGTTTCCCAGTCCTAAATGGAGTTGAATCACATGCAGTTTCTGGTCCTACGAGCAAGAGTTGTTTTCTGGTAAGGAAAGTCACTATTGAGCTTCCATTGCCATACATAGTGCAAATAGCACTCGCATCTGTTCCCACCAGGTACAGTGTATTGGACTGAAAAGGATCTATTGTTCTTGTGAGTTTCCTAAGTAGAATTGAACTAGATATGGCCGTGTATGTAGGAAGCACAGTTCTTTTGTTGTTAGCAAGCTCTCTGTTCTGGCCCTATAGGAAACACAGTAGAGTAGAAGAGTGCTCTTTTCTCCAAAGCAGAGTGTGTTTCTTGTAATGCGCGCTAGCGTTTGTTTCCCAGTCCTAAAGGGAGTTGAATCACATGCAGTTTTTGGCCCTACCAGCAAGAGTTGTTTTCTGGTAAGGAAAGTCACTATTGTGCTCCCATTGCCATACATAGTGCAAATAGCACTCGCCTCTGTTCCCAGCAAGTACAGTGTATTGGACTGAAGAGGAGCTACTGTTCTTGTCAGTTTCCTAAGCAGAGTTGAACTAGATATGGCCCCTGTGTGTAGGAAGCACAGTTCTTTTGTTCTGAGCAAGTTCACTGTTCTGGCCTTATAGGAAACACAGTAGAGTAGAAGAGTGCTCTTTTCTCAAAAGGAGAGTGTGTTTCTTGTAAGGCAAGCTTGCGTTTCTTTCCCAGTCCTAAATGGAGTTGAGTCACATGCAGTCTCTGGTCCTATGAGCAAGAGTTGTTTTCTGGTAAGAAGAGTCACTACTGCGCTCCCATTGTCATACACAGGGCAAATAGCACTGGTGTCTGTTCCCAGAATGTGCAGTGCATTTGACTGAAGAGGGTATACTGTTCTTGTCAGTTTCCTAAGCTGAATTGAACTAGATATGGCCGTGTGTGTAGGAAGCACACTTCTTTTGTTCTGTGCAAGCTTACTATTCTGCTCTTAAAGGAAACACAGTAGAGTAGAAGAGTGCTCTTTTCTCAAAAGCAGAGTGTGTTTATTGTAAGGCGAGCTAGCATTTATTTCCCAGTTCTAAATGGAGTTGAATCACATGCAGTTTTTGGTCCTATGAGCAAGAGTTGTTTTCGGTAAGGAATGTCACTATTTTGCTCTGATTGCCATACACAGTGCAAATTGCACTCGCGTCTGTTCCCAGCATGTACAGTGTATTGGACTGAAGAGGAGCTACTGTTCTTGTCAGTTTCCTAAGCAGAGTTGAACTAGATATGGCCCGTGTGTGTAGGAAGCACAGTTATTTTTTTCTGAGCAAACTCACTGTTCGGACACCATAGGAAACACTGTAGATTAGAAGAGTGCTCTTTTCTCAAAAGCAGAGTGTGTTTCTTGAAAGGCAAGCTAGTGTTTGTTTCCCAGTCAGAAATGGAATTGAATCCCGTGCAGTTTCTGGTCCTACGAGCAAGAGTTTTTTTCTGGTAAGAAGAGTCACTATTGCTCTCCCACTGCCATACACAGTGCATATAGCACTGACGTCTGTCCCAGCATGTACAGAGTATTGGACTGAAGAGGATCTACTGTTCTTGTCAGTTTCCTAAGCAGTGTTGAACTAGATATGGCCACGTGTGTAGGAAGCACAGTTCTTTTGTTCAGAGCAAGCTCAATGTTCCGACCCCATAGGAAACACAATAGAGTAGAAGAGTGCTCCTTTCTCAAAAGCAGAGTGTGTTTTTCGTACGGCAAGCTAGTGTTTGTTTCCCAGTCCTAAATAGAGTTGAATCACATGCAGTTTCTGGTCCTACGAGCAAGAGTTGTTTTCTGGTAAGGAAAGTCACTATTGTGCTCCCATTGCCATACACAGTGAAAATAGCACTCGCATCTGTTCCCAGCATGTACAGTGTATCAGACTGAAGAGGAGCTACTGTTCTTGTCAGTTTCCTAAGCAGAGTTGAACTAGATATGGCCAGTGTGTGTAGGAAGCACAGTTATAATGTTCTGAGCAAGCTCACTGTTCTGGCCCTGTAGGAAACAGAGTAGAGGAGAAGAGTGCTCTTTTCTCTAAAGCAGAGTGTGTTTCTTGTAAGGCGAGCTCGCGTTTGATTTTCAGTCCTAAATGGAATTGAGGCACATGCAGTTTTTGGTCCTATGAGCAAGAGTTGTTTTCTGGTAAGAAGAGTCACTATTGCGCCCCAAATGCCATACACAGTGCAAATAGCACTCGCGTCTGTTCCTAGCAAATACAGTGTATTGGACTGAAGAGGAGCTACTGTTCTTCTCAGTTTCCTAAGCAGAGTTGAACTAGATATGGTCCATGTGTGTAGGAAGCACAGATCTTTTGTTCTGAGCAAGCTCACTGGTTGGACACCATAGGAAACGCAGTAGAGTAGATGAGTGCTCTTTTCTCAAAAACAGAGTGTGTTTCTTGTAAGGCGAGCTAGCGTTTGTTTTGTAGTCCTAAATGGAGTTGAATCACATGCAGTTTGTGGTCCTATGAGCAAGTGTGGTTTTCTGGTAAGAAGAGTCAATATTGCGCTCCCATTGTCATACACAGTGCAAATAGCACTCGCGTCGGTTCTCAGCATGTACAGTGTATTGGACTGAAGAGAATCTACTGTTCTTGTCAGGTTCCTAAGCAGAATTGAACTAGGTATGGCCGTGTGTGTAGGAAGCACAGTTCTTTTGTTCTGAGCAAGCTCACTGTTCGGACTCCATAGGAAACAATATAGAGTAGAAGAGTGCTCTTTTCTCAAAAGCAGATGTGTGTTTCTTGTAAGGCGAGCTAGCATTTGTTTCCCAGTCCTAAATGGATTTGAATCACATGCAGTTTCTGGTGCTACGAGCAAGAGTTGTTTTCTGGTAAGGAAAGTCACTATTGTGCTCCCTTTGCCATACACAGTGCTAATAGCACTTGCGTCTGTTCCCAGCAAGTACAGTGTATTGGACTGAAGAGGAGCTACTGTTCTTGTCAGTTTCCTAAGCAGAGTTGAACCAGATATGGCCCGTGTGTGTAGGAAGCACAGGTCTTTTGTTCTGAGCAAGCTCACTGTTCTGGCCCTATAGGAAACACAGTAGAGTAGAAGAGTGCTCTTTTCTCAAAAGCAGAGTGTGTTTCTTGTAATGCCTGCTAGTGTTTGTTTCCCAGTCCTAAATGGAGTTGAATCACATGCAGTTTTTGGTCCTACCAGCAAGAGTTGTTTTCTGGTAAGGAAAATCACTATTGCCCTCCCTTTGCCATACACAGTGCAAAGAGCACTCGTGTCTGTTTCCAGCAAGTACAGTGTATTGGACTGAAAAGGAGCTACTGTTCTTGTCAGTTTCCTAAGCAGAGTTGAACTAGATATGGCCCGTGTGTGTAGGAAGCACAGTTCTTTTGTTCTGAGCAAGCTCACTGTTCGGACCCCATAGGAAACACAGTAGAGTAGAAGAGTGCTCTTTTCTCAAAAACAGAGTGTGTTTCTTCTAAGGCGAGCTAGCGTTTCTTTCCCAGTCCTAAATGGAGTTGAATCACATGCAGTTTCTGGTCCTACGAGCAAGAGTTGTTTTCTGGTAAGGAAAGTTATTATTGTGCTCCCATTACCATACATAGTGCAAATAGCACTCGCCTCTGTTCCCAGCAAGTACAGTGTATTGGACTGAAGAGGAGCTACTGTTCTTGTCAGTTTCCTAAGCAGAGTTGAACTAGATATGGCCGCTGTGTGTAGGAAGCACAGTTCTTTTGTTCTGAGCAAGTTCACTGTTCTGGCCTTATAGGAAACACAGTAGAGTAGAAGAGTGCTCTTTTCTCAAAAGTAGAGTGTGTTTCTTGTAAGGCAAGCTTGCGTTTCTTTCCCAGTCCTAAATGGAGTTGAGTCACATGCAGTCTCTGGTCCTACGAGCAAGAGTTGTTTTCTGGTAAGAAGAGTCACTACTGCGCTCCCATTGTCATACACAGGGCAAATAGCACTGGTGTCTCTTCCCAGCATGTGCAGTGTATTTGACTGAAGAGGGTATACTGTTCTTGTCAGTTTCCTAAGCTGAATTGAACTAGATATGGCCGTGTGTGTAGAAAGCACACTTCTTTTGTTCTGTGCAAGCTTACTGTTCTGGCCTTATAGGAAACACAGTAGAGTAGAAGACTGCTCTTTTCTCAAAAGCAGAGTGTGTTTCTTGTAAGGCGAGCTAGCATTTATTTCCCAGGTCTAAATGGAGTTGAATCACATGCAGTTTTTGGTCCTATGAGCAAGAGTTGTTTTCTGGTAAGGAATGTCACTATTGTGCTCTGATTGCCATACACAGTGCAAATTGCACTCGCGTCTGTTCCCAGCATGTACAGTGTATTGGAATGAAGAAGAGCTACTTTTCTTCTCAGTTTCCTAAGCAGAGTTGAACTAGATATGGCCCGTGTGTGTAGGAAGTACAATTCTTTTGTTCTGAGCAAGCTCACTGTTCTGGCGCTATAGGAAACACAGTAGAGTAGAAGAGTGCTCTTTTCTCAAAAGCAGAGTGTGTTTCTTATAAGGCGAGCTAGCGTTTGTTTCCCAGTCCTAAATGAGTTGAATCACATGGAGTTTTTGGTCCTACCAGCAAGAGTTGTTTTCTGGTAAGGAAAGTCACTATTGCGCTCCCTTTGCCATACACAATGCAAATAGCACTCGCGTCTGTTTCCAGCAAGTACAGTGTATTCGTCTGAGGAGGAGGTACTGTTCTTGTCAGTTTCCTAAGCAGAGTTGAACTAGATACAGCCCGGGTGTGTAGGAAACACAGTTCTTTTGTTCTGAGCAAGCTCACTGTTCGGACCCCATAGGAAACACAGTAGAGTAGAAGAGTGCTCTTTTCTCAAAAGCAGAGTGTGTTTCTTGTAAGGTGAGCTAGTGTTTGTTTCCCAGTCCTAAATGGAGTTGAATCACATGCAGTTTCTGGTCCTACGAGCAAGAGTTGTTTTCTGGTAAGGAAAGTCACTATTGCGCTCCCATTGCCATACATAGTGCAAATAGCACTCGTGTCTGTTCCCAGCATGTACAGTGTATTGGATTGAAAAGGATCTATTGTTCTTGTCAGTTTCCTAAGCAGAATTGAACTAGATATGGCCGTGTATGTAGGAAGCACAGTTCTTTTGTTCTGAGCAAGCTCTCTGTTCTGGCCCTATAGGAAACACAGTAGAGTAGAAGAGTGCTCTATTCTCAAAAGCAGAGTTTGTTTCTTGTAAGGCGAGCTAGCGTTTGTTTCCCAGTCCTAAGTGGAGTTGAATCACATGCAGTTTGTGGTCCTACCAGCAAGAGATTTTTTTCTGGTAAGGAAAGTCACTATTGCGCTCCCTTTGCCATACACAGTGCAACTAGCACACCTGTCTGTTTCCAGCAAGTACAGTGTATTGGACTGAAGAGGAGCTACTGTTCTTGTCAGTTTCCTAAGCATAGTTGAACTAGATGTGGCCCGTGTGTTTAGGAAGCACAGTTCTTTTGTTCTGAGCAAGCTCACTGTTCGGACCCCCTAGGAAACACAGTGGAGTAGAAGAGTGCTCTTTTCTCAAAAGCAGAGTGTGTTTCTTGTAAGGCGAGCTAGCATTTGTTTCCTAGTCCTAAATGGAGTTGAATCACATGCAGTTTCTGGTCCTACGAGCAAGAGTTTATTTCTGGTAAGGAAAGTCACTATTGTGCTCCCATTGCCATACACAGGGCAAATAGCACTGGCGTCTGTTCCCAGCATGTACAGTGTATTGGACTGAAGAGGTTCCACTGTTCTTGTCAGTTTCCTAAGCAGAATTGAACTAGATATGGCCCATGTGTGTATGAAGCACAGTTCTTTTGTTCTGAGCAAGCTCACTGTTCTGTCCCTATAGGAAACACAGTAGAGTAGAAGAGTGCTCTTTTCTCAAAAACAGAGTGTGTTTCTTGTAAGGCTAGCTAGCGTTTGTTTCCCAGTCCTAAATGGAGTTGAATCCCATGCAGTTTTTGGTCCCACGAGCAAGAGTAGTTTTCTCGTAAGAAGAGTCACTATTGGGCTCCCATTGATATACACTGTACAAATAGCACTGGCGTCTGTTCCCAGCATGTACAGTGTATTAGACTGAAAAGGATCTATTGTTCTTGTCAGTTTCCTAAGCAGAATTGAACTAGATATGGCCGTGTATGTAGGAAGCACAGTTCTTTTGTTCTGAGAAAGCTCTCTGTTCTGGCCCTATAGGAAACACAGTAGAGTAGAAGAGTGCTCTTTTCTCAAAAGCAGAGTGTGTTTCTTGTAAGGCGAGCTAGCGTTTGTTTCCCAGTCCTAAATGAGTTGAATCACATGCAGTTTTTGGTCCTACCAGCAAGAGTTGTTTTCTGGTAAGGAAAGTCACTATTGCGCTCCCTTTGCCATACACAGTGCAAATAGCACTCGCGTCTGTTTCCAGCAAGTACAGTGTATTAGTCTGAAGAGGAGCTACTGTTCTTGTCAGTTTCCTAAGCAGAGTTGAACTAGATACAGCCCGTGTGTTTAGGAAACACAGTTCTTTTGTTCTGAGCAAGCTCACTGTTCGGACCCCATAGGAAACACAGTAGAGTAGAAGAGTGCTCTTTTCTCAAAAGCAGAGTGTGTTTCTTGTAAGGCGAGCTTGCGTTTCTTTCCCAGTACTAAAGGGAGTTGAGTCACATGCAGTTTCTGGTCCTACGAGCAAGAGTTGTTTTCCGGTAAGAAGAGTCCCTATTGCGCTCCCATTGTCATACACAGGGCAAATAGCTCTGGTGTCTATTCCCAGCATGTGCAGTGTATTTCACTGAAGAGGGTATACTGTTCTTGTCAGTTTCCTAAGCTGAATTGAACTAGATATGGCCGTGTGTGTAGGAAGCACACTTCTTTTGTGTTGTGCAAGCTTACTGTTCTGGCCCTATAGGAAACACAGTAGAGTAGAAGAGTGCTCTTTTCTCAAAAGCAGAGTGTGTTTCTTGTAAGGCGAGCTAGCATTTATTTCCCAGTTCTAAATGGAGTTGAATCACATGCAGTTTTTGTTCCTATGAGCAAGAGTTTATTTCTGGTAAGGAAAGTCACTATTGTGCTCCCATTGCCATACACAGTGCAAATAGCACTCGTGTCTGTTCCCCGCAAGTACAGTGTATTGGACTGAAGAGGAGCTACTGTTCTTGTCAGTTTCCTAAGCAGTGTTTAACTAGATATGACACGTGTGTGTAGGAAGCACAGTTCTTTTTTTCTGAGCAAGCTCACTGTTCAGACCCCATAGGAAACACAGTAGAGTAGTAGAGTGCTCTTTTCCAAAAGCAGAGATTGTTTCTTGTAAGGCGAGCTAGCGTTTGTTTCCCAGTCCTAAATGGAGTTGAATCACATGCAGTCTGGTCCTATGAGCAAGATTTGTTTTCTGGTAATAAGAGTCACTATTGCGCTCCCATTGTCATACACAGGACAAATAGCACTAGCGTCTGTTCCCAGCATGTACAGTGTATTGGACTGAAAAGGATCTATTGTTCTTGTCAGTTTCCTAAGCAAAATTGAACTAGATATGTCCCTGTATGTAGGAAGCACAGTTATTTTGTTCTGAGCAAGCTCTCTGTTCTGGCCCTATAGGAAACACAGTAGAGTAGAAGAGTGCTCTTTTCTCAAAAGCAGAGTGTGTTTCTTGTAAGGCGAGCTAGCGTTTGTTTCCCAGTCCTAAATGGAGTTGAATCACATGCAGTTTTTGGTCCTACCAGCAAGAGTTGTTTTCTAGTAAGGAAAGTCACTATTGCGCTCCCTTTGCCATACACAGTGCAAATAGCACACGCGTCTGTTTCCAGCAAGTACAGTGTATTGGACTGAAGAGGAGCTACTGTTCTTCTCAGTTTCCTAAGCAGAGTTGAACTAGATATGGCACGTGTGTGTAGGAAGCACAGTTCTTTTTTTCTGAGCAAGCTCACTGTTCGGACCCCATAGGAAACACAGTAGAGTAGGAGAGTGCTCTTTTCTCAAAAGCAGAGTGTGTTTCTTGTAAGATGAGCTAGCGTTTGTTTCCCAGTCATAAATGGAGTTGAATCACATGCAGTTTCTGATCCTAGGAGCAAGAGTTGTTTTCTGGTAAGAAGAGTCACTATTGTGCTCCCATTGTCATACACAGGGCAAATAGCACTGGCATTGGTTCCCAGCAAGTACAGTGTATTGGACTGAAGAGGAGCTACTGTTCTTGTCAGGTTCCTAAGCAGAATTGAACTAGATATGGCCATGTGTGTAGAAAGCACAGTTCTTTTGTTCTGAGCAAGCTCACTGTTTGGACCCCATAGGAAACACAGTAGAGTAGAAGAGTGCTCTTTTCACAAAAGCAGAGTGTGTTTATTGAATGGCGAGCTAGTGTTTGTTTCCCAGTCCGAAATGGAATTGAATTCCGTGCAGTTTCTGGTCCAACGAGCAAGAGTTTTTTTATTGTAAGAAGAGTCACTATAGCGCTCCCATTGCCATACACAGTGCAAATAGCACTCGCGTCTGTTCCCTGTATGTACAGAGTATTGGACTGAAGTGGAGCTACTTTTCTTGTCAGTTCCCGAAACAGAATTGAACTAGATACGGCCCCTGTGTGTAGGAAGCACAGTTCTTTTGTTCTGAGCAAGTTCACTGTTCTGGCCCTATAGGAAACACAGTAGAGTAGAAGAGTGCTCTTTTCTTAAAATCAGAGTGTGTTTCTTGTAAGGCGAGCTAGCGTTTCTTTCCCAGTCTTAAATGGAGTTGAGTCACATGCAGTTTCTGGTCCTACGAGCAAGAGTTTTTTTCTGGTAAGAAGAGTCACTCTTGCGCTCCCATTGTCATACACAGGGCAAATAGCACTGGTGTCTGTTCCCAGCATGTGCAGTGTATTTGACTGAAGAGGGTATACTGTTCTTGTCAGTTTCCTAAGCTAAATTGAACTAGATATGGCCGTGTGTGTAGGAAGCACACTTCTTTTGTTCTGTGCAAGCTTACTGTTCTGGCCCTATAGGAAACACAGTAGAGTAGAAGAGTGCTCTTTTCTCAAAAGCAGAGTGTGTTTCTTGTAAGGCAAGCTAGCGTTTCTTTCCCAGTCCTAAATGGAGTTGAGTCACATGCAGTTTCTGGTCCTACGAGCAAGAGTTGTTTTCTGGTAAGAAGAGTCACTATTGCGCTCCCATTGTCATACACAGGGCAAACAGCACTGGTGTCTGTTCCCAGCATGTGCAGTGTATTTGACTGAAGAGGGTATACTGTTCTTGTCAGTTTCCTAAGCTAAATTGAACTAGATATGGCCGTGTGTGTAGGAAGCACACTTCTTTTGTTCTGTGCAAGCTTACTGTTCTGGCCCTATAGGAAACACAGTAGAGTAGAAGAGTGCTCTTTTCTCAAAAGCAGAGTGTGTTTCTTGTAAGGCGAGCTAGAATTTATTTCCCAGTTCTATGTGGAGTTGAATCACATGCAGTTTTTTTTCCTATGAGCAAGAGTTGTTTTCTGGTAAGGAATGTCACTATTGTGCTTTCATTGCCATACACAGTGCAAATAGCACTCGCGTCTGTTCCCAGCAAGTACAGTGTATTGGACTGAAGAGGAGCTACTGTTCTTGTCAGTTTTCTAAGCAGAGTTGAACTAGATATGGCCTGTGTGTATAGGAAGCACAGTTCTCTTGTTCTGATCAAGCTCACTGTTCGGACACCATAGGAAACACAGTAGAGTAGAAGAGTGCTCTTTTCTCAAAAGCAGAGTGTGTTTTTGGTAAGGCCAGCTAGTGTTTTTTTCCCAGTCCTATATGGAGTTCAATCACATGCAGTTTCTGGTCCTATGAGCAAGAATTGTTTTCTGGTAAGAAGAGTCACTATTGCGCTCCCATTGTCATACACAGGGCAAATAGCACTCACGTCTGTTCCCAGCATGTACAGTGTATTGGACTGAGAAGGATCTATTTTCTTGTCAGTTTCCTAAGCAGAATTGAACTAGATATGGCCCTGTATGTAGGAAGCACAGTTCTTTTGTTCTGAGCAATCTCTCTGTTCTGGCCCTCTAGGAAACAAAGTAGAGTAGAAGACTGCTCTTTTCTCAAAAGCAGAGTGTGTTTCTTGTAAGGCGAGCTAGCATTTGTTTCCCAGTCCTAAATGGAGTTGAATCACATGCAGTTTTTGGTCCTACCAGCAAGAGTTGTTTTCTGGTAAGGAAAGTCACTATTGCGCTCCCTTTGCCATACACAGTGCAAATAGCACTCGCGTCTTTTTCCAGCAAGTACAGTGTATTAGTCTGAAGAGGAGCTACTGTTCTTGTCAGTTTCTTAAGCAGAGTTGAACTAGATATGGCCCCTGTGTGTAGGAAGCACAGTTCTTTTGTTCTGAGCAAGCTCACTGTTCAGAACCCATAGGAAACACAGTAGAGTAGAAGAGTCCTCTTTTCTCAAAAGCAGAGTGTGTTTCTTGTAAGTTGAGCTAGCATTTGTTTCCCAGTCCTAAATGGAGTTGAATCACATGCAGTTTCTGGTCCTACGAGCAAGAGTTGTTTTCTGGTAAGGAAAGTCACTATTGCGCTCCCATTGCCATACATAGTGCAAATAGCACTCGCGTCTGTTCCCAGCATGTACAGTGTATTGGACTGAAAAGGATCTATTGTTCTTGTCAGTTTCCTAAGCAGAATTGAACTAGATATGGCCGTGTATGTAGGAAGCAAGTTCTTTTGTTCTGAGCAAGCTCTCTGTTCTGGCACTATAGGAAAAACTGTAGAGTAGAAGAGTGCTGTATTCTCAAAAGCAGAGTGTGTTTCTTGTAAGGCGAGCTAGCGTTTGTTTCCCAGTCCTAAATGAGTTGAATCACATGCAGTTTTTGGTCCTCCCAGCAAGAGTTGTTTTCTGGTAAGGAAAGTCACTATTGCGCTCCCATTGTAATACACAGGGCAAATAGCACTCGCGTCTGTTTCTAGCAAGTACAGTGTATTGGACTGAAGAGGAGCTACTGTTCTTGTCAGTTTCCTAAGCAGAGTTGAACTAGATATGGCACGTGTGTGTAGGAAGCACAGTTCTTTTTTTCTGAGCAAGCTAACTGTTCGGATCCCATAGGAAACACAGTAGAGTAGGAGAGTGCTCTTTTCTCAAAAGCAGAGTGTGTTTCTTGTAAGGTGAGCTAGCGTTTGTTTCCCAGTCAGAAATGGAATTGAATCCCGTGCAGTTTCTGTTCCAACGAGCAAGAGTTTTTTTCTTGTAAGAAGAGTCACTATTGCGCTCCCATTGCCATACTTAGTGCAAATAGCACTCGCGTCTGTTCCCTGTATGTACAGAGTATTGGACTGAATAGGAGCTACTGTTCTTGTCAGTTTCTGAAACAGAATTGAACTAGATACGGCCCCTGTGTGTAGGAAGCACAGTTCTTTTGTTCTGAGCAAGTTCACTGTTCTGGCCCTATAGGAAACACAGTAGAGTAGAAGAGTGCTCTTTTCTTAAAAGCAGAGTGTGTTTCTTGTAAGGCGAGCTAGCGTTTCTTTCCCAGTCCTAAATGGAGTTGAGTCACATGCAGTTTCTGGTCCTACGAGCAAGAGTTGTTTTCTGGTAAGAAGAGTCACTATTGCGCTCCCATTGTCATACACAGGGCAAATAGCACTGGTGTCTGTTCCCAGCATGTGCAGTGTATTTGACTGAAGAGGGTATACTGTTCTTGTCAGTTTCCTAAGCTAAATTGAACTAGATATGGCTGTGTGTGTAGGAAGCACACTTCTTTTGTTCTGTGCAAGCTTACTGTTCTGGCCCTCTAGGAAAAACAGTAGAGTAGAAGAGTGCTCTTTTCTCAAAAGCAGAGTGTGTTTCTTGTAAGGCTAGCTAGCATTTATTTCCCAGTTCTAAATGGAGTTGAATCACATGCAGTTTTTTTTCCTATGAGCAAGAGTTGTTTTCTGGTAAGGAATGTCACTATTGTGCTTTCATTGCCATACACAGTGCAAATAGGACTCGCGTCTGTTCCCAGCATGTACAGTGTATTGGACTGAAGAGGATCTATTTTCTTGTCAGTTTCCTAAGCAGAATTGAACTAGATATGGCCCTGTATGTAGGAAGCACAGTTCTTTTTTTCTGAGCAATCTCTCTGTTCTGGCCCTCTAGGAAACACAGTAGAGTAGAAGAGTGCTCTTTTCTCAAAAGCAGAGTGTGTTTCTTGAAAGGCGAGCTAGCGTTTGTTTCCCAGTCCTAAATAGAGTTGAATCACATGCAGTTTTTGGTCCTACCAGCAAGAGTTGTTTTCTGGTAAGGAAAGTCACTATTGCGCTCCCTTTGCCATACACAGTGCAAATAGCCCTCGCGTCTTTTTCCAGCAAGTACAGTGCATTAGTCTGAAGAGGAGCTACTGTTCTTGTCAGTTTCCTAAGCAGAGTTGAACTAGATATGGCACGTGTGTGTAGGAAGCACAGTTCTTTTGTTCTGAGCAAGCACACTGTTCGGACCCCATAGGAAACACAATAGAGTAGAAGAGTGCTCTTTTCTCAAAAGCAGAGTGTGTTTCTTGTAAGGTGAGCTAACGTTTGTTTCCCATTCCTAAATGGAGTTGAATCACATGCAGTTTCTGGTCCTACGAGCAAGAGTTGTTTTCTGTTAAGGAAAGTCACTATTGCGCTCCCATTGCCATACATAGTGCAAATAGCACTCGCGTCTGTTCCCAGCATGTGCAGTGTATTGGACTGAAAAGGATCTATTGTTCTTGTCAGTTTCCTAAGCAGAATTGAACTAGATATGGCCGTGTATGTAGGAAGCACAGTTCTTTTGTTCTGAGAAAGCTCTCTGTTCTGGCCCTATAGGAAACACAGTAGAGTAGAAGAGTGCTCTTTTCTCAAAAGCAGAGTGTGTTTCTTATAAGGCGAGCTAGCGTTTGTTTCCCAGTCCTAAATGGATTTGAATCACTTGCAGTTTCTGGTCCTACGAGCAAGAGTTTATTTCTGGTAAGGAAAGTCACTATTGTGCTCCCATTGCCATACAGAGGGCAAATAGCACTGTCGTCTGTTCCCAGCATGTACAGTGTATTGGACTGAAGAGGTTCCACTGTTCTTGTCAGTTTCCTAAAAAGAATTGAACTAGATATGGCCCGTGTGTGTAGGAAGCACAGTTCTTTTGTTCTGAGCAAGCTCACTGTTCTGGACCTATAGGAAACACAGTAGAGTAGAAGAGTGCTCTTTTCTCAAAAGCAGAGTGTGTTTCTTGTAAGGCTAGCTAGCGTTTGTTTCCCAGTCCTAAATGGATTTGAGTCACATGCAGTTTTGGGTCCTACGAGCAAGAGTAGTTTTCTCGTAAGATGAGTCACTATTGGGCTCCCATTGCCATACACAGTACAAATACCACTGGCGTCTGTTCCCAGCATGTACAGTGTATTGGACTGAAAAGGATCTATTGTTCTTGTCAGTTTCCTAAGCAGAATTAAACTAGATATGGCCGTGTATGTAGGAAGCACAGTTCTTTTGTTCTGAGAAAGCTCTCTGTTCAGTCCTTATAGGAAACACAGTAAAGTAGAAGAGTGCTCTTTTCTCAAAAGCAGAGTGTGTTTCTTGTAAGGCGAGCTAGCGTTTGTTTCCCAGTCCTAAATGGAGTTGAATCACATGCAGTTTCTGGTCGTACGAGCAAGAGTTGTTTTCTGGTAAGGAAAGTCACTATTGCGCTCCCATTGCCATACATAGTGCAAAGAGCACTCGCGTCTGTTCCCAGCATGTGCAGTGTATTGGACTGAAAAGGATCTATTGTTCTTGTCAGTTTCCTAAGCAGAATTGAACTAGATATGGCCGTGTATGTAGGAAGCACAGTTCTTTTGTTCTGAGCAAGCTCTCTGTTCTGGCCCTCTAGGAAACACAGTAGAGTACAAGAGTGCTCTTTTCTCAAAACCAGAGTGTGTTTCTTGTAAGGCGAGCTAGCGTTTGTTTCCCAGTCCTAAGTGGAGTTGAATCACATGCAGTTTTTGATCCTACCAGCAAGAGTTGTTTTCTGGTAAGGAACGTCACTATTGCGCTCCCTTTGCCATACACAGTGCAAATAGCACTAGTGTCTGTTTCCAGCAAGTACAGTGTATTGGACTGAAGAGGAGCTACTGTTCTTGTCAGTTTCCTAAGCAGAGTTGAACTAGATATGGCCCGTGTGTGTAGGAAGCACAGTCTTTTGTTCTGAGCAAGCTCACTGTTCGGACCCCATAGGAAACACAATAGAGTAGAAGAGTGCTCTTTTCTCAAAAGCAGAGTGTGTTTCTTGTAAGGCGAGCTAGCGTTTGTTTCCCAGTCCTAAGTGGAGTTGAATCACATGCAGTTTTTGGTCCTACCAGCAAGAGTTATTTTCTGGTAAGGAAAGTCACTATTGCGCTCCCTTTGCCATATACAGTGAAAATAGCACTCGTGTCTGTTTCCAGCAAGTACAGTGTATTGGACTGAAGAGGAGCTACTGTTCTTGTCAGTTTCCTAAGCAGAGTTGAACTAGATATGGCCCGTGTGTATAGGAAGCACAGTTCTTTTGTTCTGAGCAAGCTCACTGTTGGGACCCCATAGGAAACACAGTAGAGTAGAAGAGTGCTCTTTTCTCAAAAGTAGAGTGTGTTTCTTGTAAGGCCAGCTAGTGTTTTTTTCCCAGTCCTATATGGAGTTGATCACATGCAGTTTCTGGTCCTACGAGCAAGAGTTGTTTTCTGGTAAGAAGAGTCACTATTGCGCTCCCATTGTCATACACAGGGCAAATAGCACTCGCATCTGTTCCCAGCATGTACAGTGTATTGGACTGAAAATGATCTATTTTCTTGTCAGTTTCCTAAGCAGAATTGAACTAGATATGTCCCTGTATGTAGGAAGCACAGTTCTTTTGTTCTGAGCAATCTCTCTGTTCTGGCCCTCTAGGAAACACAGTAGAGTAGAAGAGTGCTCTTTTCTCAAAAGCAGAGTGTGTTTCTTGTAAGGCGAGCTAGCATTTATTTCCCAGTTCTAAATGGAGTTGACTTACATGCAGTTTTTTTTCCTATGAGCAAGAGTTGTTTTCTGGTAAGGAATGTCACTATTGTGCTTTCATTTCCATACACAGTGCAAATAGCACTCGCGTCTGTTCCCAGCATGTACAGTGTATTGGACTGAAAAGGATCTATTTTCTTGTCAGTTTCCTAAGCAGAATTGAACTAGATATGGCCCTGTATGTAGGAAGCACAGTTCTTTTGTTCTGAGCAATCTCTCTGTTCTGGCCCTCTAGGAAACACAGTAGAGTAGAAGAGTGCTCTTTTCTCAAAAGCAGAGTGTGTTTCTTGAAAGGCGAGCTAGCATTTGTTTCCCAGTCCTAAATGGAGTTGAATCACATGCAGTTTTTGGTCCTACCAGCAAGAGTTGTTTTCTGGTAAGGAAAGTCAATATTGCGCTCCCTTTGCCATACACAGTGCAAATAGCCCTCGCGTCTTTTTCCAGCAAGTACAGTGTATTAGTCTGAAGAGGAGCTACTGTTCTTGTCAGTTTCCTAAGCAGAGTTGAACTAGACATGGCCCGTGTGTGTAGGAAGCACAGTTCTTTTGTTCTGAGCAAGCTCACTGTTCGGACCCCATAGGAAACACAGTAGAGTAGAAGAGTGCTCTTTTCTCAAAAGCAGAGTGTGTTTCTTGTAAGGTGAGCTAACGTTTGTTTCCCATTCCTAAATGGAGTTGAATCACATGCAGTTTCTGGTCCTATGAGCAAGAGTAGTTTTCTGTTAAGGAAAGTCACTATTGTGCTCCCATTGCCATACATAGTGCAAATAGCACTCGCGTCTGTTCCCAGCATGTGCAGTGTATTGGACTGAAAAAGATCTATTGTTCTTGTCAGTTTCCTAAGCAGAATTGAACTAGATATGGCCGTGTATATAGGAAGCACAGTTCTTTTGTTCTGAGCAAGCTCTCTGTTTTGGCCCTATAGGAAACACAGTAGAGTAGAAGAGTGCTCTTTTCTCAAAAGCAGAGTGTGTTTCCTGTAAGGCGAGCTAGCGTTTGTTTCCCAGTCCTAAATGGAGTTGAATCACTTGCAGTTTCTGGTCCTACGAGCAAGAGTTTATTTCTGGTAAGGAAAGTCACTATTGTGCTCCCATTGCCATACACAGGGCAAATAGCACTGGCGTCTGTTCCCAGTATGTTCAGTGTATTGGACTGAAGAGGTTCCACTGTTCTTGTCAGTTTCCTAAGAAGAATTGAACTAGATATGGCCCGTGTGTGTAGGAAGCACAGTTCTTTTGTTCTGAGCAAGCTCACTGTTCTGGCCCTACAAGAAAAACAGTAGAGTAGAAGAGTGCTCTTTTCTTAAAAGCAGAGTGTGTTTCTTGTAAGGCTAGCTAGCGTTTGTTTCCCAGTCCTAAATGGAGTTGAGTCACATGCAGTTTTTGGTCCTACGAGCAAGAGTAGTTTTCTCGTAAGAAGAGTCACTATTGGGCTCCCATTGCCATACACAGTACAAACACCACTGGCGTCTGTTCCCAGCATGTACAGTTTATTGGACTGAAAAGGATCTATTGTTCTTGTCAGTTTCCTAAGCAGAATTGAACTAGATATGGCCATGTATGTAGGAAGCACAGTTCTTTTGTTCTGAGAAAGCTCTCTGTTCAGTCCTTATAGGAAACACAGTAGAGTAGAAGAGTGCTCTTTTCTCCAAAGCAGAGTGTGTTTCTTCTAAGGCGAACTAGCGTTTGTTTCCCAGTCCTAAATGGAGTTGAATCACATGCAGTTTCTGGTCGTACGAGCAAGAGTTGTTTTCTGGTAAGGAAAGTCACTATTGCGCTCCCACTGCCATACATAGTGCAAAGAGCACTCGCGTCTGTTCCCAGCATGTGCAGTGTATTGGACTGAATAGGAGCTACTGTTCTTGTCAGTTTCCTAAGCAGAGTTGAACTAGATATGGCCCGTGTGTGTAGGAAGCACAGTTCTTTTGTTCTGAGCAAGCTCACTGTTCGGACCCCATAGGAAACACAGTAGAGTAGAAGAGTGCTCTTTTCTCAAAAGCAGAGTGTGTTTCTTGTAAGGCGAGCTAGCGTTTGTTTCCCAGTCCTAAGTGGAGTTGAATCACATGCAGTTTTTGGTCCTACCAGCAAGAGTTGTTTTCTGGTAAGGAAAGTCACTATTGCGCTCTCTTTGCCATATACAGTGCCAATAGCACTCGTGTCTGTTTCCAGCAAGTACAGTGTATTGGACTGAAGAGGAGCTACTGTTCTTGTCAATTTCCTAAGCAGAGTTGAACTAGATATGGCCCGTGTGTATAGGAAGCACAGTTCTTTTGTTCTGAGCAAGCTCACTGTTCGGACCCCATAGGAAACACAGTAGAGTAGAAGAGTGCTATTTTCTCAAAAGCAGAGTGTGTTTCTTGTAAGGCCAGCTAGTGTTTTTTTCCCAGTCCTATATGGAGTTGATCACATGCAGTTTCTGGTCCTACGAGCAAGAGTTGTTTTCTGGTAAGAAGAGTCACTATTGCGCTGCCATTGCCATACACAGGACAAATAGCACTGGCGTCTGTTCCCAGCAAGTATGGTGTATTGGACTGAAGAGGATCTGCTGTTCTTGCCAGGTTCCTAAGCAGAATTGAACTAGATATGGCCGTGTGTGTAGGAAGCACAGTTCTTTTGTTCACAGCAAGCTCACTCTTCGGACCCTATAGGAAACACAGTAGAGTAGAAGAGTGCTCTGTTCTCAAAAGCAGAGTGTGTTTCTTGTACGGCAAGCTAGCGTTTGTTTCCCAGTCCTAAATGGAGTTGAATCACATGCAGTTTCTGGTCCTACGAGCAAGAGTTTATTTCTGGTAAGGAAAGTCACTATTGTGCTCCCATTGGAATACACAGGGCAAATAGCACTGGCGTCTGTTCCCAGCATGTACAGTGTATTGGACTGAAGAGGTTCCACTGTTCTTGTCAGTTTCCTAAGAAGAATTGAACAAGATATGGCCCGTGTGTAGGAAGCACAGTTCTTTTGTTCTGAGCAAGCTCACTGTTCTGGCCCTATAGGAAACACAGTAGAGTAGAAGAGTCCTCTTTTTTCAAATGCAGAGTGTGTTTCTTGTAAGGCTAGCTAGCGTTTGTTTCCCAGTCCTAAATAGAGTGGAATCACATGCAGTTTTTGGTCCTACCAGCAAGAGTTGTTTTCTGGTAAGGAAAGTCACTATTGTGCTCCCTTTGCCATACACAGTGCAAATAGCCCTCGCGTCTTTTTCCAGCAAGTACAGTGTATTAGTCTGAAGAGTAGCTACTCTTCTTGTCAGTTTCCTAAGCAGAGTTGAACTAGACATGGCCCGTGTGTGTAGGAAGCACAGTTCTTTTGTTCTGAGCAAGCTCACTGTTCGGACCCCATAGGAAACACAGTAGAGTAGAAGAGTGCTCTTTTCTCAAAAGCAGAGTGTGTTTCTTGTAAGGTGCACTAACGTTTGTTTCCCATTCCTAAATGGAGTTGAAACACATGCAGTTTTTGGTCCTACGAGCAAGAGTTGTTTTCTGGTAAGGAAAGTCAGTATTGTACTCCCATTGCCATACATAGTGCAAATAGCACTCGCGTCTGTTCCCAGCATGTGCAGTGTATTGGACTGAAAAGGATCTATTGTTCTTGTCAGTTTCCTAAGCAGAATTGAACTAGATATGGCCGTGTATGTAGGAAGCACAGTTCTTTTGTTCACAGCAAGCTCTCTGTTCTGGCCCTATAGGAAACAGAGTAGAGTAGAAGATTGCTCTTTTTTCAAAAGCAGAGTGTGTTTCTTGTAAGGCGAGCTAGCGTTTGTTTCCCAGTCCTAAATGGAGTTGAATCACTTTCAGTTTCTGGTCCTACGAGCAAGAGTTTATTTCTGGTAAGGAAAGTCACTATTGTGCTCCCATTGCCATACACAGGGCAAATAGCACTGGCGTCTGTTCCCAGCATGTACAGTGTATTGGACTGAAGAGGTTCCACTGTTCTTGTCAGTTTCCTAAGAAGAATTGAACTAGATATGGCCCGTGTGTGTAGGTAGCACAGTTCTTTTGTTCTGAGCAAGCTCACTGTTCTGGCCCTATAGGAAACACAGTAGAGTAGAAGAGTGCTCTTTTCTCAAAAGCAGAGTGTGTTTCTTGTAAGGCTAGCTAGCGTTTGTTTCCCAGTCCTAAATGGAGTTGAGTCACATGCAGTTTTTGGTCCTACGAGCAAGAGTAGTTTTCTCGTAAGAAGAGTCACTATTGGGCTCCCATTGCCATACACAGTACAAATACCACTGGCGTCTGTTCCCAGCATGTACAGTGTATTGGACTGAAAAGGATCTATTGTTCTTGTCAGTTTCCTAAGCAGAATTGAACTAGATATGGCCGTGTATGTAGGAAGCACAGTTCTTTTGTTCTGAGAAAGCTCTCTGTTCAGTCCTTATAGGAAACACAGTAGAGTAGAAGAGTGCTCTTTTCTCAAAAGCAGAGTGTGTTTCTTGTAAGGCTAGCTAGCGTTTGTTTCCCAGTTCTAAATGGAGTTGAATCACATGCAGTTTCTGGTCCTACGAGCAAGAGTTGTTTTCTGGTAAGGAAAGTCACTATTGCGCTCCCATTGCCATACATAGTGCAAAGAGCACTTGCGTCTGTTCCCAGCATGTGCAGTGTATTGGACTGAAAAGGATCTATTGTTCTTGTCAGTTTCCTAAGCAGAATTGAACTAGATATGGCCGTGTATGTAGGAAGCACAGTTCTTTTGTTCTGAGCAAGCTCTCTGTTCTGGCCCTCTAGGAAACACAGTAGAGTAGAAGAGTGCTCTTTTCTCAAAAGCAGAGTGTGTTTCTTGAAAGGCGAGTTAGCGTTTGTTTCCCAGTCCTAAATGGAGTGGAATCACATGCAGTTTCTAATCCTACGAGCAAGAGTTGTTTTACGGTAAGAATAGTCACTATTGCGCTGCCATTTCCATACACAGGACAAATAGCACTGGCGTCTGTTCCCAGCAAGTACGGTGTATTGGACTGAAGAGGATCTGCTGTTCTTGTCAGGTTCCTAAACAGAATTGAACTAGATATGGCCCGTGTGTGTAGGAAGCACAGTTCTTTTTTTCAGAGCAAGCTCATTGTTCGGACCCTATAGGAAACACTATAGAGTAGAAGAGTGCTCTGTTCTCAAAAGCAGAGTGTGTTTCTTGTAAGGCTAGCTAGGGTTTGTTTCCCAGTCCTAAATGGAGTTGAGTCACATGCAGTTTTTGGTCCTACGAGCAAGAGTAGTTTTCTCGTAAGAAGAGTCACTATTGGGCTCCCATTGCCATACACAGTACAAATAGCACTGGCGTCTGTTCCCACCATGTACAGTGTATTGGACTGACAAGGATCTATTGTTCTTGTCAGTTTCCTAAGCAGAATTGAACTAGATATGACCGTGTATGTAGGAAGCACAGTTCTTTTGTTCTGAGCAAGCTCTCTGTTCAGGCCCTATAGGAAACACAGTAGAGTAGAAGAGTGCTCTTTTCTCAAAAGCAGAGTGTGTTTCTTGTAAGGCGAGCTAGCGTTTGTTTCCCAGTCCTAAATGGAGTTGAATCACTTGCAGTTTCTGGTCCTACGAGCAAGAGTTTATTTCTGGCAAGGAAAGTCACTATTGTGCTCCCATTGCCATACACAGGGCAAATAGCACTGGCGTCTGTTCCCAGCATATACAGTGTATTGGACTGAAGAGGTTCCACTGTTCTTGTCAGTTTTTTAAGAAGAATTGAACTAGATATGGCCCGTGTGTGTAGGAAGCACAGTTCTTTTGTTCTGAGCAAGCTCACTGTTCTGGCCCTATAGGAAACACAGTAGAGTAGAAGAGTGCTCTTTTCTCAAAAGCAGAGTGTGTTTCTTGTAAGGCTAGCTAGCGTTTGTTTCCCAGTCCTAAATGGAGTTGAGTCACATGCAGTTTTTGGTCCTACGAGCAAGAGTAGTTTTCTCGTAAGAAGAGTCACTATTGGGCTCCCATTGCCATACACAGTACAAATACCACTGGCGTCTGTTCCCAGCATGTACAGTGTATTGGACTGAAAAGGATCTATTGTTCTTGTCAGTTTCCTAAGCAGAATTGAACTAGATATGGCCGTGTATGTAGGAAGCACAGTTCTTTTGTTCTGAGAAAGCTCTCTGTTCAGTCCTTATAGGAAACACAGTAGAGTAGAAGAGTGCTCTTTTCTCAAAAGCAGAGTGTGTTTCTTGTAAGGCTAGCTAGCGTTTGTTTCCCAGTCCTAAATGGAGTTGAATCACATGCAGTTTCTGGTCGTACGAGTAAGAGTTGTTTTCTGGTAAGGAAAGTCACTATTGCGCTCCCATTGCCATACATAGTGCAAAGAGCACTCGCGTCTGTTCCCAGCATGTGCAGTGTATTGGACTGAAAAGGATCTATTGTTCTTGTCAGTTTCCTAAGCAGAATTGAACTAGATATGGCCGTGTATGTAGGAAGCACAGTTCTTTTGTTCTGAGCAAGCTCTCTGTTCTGGCCCTCTAGGAAACACAGTAGAGTAGAAGAGTGCTCTTTTCTCAAAAACAGAGTGTGTTTCTTGTAAGGCGAGATAGCGTTTGTTTCCCAGTCCTAAATGGAGTTGAATCACATGCAGTTTTTGATCCTACCAGCAAGAGTTGTTTTCTGGTAAGGAACGTCACTATTGCGCTCCCTTTGCCATACACAGTGCAAATAGCACTCGTGTCTGTTTCCAGCAAGTACAGTGTATTGGACTGAATAGGAGCTACTGTTCTTGTCAGTTTGCTAAGCAGAGTTGAACTAGATATGGCCCGTGTGTGTAGGAAGCACAGTTCTTTTGTTCTGAGCAAGCTCACTGTTCGGACCCCATAGGAAACACAGTAGAGTAGAAGAGTGCTCTTTTCTCAAAAGCATAGTGTGTTTCTTGTAAGGCGAGCTAGCATTTGTTTCCCAGTCCTAAGTGGAGTTGAATCACATGCAGTTTTTGGTCCTACCAGCAAAAGTTGTTTTCTGGTAAGGAAAGTCACTATTGCGCTCCCTTTGCCATATACAGTGCCAATAGCACTCGTGTCTGTTTCCAGCAAGTACAGTGTATTGGACTGAAGAGGAGCTACTGTTCTTGTCAGTTTCCTAAGCAGAGTTGAACTAGATATGGCCCGTGTGTATAGGAAGCACAGTTCTTTTGTTCTGAGCAAGCTCACTGTTGGGACCCCATAGGAAACACAGTAGAGTAGAAGAGTGCTCTTTTCTCAAAAGCAGAGTGTGTTTCTTGTAAGGCCAGCTAGTGTTTTTTTCCCAGTCCTATATGGAGTTGATCACATGCAGTTTCTGGTCCTACGAGCAAGAGTTGTTTTCTGGTAAGAAGAGTCACTATTGCGCTCCCATTGCCGTACACAGGGCAAATAGCACTCGCGTCTGTTCCCAGCATGTACAGTGTATTGGACTGAAAATGATCTATTTTCTTGTCAGGTTCCTAAGCAGAATTGAACTAGATATGTCCCTGTATGTAGGAAGCACAGTTCTTTTGTTCTGAGCAATGTCTCTGTTCTGGCCCTCTAGGAAACACAGTAGAGTAGAAGAGTGCTCTTTTCTCAAAAGCAGAGTGTGTTTCTTGTAAGGCGAGCTAGCATTTATTTCCCAGTTCTAAATGGAGTTGACTTACATGCAGTTTTTTTTCCTATGAGCAAGAGTTGTTTTCTGGTAAGGAAAGTCACTATTGTGCTCCCATTGCCATACACAGGGCAAATAGCACTGGCGTCTGTTCCCAGCATGTACAGTGTATTGGACTGAAGAGGTTCCACTGTTCTTGTCAGTTTCCTAAGCAGAATTGAACTAGATATGGCCGTGTATGTAGGAAGCACAGTTCTTTTGTTCTGAGAAAGCTCTCTGTTCAGTCCTTATAGGAAACACAGTAGAGTGGAAGAGTGCTCTTTTCTCAAAAGCAGAGTGTGTTTCTTGTAAGGCTAGCTAGCGTTTGTTTCCCAGTTCTAAATGGAGTTGAATCACATGCAGTTTCTGGTCCTACGAGCAAGAGTTGTTTTCTGGTAAGGAAAGTCACTATTGCGCTCCCATTGCCATACATAGTGCAAAGAGCACTCGCGTCTGTTCCCAGCATGTGCAGTGTATTGGACTGAAAAGGATCTATTGTTCTTGTCAGTTTCCTAAGCAGAATTGAACTAGATATGGCCGTGAATGTAGGAAGCACAGTTCTTTTGTTCTGAGCAAGCTCTCTGTTCTGGCCCTCTAGGAAACACAGTAGAGTAGAAGAGTGCTCTTTTCTCAAAAGGAGATTGTGTTTCTTGAAAGGCGAGCTAGCGTTTGTTTCCCAGTCCTAAATGGAGTGGAATCACATGCAGTTTCTAATCCTACGAGCAAGAGTTGTTTTACGGTAAGAATAGTCACTATTGCGCTGCCATTTCCATACACAGGACAAATAGCACTGGCGTCTGTTCCCAGCAAGTACGGTGTATTGGACTGAAGAGGATCTGCTGTTCTTGTCAGGTTCCTAAGCAGAATTGAACTAGATATGGCCGTGTGTGTAGGAAGCACAGTTCTTTTGTTCAGAGCAAGCTCATTGTTCGGACCCTATAGGAAACACTATAGAGTAGAAGAGTGCTCTGTTCTCAAAAGCAGAGTGTGTTTCTTGTAAGGCTAGCTAGCGTTTGTTTCCCAGTCCTAAATGAAGTTGAATCACATGCAGTTTCTGGTCGTACGAGCAAGAGTTGTTTTCTGGTAAGGAAAGTCACTATTGCGCTCCCATTGCCATACATAGTGCAAAGAGCACTCGCGTCTGTTCCCAGCATGTGCAGTGTATTGGACTGAAAAGGATCTATTGTTCTTGTCAGTTTCCTAAGCAGAATTGAACTAGATATGGCCGTGTATGTAGGAAGCACAGTTCTTTTGTTCTGAGCAAGCTCACTGTTCGGACCCCATAGGAAACACAGTAGAGTAGAAGAGTGCTCTTTTCTCAAAAGCAGAGTGTGTTTCTTGTAAGGCCAGCTAGTGTTTTTTTCCCAGTCCTATATGGAGTTGATCACATGCAGTTTCTGGTCCTACGAGCAAGAGTTGTTTTCTGGTAAGGAAAGTCACTATTGTGCTCCCTTTGCCATACACAGTGCAAATAGCCCTCGCGTCTTTTTCCAGCAAGTACAGTGTATTAGTCTGAAGAGTAGCTACTCTTCTTGTCAGTTTCGTAAGCAGAGTTGAACTAGACATGGCCCGTGTGTGTAGGAAGCACAGTTCTTTTGTTCTGAGCAAGCTCACTGTTCGGACCCCATAGGAAACACAGTAGAGTAGAAGAGTGCTCTTTTCTCAAATCAGAGTGTGTTTCTTGTAAGGTGCGCTAACGTTTGTTTCCCATTCCTAAATGGAGTTGAATCACATGCAGTTTCTGGTCCTATGAGCAAGAGTTGTTTTCTGGTAAGGAAAGTCACTATTGTACTCCCATTGCCATACATAGTGCAAATAGCACTCGCGTCTGTTCCCAGCATGTGCAGTGTATTGGACTGAAAAGGATCTATTGTTCTTGTCAGTTTCCTAAGCAGAATTGAACTAGATATGGCCGTGTATGTAGGAAGCACAGTTCTTATGTTCTGAGCAAGCTCTCTCTTCTGGCCCTATAGGAAACAGAGTAGAGTAGAAGAGTGCTCTTTTCTCAAAAGCAGAGTGTGTTTCTTGTAAGGCGAGCTAGCGTTTGTTTCCCAGTCCTAAATGGAGTTGAATCACTTTCAGTTTCTGGTCCAACGAGCAAGAGTTTATTTCTGGTAAGGAAAGTCACTATTGTGCTCCCATTGCCATACACAGGGCAAATAGCACTGGCGTCTGTTCCCAGCATGTACAGTGTATTGGACTGAAGAGGTTCCACTGTTCTTGTCAGTTTCCTAAGAAGAATTGAACTAGATATGGCCCGTGTGTGTAGGTAGCACAGTTCTTTTGTTCTGAGCAAGCTCACTGTTCTGGCCCTATAGGAAACACAGTAGAGTAGAAGAGTGCTCTTTTCTCAAAAGCAGAGTGTGTTTCTTGTAAGGCTAGCTAGCGTTTGTTTCCCAGTCCTAAATGGAGTTGAGTCACATGCAGTTTTTGGTCCTACGAGCAAGAGTAGTTTTCTCGTAAGAAGAGTCACTATTGGGCTCCCATTGCCATACACAGTACAAATACCACTGGCGTCTGTTCCCAGCATGTACAGTGTATTGGACTGAAAAGGATCTATTGTTCTTGTCAGTTTCCTAAGCAGAATTGAACTAGATATGGCCGTGTATGTAGGAAGCACAGTTCTTTTGTTCTGAGAAAGCTCTCTGTTCAGTCCTTATAGGAAACACAGTAGAGTAGAAGAGTGCTCTTTTCTCAAAAGCAGAGTGTGTTTCTTGTAAGGCTAGCTAGCGTTTGTTTCCCAGTTCTAAATGGAGTTGAATCACATGCAGTTTCTGGTCCTACGAGCAAGAGTTGTTTTCTGGTAAGGAAAGTCACTATTGCGCTCCCATTGCCATACATAGTCAAAGAGCACTTGCGTCTGTTCCCAGCATGTGCAGTGTATTGGACTGAAAAGGATCTATTGTTCTTGTCAGTTTCCTAAGCAGAATTGAACTAGATATGGCCGTGTATGTAGGAAGCACAGTTCTTTTGTTCTGAGCAAGCTCTCTGTTCTGGCCCTCTAGGAAACACAGTAGAGTAGAAGAGTGCTCTTTTCTCAAAAGCAGAGTGTGTTTCTTGAAAGGCGAGCTAGCGTTTGTTTCCCAGTCCTAAATGGAGTGGAATCACATGCAGTTTCTAATCCTACGAGCAAGAGTTGTTTTACGGTAAGAATAGTCACTATTGCGCTGCCATTTCCATACACAGGACAAATAGCACTGGCGTCTGTTCCCAGCAAGTACGGTGTATTGGACTGAAGAGGATCTGCTGTTCTTGTCAGGTTCCTAAACAGAATTGAACTAGATATGGCCCGTGTGTGTAGGAAGCACAGTTCTTTTTTTCAGAGCAAGCTCATTGTTCGGACCCTATAGGAAACACTATAGAGTAGAAGAGTGCTCTGTTCTCAAAAGCAGAGTGTGTTTCTTGTAAGGCTAGCTAGGGTTTGTTTCCCAGTCCTAAATGGAGTTGAGTCACATGCAGTTTTTGGTCCTACGAGCAAGAGTAGTTTTCTCGTAAGAAGAGTCACTATTGGGCTCCCATTGCCATACACAGTACAAATAGCACTGGCGTCTGTTCCCACCATGTACAGTGTATTGGACTGACAAGGATCTATTGTTCTTGTCAGTTTCCTAAGCAGAATTGAACTAGATATGACCGTGTATGTAGGAAGCACAGTTCTTTTGTTCTGAGCAAGCTCTCTGTTCAGGCCCTATAGGAAACACAGTAGAGTAGAAGAGTGCTCTTTTCTCAAAAGCAGAGTGTGTTTCTTGTAAGGCGAGCTAGCGTTTGTTTCCCAGTCCTAAATGGAGTTGAATCACTTGCAGTTTCTGGTCCTACGAGCAAGAGTTTATTTCTGGCAAGGAAAGTCACTATTGTGCTCCCATTGCCATACACAGGGCAAATAGCACTGGCGTCTGTTCCCAGCATATACAGTGTATTGGACTGAAGAGGTTCCACTGTTCTTGTCAGTTTTTTAAGAAGAATTGAACTAGATATGGCCCGTGTGTGTAGGAAGCACAGTTCTTTTGTTCTGAGCAAGCTCACTGTTCTGGCCCTATAGGAAACACAGTAGAGTAGAAGAGTGCTCTTTTCTCAAAAGCAGAGTGTGTTTCTTGTAAGGCTAGCTAGCGTTTGTTTCCCAGTCCTAAATGGAGTTGAGTCACATGCAGTTTTTGGTCCTACGAGCAAGAGTAGTTTTCTCGTAAGAAGAGTCACTATTGGGCTCCCATTGCCATACACAGTACAAATACCACTGGCGTCTGTTCCCAGCATGTACAGTGTATTGGACTGAAAAGGATCTATTGTTCTTGTCAGTTTCCTAAGCAGAATTGAACTAGATATGGCCGTGTATGTAGGAAGCACAGTTCTTTTGTTCTGAGAAAGCTCTCTGTTCAGTCCTTATAGGAAACACAGTAGAGTAGAAGAGTGCTCTTTTCTCAAAAGCAGAGTGTGTTTCTTGTAAGGCTAGCTAGCGTTTGTTTCCCAGTCCTAAATGGAGTTGAATCACATGCAGTTTCTGGTCGTACGAGTAAGAGTTGTTTTCTGGTAAGGAAAGTCACTATTGCGCTCCCATTGCCATACATAGTGCAAAGAGCACTCGCGTCTGTTCCCAGCATGTGCAGTGTATTGGACTGAAAAGGATCTATTGTTCTTGTCAGTTTCCTAAGCAGAATTGAACTAGATATGGCCGTGTATGTAGGAAGCACAGTTCTTTTGTTCTGAGCAAGCTCTCTGTTCTGGCCCTCTAGGAAACACAGTAGAGTAGAAGAGTGCTCTTTTCTCAAAAACAGAGTGTGTTTCTTGTAAGGCGAGATAGCGTTTGTTTCCCAGTCCTAAATGGAGTTGAATCACATGCAGTTTTTGATCCTACCAGCAAGAGTTGTTTTCTGGTAAGGAACGTCACTATTGCGCTCCCTTTGCCATACACAGTGCAAATAGCACTCGTGTCTGTTTCCAGCAAGTACAGTGTATTGGACTGAATAGGAGCTACTGTTCTTGTCAGTTTGCTAAGCAGAGTTGAACTAGATATGGCCCGTGTGTGTAGGAAGCACAGTTCTTTTGTTCTGAGCAAGCTCACTGTTCGGACCCCATAGGAAACACAGTAGAGTAGAAGAGTGCTCTTTTCTCAAAAGCATAGTGTGTTTCTTGTAAGGCGAGCTAGCATTTGTTTCCCAGTCCTAAGTGGAGTTGAATCACATGCAGTTTTTGGTCCTACCAGCAAAAGTTGTTTTCTGGTAAGGAAAGTCACTATTGCGCTCCCTTTGCCATATACAGTGCCAATAGCACTCGTGTCTGTTTCCAGCAAGTACAGTGTATTGGACTGAAGAGGAGCTACTGTTCTTGTCAGTTTCCTAAGCAGAGTTGAACTAGATATGGCCCGTGTGTATAGGAAGCACAGTTCTTTTGTTCTGAGCAAGCTCACTGTTGGGACCCCATAGGAAACACAGTAGAGTAGAAGAGTGCTCTTTTCTCAAAAGCAGAGTGTGTTTCTTGTAAGGCCAGCTAGTGTTTTTTTCCCAGTCCTATATGGAGTTGATCACATGCAGTTTCTGGTCCTACGAGCAAGAGTTGTTTTCTGGTAAGAAGAGTCACTATTGCGCTCCCATTGCCGTACACAGGGCAAATAGCACTCGCGTCTGTTCCCAGCATGTACAGTGTATTGGACTGAAAATGATCTATTTTCTTGTCAGGTTCCTAAGCAGAATTGAACTAGATATGTCCCTGTATGTAGGAAGCACAGTTCTTTTGTTCTGAGCAATGTCTCTGTTCTGGCCCTCTAGGAAACACAGTAGAGTAGAAGAGTGCTCTTTTCTCAAAAGCAGAGTGTGTTTCTTGTAAGGCGAGCTAGCATTTATTTCCCAGTTCTAAATGGAGTTGACTTACATGCAGTTTTTTTTCCTATGAGCAAGAGTTGTTTTCTGGTAAGGAAAGTCACTATTGTGCTCCCATTGCCATACACAGGGCAAATAGCACTGGCGTCTGTTCCCAGCATGTACAGTGTATTGGACTGAAGAGGTTCCACTGTTCTTGTCAGTTTCCTAAGCAGAATTGAACTAGATATGGCCGTGTATGTAGGAAGCACAGTTCTTTTGTTCTGAGAAAGCTCTCTGTTCAGTCCTTATAGGAAACACAGTAGAGTGGAAGAGTGCTCTTTTCTCAAAAGCAGAGTGTGTTTCTTGTAAGGCTAGCTAGCGTTTGTTTCCCAGTTCTAAATGGAGTTGAATCACATGCAGTTTCTGGTCCTACGAGCAAGAGTTGTTTTCTGGTAAGGAAAGTCACTATTGCGCTCCCATTGCCATACATAGTGCAAAGAGCACTCGCGTCTGTTCCCAGCATGTGCAGTGTATTGGACTGAAAAGGATCTATTGTTCTTGTCAGTTTCCTAAGCAGAATTGAACTAGATATGGCCGTGAATGTAGGAAGCACAGTTCTTTTGTTCTGAGCAAGCTCTCTGTTCTGGCCCTCTAGGAAACACAGTAGAGTAGAAGAGTGCTCTTTTCTCAAAAGGAGATTGTGTTTCTTGAAAGGCGAGCTAGCGTTTGTTTCCAGTCCTAAATGGAGTGGAATCACATGCAGTTTCTAATCCTACGAGCAAGAGTTGTTTTACGGTAAGAATAGTCACTATTGCGCTGCCATTTCCATACACAGGACAAATAGCACTGGCGTCTGTTCCCAGCAAGTACGGTGTATTGGACTGAAGAGGATCTGCTGTTCTTGTCAGGTTCCTAAGCAGAATTGAACTAGATATGGCCGTGTGTGTAGGAAGCACAGTTCTTTTGTTCAGAGCAAGCTCATTGTTCGGACCCTATAGGAAACACTATAGAGTAGAAGAGTGCTCTGTTCTCAAAAGCAGAGTGTGTTTCTTGTAAGGCTAGCTAGCGTTTGTTTCCCAGTCCTAAATGAAGTTGAATCACATGCAGTTTCTGGTCGTACGAGCAAGAGTTGTTTTCTGGTAAGGAAAGTCACTATTGCGCTCCCATTGCCATACATAGTGCAAAGAGCACTCGCGTCTGTTCCCAGCATGTGCAGTGTATTGGACTGAAAAGGATCTATTGTTCTTGTCAGTTTCCTAAGCAGAATTGAACTAGATATGGCCGTGTATGTAGGAAGCACAGTTCTTTTGTTCTGAGCAAGCTCACTGTTCGGACCCCATAGGAAACACAGTAGAGTAGAAGAGTGCTCTTTTCTCAAAAGCAGAGTGTGTTTCTTGTAAGGCCAGCTAGTGTTTTTTTCCCAGTCCTATATGGAGTTGATCACATGCAGTTTCTGGTCCTACGAGCAAGAGTTGTTTTCTGGTAAGGAAAGTCACTATTGTGCTCCCTTTGCCATACACAGTGCAAATAGCCCTCGCGTCTTTTTCCAGCAAGTACAGTGTATTAGTCTGAAGAGTAGCTACTCTTCTTGTCAGTTTCGTAAGCAGAGTTGAACTAGACATGGCCCGTGTGTGTAGGAAGCACAGTTCTTTTGTTCTGAGCAAGCTCACTGTTCGGACCCCATAGGAAACACAGTAGAGTAGAAGAGTGCTCTTTTCTCAAATCAGAGTGTGTTTCTTGTAAGGTGCGCTAACGTTTGTTTCCCATTCCTAAATGGAGTTGAATCACATGCAGTTTCTGGTCCTATGAGCAAGAGTTGTTTTCTGGTAAGGAAAGTCACTATTGTACTCCCATTGCCATACATAGTGCAAATAGCACTCGCGTCTGTTCCCAGCATGTGCAGTGTATTGGACTGAAAAGGATCTATTGTTCTTGTCAGTTTCCTAAGCAGAATTGAACTAGATATGGCCGTGTATGTAGGAAGCACAGTTCTTATGTTCTGAGCAAGCTCTCTCTTCTGGCCCTATAGGAAACAGAGTAGAGTAGAAGAGTGCTCTTTTCTCAAAAGCAGAGTGTGTTTCTTGTAAGGCGAGCTAGCGTTTGTTTCCCAGTCCTAAATGGAGTTGAATCACTTTCAGTTTCTGGTCCAACGAGCAAGAGTTTATTTCTGGTAAGGAAAGTCACTATTGTGCTCCCATTGCCATACACAGGGCAAATAGCACTGGCGTCTGTTCCCAGCATGTACAGTGTATTGGACTGAAGAGGTTCCACTGTTCTTGTCAGTTTCCTAAGAAGAATTGAACTAGATATGGCCCGTGTGTGTAGGTAGCACAGTTCTTTTGTTCTGAGCAAGCTCACTGTTCTGGCCCTATAGGAAACACAGTAGAGTAGAAGAGTGCTCTTTTCTCAAAAGCAGAGTGTGTTTCTTGTAAGGCTAGCTAGCGTTTGTTTCCCAGTCCTAAATGGAGTTGAGTCACATGCAGTTTTTGGTCCTACGAGCAAGAGTAGTTTTCTCGTAAGAAGAGTCACTATTGGGCTCCCATTGCCATACACAGTACAAATGGCACTGGCGTCTGTTCCCAGCATGTACAGTGTATTGGACTGAAAAGGATCTATTGTTCTTGTCAGTTTCCTAAGCAGAATTGAACTAGATATGGCCGTGTATGTAGGAAGCACAGTTCTTTTGTTCTGAGAAAGCTCTCTGTTCAGTCCTTATAGGAAACACAGTAGAGTGGAAGAGTGCTCTTTTCTCAAAAGCAGAGTGTGTTTCTTGTAAGGCTAGCTAGCGTTTGTTTCCCAGTTCTAAATGGAGTTGAATCACATGCAGTTTCTGGTCCTACGAGCAAGAGTTGTTTTCTGGTAAGGAAAGTCACTATTGCGCTCCCATTGCCATACATAGTGCAAAGAGCACTCGCGTCTGTTCCCAGCATGTGCAGTGTATTGGACTGAAAAGGATCTATTGTTCTTGTCAGTTTCCTAAGCAGAATTGAACTAGATATGGCCGTGAATGTAGGAAGCACAGTTCTTTTGTTCTGAGCAAGCTCTCTGTTCTGGCCCTCTAGGAAACACAGTAGAGTAGAAGAGTGCTCTTTTCTCAAAAGGAGATTGTGTTTCTTGAAAGGCGAGCTAGCGTTTGTTTCCCAGTCCTAAATGGAGTGGAATCACATGCAGTTTCTAATCCTACGAGCAAGAGTTGTTTTACGGTAAGAATAGTCACTATTGCGCTGCCATTTCCATACACAGGACAAATAGCACTGGCGTCTGTTCCCAGCAAGTACGGTGTATTGGACTGAAGAGGATCTGCTGTTCTTGTCAGGTTCCTAAGCAGAATTGAACTAGATATGGCCGTGTGTGTAGGAAGCACAGTTCTTTTGTTCAGAGCAAGCTCATTGTTCGGACCCTATAGGAAACACTATAGAGTAGAAGAGTGCTCTGTTCTCAAAAGCAGAGTGTGTTTCTTGTAAGGCTAGCTAGCGTTTGTTTCCCAGTCCTAAATGAAGTTGAATCACATGCAGTTTCTGGTCGTACGAGCAAGAGTTGTTTTCTGGTAAGGAAAGTCACTATTGCGCTCCCATTGCCATACATAGTGCAAAGAGCACTCGCGTCTGTTCCCAGCATGTGCAGTGTATTGGACTGAAAAGGATCTATTGTTCTTGTCAGTTTCCTAAGCAGAATTGAACTAGATATGGCCGTGTATGTAGGAAGCACAGTTCTTTTGTTCTGAGCAAGCTCACTGTTCGGACCCCATAGGAAACACAGTAGAGTAGAAGAGTGCTCTTTTCTCAAAAGCAGAGTGTGTTTCTTGTAAGGCCAGCTAGTGTTTTTTTCCCAGTCCTATATGGAGTTGATCACATGCAGTTTCTGGTCCTACGAGCAAGAGTTGTTTTCTGGTAAGGAAAGTCACTATTGTGCTCCCTTTGCCATACACAGTGCAAATAGCCCTCGCGTCTTTTTCCAGCAAGTACAGTGTATTAGTCTGAAGAGTAGCTACTCTTCTTGTCAGTTTCGTAAGCAGAGTTGAACTAGACATGGCCCGTGTGTGTAGGAAGCACAGTTCTTTTGTTCTGAGCAAGCTCACTGTTCGGACCCCATAGGAAACACAGTAGAGTAGAAGAGTGCTCTTTTCTCAAATCAGAGTGTGTTTCTTGTAAGGTGCGCTAACGTTTGTTTCCCATTCCTAAATGGAGTTGAATCACATGCAGTTTCTGGTCCTATGAGCAAGAGTTGTTTTCTGGTAAGGAAAGTCACTATTGTACTCCCATTGCCATACATAGTGCAAATAGCACTCGCGTCTGTTCCCAGCATGTGCAGTGTATTGGACTGAAAAGGATCTATTGTTCTTGTCAGTTTCCTAAGCAGAATTGAACTAGATATGGCCGTGTATGTAGGAAGCACAGTTCTTATGTTCTGAGCAAGCTCTCTCTTCTGGCCCTATAGGAAACAGAGTAGAGTAGAAGAGTGCTCTTTTCTCAAAAGCAGAGTGTGTTTCTTGTAAGGCGAGCTAGCGTTTGTTTCCCAGTCCTAAATGGAGTTGAATCACTTTCAGTTTCTGGTCCAACGAGCAAGAGTTTATTTCTGGTAAGGAAAGTCACTATTGTGCTCCCATTGCCATACACAGGGCAAATAGCACTGGCGTCTGTTCCCAGCATGTACAGTGTATTGGACTGAAGAGGTTCCACTGTTCTTGTCAGTTTCCTAAGAAGAATTGAACTAGATATGGCCCGTGTGTGTAGGTAGCACAGTTCTTTTGTTCTGAGCAAGCTCACTGTTCTGGCCCTATAGGAAACACAGTAGAGTAGAAGAGTGCTCTTTTCTCAAAAGCAGAGTGTGTTTCTTGTAAGGCTAGCTAGCGTTTGTTTCCCAGTCCTAAATGGAGTTGAGTCACATGCAGTTTTTGGTCCTACGAGCAAGAGTAGTTTTCTCGTAAGAAGAGTCACTATTGGGCTCCCATTGCCATACACAGTACAAATGGCACTGGCGTCTGTTCCCAGCATGTACAGTGTATTGGACTGAAAAGGATCTATTGTTCTTGTCAGTTTCCTAAGCAGAATTGAACTAGATATGCCGTGTATGTAGGAAGCACAGTTCTTTTGTTCTGAGAAAGCTCTCTGTTCAGTCCTTATAGGAAACACAGTAGAGTGGAAGAGTGCTCTTTTCTCAAAAGCAGAGTGTGTTTCTTGTAAGGCTAGCTAGCGTTTGTTTCCCAGTTCTAAATGGAGTTGAATCACATGCAGTTTCTGGTCCTACGAGCAAGAGTTGTTTTCTGGTAAGGAAAGTCACTATTGCGCTCCCATTGCCATACATAGTGCAAAGAGCACTCGCGTCTGTTCCCAGCATGTGCAGTGTATTGGACTGAAAAGGATCTATTGTTCTTGTCAGTTTCCTAAGCAGAATTGAACTAGATATGGCCGTGAATGTAGGAAGCACAGTTCTTTTGTTCTGAGCAAGCTCTCTGTTCTGGCCCACTAGGAAACACAGTAGAGTAGAAGAGTGCTCTTTTCTCAAAAGGAGATTGTGTTTCTTGAAAGGCGAGCTAGCGTTTGTTTCCCAGTCCTAAATGGAGTGGAATCACATGCAGTTTCTAATCCTACGAGCAAGAGTTGTTTTACGGTAAGAATAGTCACTATTGCGCTGCCATTTCCATACACAGGACAAATAGCACTGGCGTCTGTTCCCAGCAAGTACGGTGTATTGGACTGAAGAGGATCTGCTGTTCTTGTCAGGTTCCTAAGCAGAATTGAACTAGATATGGCCGTGTGTGTAGGAAGCACAGTTCTTTTGTTCAGAGCAAGCTCATTGTTCGGACCCTATAGGTAGAACACTATAGAGTAGAAGAGTGCTCTGTTCTCAAAAGCAGAGTGTGTTTCTTGTAAGGCTAGCTAGCGTTTGTTTCCCAGTCCTAAATGAAGTTGAATCACATGCAGTTTCTGGTCGTACGAGCAAGAGTTGTTTTCTGGTAAGGAAAGTCACTATTGCGCTCCCATTGCCATACATAGTGCAAAGAGCACTCGCGTCTGTTCCCAGCATGTGCAGTGTATTGGACTGAAAAGGATCTATTGTTCTTGTCAGTTTCCTAAGCAGAATTGAACTAGATATGGCCGTGTATGTAGGAAGCACAGTTCTTTTGTTCTGAGCAAGCTCACTGTTCGGACCCCATAGGAAACACAGTAGAGTAGAAGAGTGCTCTTTTCTCAAAAGCAGAGTGTGTTTCTTGTAAGGCCAGCTAGTGTTTTTTTCCCAGTCCTATATGGAGTTGATCACATGCAGTTTCTGGTCCTACGAGCAAGAGTTGTTTTCTGGTAAGGAAAGTCACTATTGTGCTCCCTTTGCCATACACAGTGCAAATAGCCCTCGCGTCTTTTTCCAGCAAGTACAGTGTATTAGTCTGAAGAGTAGCTACTCTTCTTGTCAGTTTCGTAAGCAGAGTTGAACTAGACATGGCCCGTGTGTGTAGGAAGCACAGTTCTTTTGTTCTGAGCAAGCTCACTGTTCGGACCCCATAGGAAACACAGTAGAGTAGAAGAGTGCTCTTTTCTCAAATCAGAGTGTGTTTCTTGTAAGGTGCGCTAACGTTTGTTTCCCATTCCTAAATGGAGTTGAATCACATGCAGTTTCTGGTCCTATGAGCAAGAGTTGTTTTCTGGTAAGGAAAGTCACTATTGTACTCCCATTGCCATACATAGTGCAAATAGCACTCGCGTCTGTTCCCAGCATGTGCAGTGTATTGGACTGAAAAGGATCTATTGTTCTTGTCAGTTTCCTAAGCAGAATTGAACTAGATATGGCCGTGTATGTAGGAAGCACAGTTCTTATGTTCTGAGCAAGCTCTCTCTTCTGGCCCTATAGGAAACAGAGTAGAGTAGAAGAGTGCTCTTTTCTCAAAAGCAGAGTGTGTTTCTTGTAAGGCGAGCTAGCGTTTGTTTCCCAGTCCTAAATGGAGTTGAATCACTTTCAGTTTCTGGTCCAACGAGCAAGAGTTTATTTCTGGTAAGGAAAGTCACTATTGTGCTCCCATTGCCATACACAGGGCAAATAGCACTGGCGTCTGTTCCCAGCATGTACAGTGTATTGGACTGAAGAAGTTCCACTGTTCTTGTCAGTTTCCTAAGAAGAATTGAACTAGATATGGCCCGTGTTTGTAGGTAGCACAGTTCTTTTGTTCTGAGCAAGCTCACTGTTCTGGCCCTATAGGAAACACAGTAGAGTAGAAGAGTGCTCTTTTCTCAAAAGCAGAGTGTGTTTCTTGTAAGGCTAGCTAGCGTTTGTTTC